>NC_136261.1:321076059-321577210 GCF_964187855.1 Myxine glutinosa | reverse complement strand
AATGTGAGCCATCCAGGCAGAACTCTTCCACCCACCCCCCCACTCCGCCCGAGTCTCCTTGGGTCGGTCTCACATTGTGAGCCATCTTGGCAGAGCTCTTCCCCCCACCATCCCCCGAGTCTCCTTCGGTAGGTCTCACACTGTGAGCCATCCAGGCAGATCTCTTCCCCACCCCCCACTCTGCCCGAGTCTCCTTGGGTAGGTCTTACACTGTGAGACATCTCGGCAGAACTCTTCCCACCCCCCTGCCCAAGTCTCCTTAGGTAGGTCTCACACTGTGAGCCATCTGGGCAGAACTCTTCCCCACCCCCCACTCCACCCGTCTCCTTGGGTCGGTCTCACATTGTGAGCCATCCAGGCAGAGCTCTTCCCCCCACCATCCCCAGAGTCTCCTTAGGTAGGTCTCACACTGTGAGCCATCTGGGCAAAACTCTTCCCTCCCCCCTGCCCGAGTCTCCTTAGGGAGGTCTCACACTGTGAGCCATCTCGGCAGAACTCTTCCCTCCCCCCTGCCCGAGTCTCCTTGGATAGGTCTTACACTGTGAGCCATCTCGGCAGAACTCTTACCACCCCCCTGCCTGAGTCTCCTTAGGTAGGTCTCACACTGTGAGCCATCTGGGCAGAACTCTCCCCCCCCCCCCCACCATCCCCGGAGTCTCCTTAGGTAGGTCTCACACTTTGAGACATCCAGGCAGAACTCTTCCACACCCCTCACTCCGCCCGAGTCTCCTTGGGTAGGTCTCACATTGTGAGCCATCTAGGCAGACCTCTTCCCCCCTCCATCCCCCGAGTCTCCTCAGGTAGGTCTCACAATGTGAGCTATCTGGGCAGAACTCTTCCCTCCCCCCTGCCTGAGTCTCCTTCGGTAGGTCTCACACTGTGAGCCATCCAGGCAGAACTCTTTCCCCCCTCCCCCCCATCGCCCGAGTCTCCTTAGGTAGGTCTCACACTGTGAGCCATCTGGACAGAACTCTTCCCCCCACCATCCCCTGAGTCTCATTAGGTAGGTCTCACACTGTGAGCCATATAGGCAGGACACTTCCCCCCCCCCCCCACTCTGCCCGAGTCTCCTTCGGTAGGGCTCACACTTTGAGCCATCCAGGCAGAACTCTTCCACACCCCCCACTCCGCCCGAGTCTCCTTGGGTAGGTCTCACATTGTGAGCCATCTAGGCAGACCTCTTCCCCCCTCCATCCCCCGAGTCTCCTCAGGTAGGTCTCACACTGTGAGCCATCTGGGCAGAACTCTTCCCTCCCCCCTGCCTGAGTCTCCTTCGGTAGGTCTCACACTGTGAGCCATCCAGGCAGAACTCTTCCCCCCCCTCCCCCCCCCCCCCCCATCGCCAGTCTCCTTAGGTAGGTCTCACACTGTGAGCCATATGGACAGAACTCGTCCCCCCCACCATCCCCTGAGTCTCCTTAGGTAGGACTCACACTGTGAGCCATACAGGCAGAACACTCCCCCCCCCCCCACTCTGCGCGAGTCTCCTTGGGTAGGGCTCACACTGTGAGCCATCTGGGCAGAACTCTTCACCCCCACCCCCAGCCTGAGTCTCCTTAGGTAGGTCTCACACTTTGAGCCATCCAGGCAGAACTCTTCCACACCCCCCCACTCCGCCCGAGTCTCCTTGGGCCATCTAGCCATCTAGGAAGAGCTCTCCCACACTCCCCCCCCCCTGCCCGAGTCTCCTGAGGTAGGTCTCACACTTTGAGCCATCCAGGCAGAACTCTTCCTTCCCTCCCCCCCATTGCCCGAGTCTCCTTAGGTATGTCTCACTGTGAGCCATCCAGGCAGAACTCTTCTCCCACCTCCCCCCCACCCCATCGCCCGAGTCTCCTTAGGTAGGTCTCACACTGTGAGCCATCTGGGCAGAACTCTCCCCCCCCCCCCTGCCCGAGTCTCCTTAGGTAGGTCTCACAATGTGAGCCATCCAGGCAGAACTCTTCCACCCACCCCCCCACTCCGCCCGAGTCTCCTTGGGTCGGTCTCACATTGTGAGCCATCTTGGCAGAGCTCTTCCCCCCACCATCCCCCGAGTCTCCTTCGGTAGGTCTCACACTGTGAGCCATCCAGGCAGATCTCTTCCCCACCCCCCACTCTGCCCGAGTCTCCTTGGGTAGGTCTTACACTGTGAGCCATCTCGGCAGAACTCTTCCCACCCCCCTGCCCAAGTCTCCTTAGGTAGGTCTCACACGGTGAGCCATCTGGGCAGAACTCTTCCCCACCCCCCACTCCACCCGAGTCTCCTTGGGTCGGTCTCACATTGTGAGCCATCCAGGCAGAGCTCTTCCCCCCACCATCCCCAGAGTCTCCTTAGGTAGGTCTCACACTGTGAGCCATCTGGGCAAAACTCTTCCCTCCCCCCTGCCCGAGTCTCCTTAGGGAGGTCTCACACTGTGAGCCATCTCGGCAGAACTCTTCCCTCCCCCCTGCCCGAGTCTCCTTGGATAGGTCTTACACTGTGAGCCATCTCGGCAGAACTCTTACCACCCCCCTGCCCGAGTCTCCTTAGGTCGGTCTCACACTGTGAGCGATCCAGGCAGAACTCTTCCCCCCCCCCCCCCCCCATCGCACGAGTCTCCTTGGGTAGGTCTCACACTGTGAGCCATATCGGCAGAACTCTTCCCCACTCCGCACGAGTCTCCTTGGGTAGGTCTCACCCTGTGAGCCATCTGGGCAGAGCTCTTCCCGCCACCCTCTTGCCCGAGTCTCCTTCGGTAGGTCTCACACTGTGAGCCATCCAGGCAGAACTCTTCCCCACCCCCCACTCTGCCCGAGTCTCCTTGGGTAGGTCTTACACTGTGAGCCATCTCGGCAGAACTCTTCCCACCCCCCTGCCCGAGTCTCCTGAGGTAGGTCTCACACTGTGAGCCATCCAGGCAGAACTCTTCCACCACCCCCCACTCCACCCGAGTCTCCTTGGGTAGGTCTCACATTGTGAGCCATCCAGGCAGAGCTCTTCCCCCCACCATCCCCCGAGTCTCCTACGGTAGGTCTCACACTGTGAGCCATCCAGGCAGAACTCTTCCCCACCCCCCACTCTGCCCGAGTCTCCTTGGGTAGGTCTTACACTGTGAGCCATCTCGGCAGAACTCTTCCCACCCCCCTGCCCGAGTCTCCTGAGGTAGGTCTCACACTGTGAGCCATCCAGGCAGAACTCTTCCACCACCCCCCACTCCACCCGAGTCTCCTTGGGTAGGTCTCACATTGTGAGCCATCCAGGCAGAGCTCTTCCCACCCCCCTGCCCGAGTCTCCTTAGGTAGGTCTCACACTGTGAGCCATCTGGGCAGAACTCTTCCCCCCTACCATCCCCTGAGTCTCCTTCGGTAGGTCTCACACTTTGAGCCATCCAGGCAGAACTCTTCCACACCCCCCACTCCGCCCGAGTCTCCTTGGGTAGGTCTCACATTGTGAGCCATCTAGGCAGACCTCTTCCCCCCTCCATCCCCCGAGTCTCCTTAGGTAGGGCTCACATTGTGAGCCATCTAGGCAGAGCTCTTCCCCCCTCCATCCCCCGAGTATCCTCAGGTAGGTCTCACAATGTGAGCCATCTGGGCAGAACTCTTCCCTCCCCCCTGCCTGAGTCTCCTTCGGTAGGTCTCACACTGTGAGCCATCCAGGCAGAACTCTTCCCCCCCCCTCCCCCCCCCCCATCCCCCGAGTCTCCTTAGGTAGGTCTCACACTGTGAGCCATCTGGACAGAACTCTTCCCCCCACCATCCCCTGAGTCTCATTAGGTAGGTCTCACACTGTGAGCCATCTGGGCAGAACTCTTCCCCACCCCCCACTCCACCCGTCTCCTTGGGTCGGTCTCACATTGTGAGCCATCCAGGCAGAGCTCTTCCCCCCACCATCCCCAGAGTCTCCTTAGGTAGGTCTCACACTGTGAGCCATCTGGGCAAAACTCTTCCCTCCCCCCTGCCCGAGTCTCCTTAGGGAGGTCTCACACTGTGAGCCATCTCGGCAGAACTCTTCCCTCCCCCCTGCCCGAGTCTCCTTGGATAGGTCTTACACTGTGAGCCATCTCGGCAGAACTCTTACCACCCCCCTGCCTGAGTCTCCTTAGGTAGGTCTCACACTGTGAGCCATCTGGGCAGAACTCTCCCCCCCCCCCCCCCCCCCACCATCCCCGGAGTCTCCTTAGGTAGGTCTCACACTTTGAGACATCCAGGCAGAACTCTTCCACACCCCTCACTCCGCCCGAGTCTCCTTGGGTAGGTCTCACATTGTGAGCCATCTAGGCAGACCTCTTCCCCCCTCCATCCCCCGAGTCTCCTCAGGTAGGTCTCACAATGTGAGCTATCTGGGCAGAACTCTTCCCTCCCCCCTGCCTGAGTCTCCTTCGGTAGGTCTCACACTGTGAGCCATCCAGGCAGAACTCTTCCCCCCCTCCCCCCCATCGCCCGAGTCTCCTTAGGTAGGTCTCACACTGTGAGCCATCTGGACAGAACTCTTCCCCCCACCATCCCCTGAGTCTCATTAGGTAGGTCTCACACTGTGAGCCATATAGGCAGGACACTTCCCCCCCCCCCCCCCACTCTGCCCGAGTCTCCTTAGGTAGGTCTCACACTGTGAGCCATCTGGGCAAAACTCTTCCCTCCCCCCTGCCCGAGTCTCCTTAGGTAGGTCTCACACTGTGAGCCATCTGGGCAGAACTCTTCACCCCCACCCCCAGCCTGAGTCTCCTCAGGTAGGTCTCACACTGTGAACCATCTGGGCAGACCTCTTCCCCCCTCCATCTCCCGAGTCTCCTTAGGTAGGTCTCACTGTGTGAGCCATCCAGCCAGAACTCTTCCCCACCCTCCCCCCCATCGCCCGAGTCTCCTTAGGTAGGTCTCACAGTGTGAGCCATCTCGGCAGAACTCTTCCCACCCCCCTGCCCGAGTCTCCTTCGGTAGGTCTCACACTGTGAACCATCTTGGCAGAAATTTATCCCCAAGCCCGAGTCTCCTACGGTAGGTCTCACAGTGTGAGCCATCTAGGCAGAACTCTTCCCACCCCCCTGCCCGAGTCTCCTTCGGTAGGTCTCACAGTGTGAGCCATCTAGGCAGAACTCTTCCCTCCACCCTGCCCGAGTCTCCTTCGGTAGGTCTCACACTGTGAGCCATCCAGGCAGAAATCTTCCCTCCCCCCTGCCCGAGCCTCCTCAGGTAGGTCTCACACTGGGAGCCATCCAGGCAGAACACTTCCCTCCCCACTGCCCGAGTCTCCTTAGGTAGGTCTCACTGTGTGAGCCATCCAGCCAGAACTCTTCCCCACCCTCCCCCCCATCGCCCGAGTCTCCTTAGGTAGGTCTCACACTGTGAGCCATCTGGGCAGAACTCTTCCCTCCCCCTGCCCGAGTCTACTTCGGTAGGTCGCACACTGTGAGCCATCTCGGCAGAACTCTTCCCACCCCTCTCCGAGTCTCCTTAGGTAGGTCTCACACTGTGAGCCATCTGGGCAAAACTCTTCCCTCCCCACTGCCCGAGTATCCTTTGGTAGGTCTCACACTGTGAGCCATCTCAGCAGAACTCTTCCCTCCGCCCTGCCCGAGTCTCCTTGGATAGGTCTTACACTGTGAGCCATCTTGGCAGAACTCTTCCCACCCCCCTGCCCGAGTCTCCTTAGGTAGGTCTCACACTGTGAGCCATCGGGGCAGAACTCTTCACCCCCACCCCCAGCCCGAGTCTCCTTAGGTAGGTCTCACACTGTGAGCCATCTGGGCAGAACTCTTCCCCCCCCCCCCCCCACCATCCCCTGAGTCTCCTTAGGTAGGTCTCACACTGTGAGCCATCTGGGCAGAACTCTTCCCCCCCACCATCCCCTGAGTCTCCTTAGGTAGGTCTCACACTGTGAGCCATCTGGGCAGAATTCTTCCCCCCCCACTATCCCCTGAGTCTCCTAAGGTAGGTCTCACACTGTGAGCCATCCAGGCAGAACTCTTCCACCCCCCCCCCCACTCCACCCGAGGCTCCTTGGGTAGGGCTCACATTGTGAGCCATCGAGGCAGAGCTCTTCCCCCCACCATCCCCCGAGTCTCCTTAGGTAGGTCTCACACTGTGAGCCATCTGGGCAGAACTCTTCGCCCCCACCATCCCCCGAGTCTCCTTAGGTAGGTCTCACACTGTGAGCCATCTGGGCAGAACTCTTCCGCCCCACCCCCCTGCCCGAATCTCCTTGGGTAGGTCTCACATTGTGAGCCATCCAGGCAGAGCTCCTCCCCCCACCATCCCCAGAGTCTCCTTAGGTATGTCTCACACTGTGAGCCATCTGGGCAAAACTCTTCCCTCCCCCCTGCCCGAGTCTCCTTCGGTAGGTCTCACACTGTGAGCCATCCAGGCAGAACTCTTCCCTCCCCTCCCCCCCATCGCACGAGTCTCCTTAGGTAGGTCTCACACTGTGAGCCATCTGGGCAGAACTCTTCACCCCCCCCCCTGCCCGAGTCTCCTGAGGTAGGTCTCACACTGTGAGCCATCCAGGCAGAACTCTTCCCCACCCGCCACTCTGCCCGAGTCTCCTTGGGTAGGTCTTACACTGTGAGCCATCTCGGCAGAACTCTTCCCACCCCCCTGCCCGAGTCTCCTTAGGTAGGTCTCACACTGTGAGCCATCCAGGCAGAGCTCTTCCCCCCACCATCCCCAGAGTCTTCTTATGTAGGTCTCACACTGTGAGCCATCTGGGCAAAACTCTTCCCTCCCCCCTGCCCGAGTCTCCTTAGGTAGGTCTCACACTGTGAGCCATCTCGGCAGAACTCTTCCCTCCCCCCTGCCCGAGTCTCCTTGGATAGGTCTTACACTGTGAGCCATCTCAGCAGAACTCTTCCCACCCCCCTGCCCGAGTCTCCTTAGGTAGGTCTCACACTGTGAGCCATCTGGGCAGAACTCTTCCCCCCCACCATCCCCTCAGTCTCCTTAGGTAGATCTCACACTTTGAGCCATCCAGGCAGAACTCTTCCACACACCCCACTCCGCCCGAGTCTCCTTGGGTAGGTCTCACATTGTGAGCCATCTAGGCAGACCTCTTCCCCCCTCCATCCCCCGAGTCTCCTCAGGTAGGTCTCACAATGTGAGCCATCTGGGCAGAACTCTTCCCTCCCCCCTGCCTGAGTCTCCTTCGGTAGGTCTCACATTGTGAGCCATCCAGGCAGAGCTCTTCCCCCCACCATCCCCCGAGTCTCCTTCGGTAGGTCTCACACTGTGCGCCATCTCGACAGAACTCTTCCCACCCCCTTGTCCGAGTCTCCTTAGGTACGTCTCACACTGTGAGCCATCTGGGCAAAACTCTTCCCTCCCCCCTGCCTGAGTCTCCTTAGGTAGGTCTCACACTGTGAGCCATCTCGGCAAAACTCTTCCCTCCCCCCTGCCCGAGTCTCCTTGGGTAGGTCTCACACTGTGAACCATCTAGGCAGAACTCTTCCCTCCCCCTGCCCGAGTCTCCTTCGGTAGGTCGCACACTGTGAGCCATCTCGACAGAACTCTTCCCACCCCCCTGTCCGAGTCTCCTTCGGTAGGTCGCACACTGTGAGCTATCTCGGCAGAACTCTTCCCACCCCCCTGTCCGAGTCTCCTTCGGTAGGTCTCACACTTTGAGCCATCCAGGCAGAACTCTTCCTTCCCTCCCCCCTGCCCGAGTCTCCTTAGGTAGGTCTCACACTATGAGCCATCTCGGCAGAACTCTTCCCCCCCCCCCCCTGCCCGAGTCTCCTGAGGAAGGTCTCACACTGTGAGCCATCCAGGCAGAACTCTTCCACCACCCCCCACTCTACCCGAGTCTCCTTGGGTAGGTCTCACATTGTGAGCCATCCAGGCAGAGCTCTTCTCCCCACCATCCCCCGAGTCTCCTTCGGTAGGTCTCACACTGTGAGCCATATCGGCAGAACTCTTCCCCACCCCCTACTCTGCCCGTCTCCTTGGGTAGGTCCCACACTGTGAGCCATCCAGGCAGAACTCTTCCACCCCTCCCCCCAATCGCCCGAGTCTCCTCAGGTAGGTCTAACATTGTGAGCCATCTAGGAAGAGCTCTCCCCCCAATTCCCCCCCCCCCCCTGCCCGAGTCTCCTTAGGTAGGTCACACACTGTGAGCCATCTGGGCAGAACTCTTCCCACCCCCCTGCCTGAGTCTCCTTAGGTAGGTCTCACACTGTGAGCCATCCAGGCAGAAATCTTCCCTCCCCCCTGCCCGAGCCTCCTCAGGTAGGTTCCACACTGTGAGCCATCCAGGTAGAACACTTCCCTCCCCACTGCCCGAGTCTCCTTAGGTAGGTCCCACACTGTGAGCCATCCAGGCAGAACTCTTCCACCCCTCCCCCCAATCGCCCGAGTCTCCTCAGGTAGGTCTAACATTGTGAGCCATCTAGGAAGAGCTCTCCCCCCAATTCCCCCCCCCCTGCCCGAGTCTCCTTAGTTAGGTCACACACTGTGAGCCATCTGGGCAGCATTCTCCCCCCCCCCCTCACCATCCCCTTAGTCTCCTTAGGTCGGTCTCACACTGTGAGCGATCCAGGCAGAACTCTTCCCCCCCCCCCCCCCCCCATCGCACGAGTCTCCTTGGGTAGGTCTCACACTGTGAGCCATATCGGCAGAACTCTTCCCCACTCCGCACGAGTCTCCTTGGGTAGGTCTCACCCTGTGAGCCATCTGGGCAGAGCTCTTCCCGCCACCCTCTTGCCCGAGTCTCCTTCGGTAGGTCTCACACTGTGAGCCATCCAGGCAGAACTCTTCCCCACCCCCCCACTCTGCCCGAGTCTCCTTGGGTAGGTCTTACACTGTGAGCCATCTCGGCAGAACTCTTCCCACCCCCCTGCCCGAGTCTCCTGAGGTAGGTCTCACACTGTGAGCCATCCAGGCAGAACTCTTCCACCACCCCCCACTCCACCCGAGTCTCCTTGGGTAGGTCTCACATTGTGAGCCATCCAGGCAGAGCTCTTCCCCCCACCATCCCCCGAGTCTCCTACGGTAGGTCTCACACTGTGAGCCATCCAGGCAGAACTCTTCCCCACCCCCCACTCTGCCCGAGTCTCCTTGGGTAGGTCTTACACTGTGAGCCATCTCGGCAGAACTCTTCCCACCCCCCTGCCCGAGTCTCCTGAGGTAGGTCTCACACTGTGAGCCATCCAGGCAGAACTCTTCCACCACCCCCCACTCCACCCGAGTCTCCTTGGGTAGGTCTCACATTGTGAGCCATCCAGGCAGAGCTCTTCCCACCCCCCTGCCCGAGTCTCCTTAGGTAGGTCTCACACTGTGAGCCATCTGGGCAGAACTCTTCCCCCCTACCATCCCCTGAGTCTCCTTCGGTAGGTCTCACACTTTGAGCCATCCAGGCAGAACTCTTCCACACCCCCCACTCCGCCCGAGTCTCCTTGGGTAGGTCTCACATTGTGAGCCATCTAGGCAGACCTCTTCCCCCCTCCATCCCCCGAGTCTCCTTAGGTAGGGCTCACATTGTGAGCCATCTAGGCAGAGCTCTTCCCCCCTCCATCCCCCGAGTATCCTCAGGTAGGTCTCACAATGTGAGCCATCTGGGCAGAACTCTTCCCTCCCCCCTGCCTGAGTCTCCTTCGGTAGGTCTCACACTGTGAGCCATCCAGGCAGAACTCTTCCCCCCCCCCTCCCCCCCCCCATCCCCCGAGTCTCCTTAGGTAGGTCTCACACTGTGAGCCATCTGGACAGAACTCTTCCCCCCACCATCCCCTGAGTCTCATTAGGTAGGTCTCACACTGTGAGCCATATAGGCAGAACACTTCCCCCCCCCCCCACTCTGCGCGAGTCTCCTTGGGTAGGGCTCACACTGTGAGCCATCTGGGCAGAACTCTTCACCCCCACCCCCAGCCTGAGTCTCCTTAGGTAGGTCTCACACTTTGAGCCATCCAGGCAGAACTCTTCCACACACCCCCATCGCCCGAGTCTCCTTAGGTCGGTCTCGCACTGTGAGCCATTTGGGCAGAACTCTTCGCCCCCACTGCCCGTGTCTCCTTAGGTAGGTCTCACACTGTGAGCCATCCAGGCAGAACTCTTCCACCCACCCCCCCCACTCCGCCCGAGTCTCCTTGGGTAGGTCTCACATTGTGGGCCATCTAGGCAGAGCTCTCCCCCACTCCCCCCCCCCCCCCCCCTGTCCGAGTCTCCTTAGGTAGGTCTCACACTTTGAGCCATCCAGGCAGAACTCTTCCACCCCCCTCCCTCCCCCCCCACTCTGCCCGAGTCTCCTTGGGTAGGTCTCACTGTGAGCCATCTGGGCAGAACTCTTCCCCGCCCCCTGCCCGGGTCTCCTGAGGTAGGTCTCACACTGTGAGCCATCCAGGCAGAACTCTTCCACCCCCCCCCCCCCCCACTCCACCCGAGTCTCCTTGGGTAGGTCTCACTGTGAGCCATCTGGGCAGAACTCTTCCCCGCCCGGGTCTCCTTCGGTACGTCGCACACTGTGAGCCATCTGGGCAGAACTCTTCGCCCCCACCATCCCCCGAGTCTCCTTAGGTAGGTCTCACACTGTGAGCCATCTGGGCAGAACTCTTCCGCCCCACCCCCCTGCCCGAGTCTCCTTGGGTAGGTCTCACATTGTGAGCCATCCAGGCAGAGCTCGTCCCCCCACCATCCCCAGAGTCTCCTTAGGTATGTCTCACACTGTGAGCCATCTGGGCAAAACTCTTCCCTCCCCCCTGCCCGAGTCTCCTTCGGTAGGTCTCACACTGTGAGCCATCCAGGCAGGACTCTTCCCTCCCCTCCCCCCCATCGCACGAGTCTCCTTAGGTAGGTCTCACACTGTGAGCCATCCAGGCAGAACTCTTCCCCCCCTCCCCCCAATCGACCGAGTCTCCTTAGGTAGGTCTCACATTGTGAGCCATCTGGGCAAAACTCTTCCCTCCCCCCTGCCCGAGTCTCCTTCGGTAGGTCTCACACTGTGAGCCATCCAGGCAGAGCTCTTCCCCCCACCATCCCCAGAGTCCCCTTAGGTAGGTCTCACACTGTGAGCCATCTGGGCAAAACTCTTCCCTCCCCCCTGCCCGAGTCTCCTTAGGTAGGTCTCACACTGTGAGCCATCTCGGCAGAACTCTTCCCTCCCCCCTGCCCGAGTCTCCTTGGATAGGTCTTACACTGTGAGCCATCTCAGCAGAACTCTTCTCACCCCCCTGCCCGAGTCTCCTTAGGTAGGTCTCACACTGTGAGCCATCTGGGCAGAACTCTTCCCCCCCACCATCCCCTGAGTCTCCTTCGGTAGGTCTCACACTTTGAGCCATCCAGGCAGAACTCTTCCACACCCCCCACTCCGCCCGAGTCTCCTTGGGTAGGTCTCACATTGTGAGCCATCTAGGCAGACCTCTTCCCCCCTCCATCCCCCGAGTCTCCTCAGGTAGGTCTCACAATGTGAGCCATCTGGGCAGAACTCTTCCCTCCCCCCTGCCTGAGTCTCCTTCGGTAGGTCTCACACTGTGAGCCATCCAGGCAGAACTCTTCCCCCCCTCCCCCCCATCGCCCGAGTCTCCTTAGGTAGGTCTCACACTGTGAGCCATCCAGGCAGAAATCTTCCCTCCCCCCTGCCCGAGCCTCCTCAGGTAGGTCTCACACTGTGAGCCATCCAGGTAGAACACTTCCCTCCCCACTGCCCGAGTCTCCTTAGGTAGGTCCCACACTGTGAGCCATCCAGGCAGAACTCTTCCACATCTCCCCCCAATCGCCCGAGTCTCCTCAGGTAGGTCTAACATTGTGAGCCATCTAGGAAGAGCTCTCCCCCCAATTCCCCCCCCCCCCCTGCCCGAGTCTCCTCAGGTAGGTCTCACACAGCAGAACACTTCCCCCCACCATCCCCCGTTTCCTTTGGTAGGTGCCACACTGTGAGCCATCCAGGCAGAACTCTTCCCCCCTTCCACCAATCGCCCAAGTCACCTTAGGTAGGCCTCACACTGTGAGCCATCTAGGCAGAGCTCTTCACCCCACCATCCCCCGAGTCTCCTTAGGTAGGTCTCACACTGTGAGCCATCCAGGCAGAACTCTTCCCCCCCCCCCCCCCCCCATCGCACGAGTCTCCTTGGGTAGGTCTCACACTGTGAGCCATATCGGCAGAACTCTTCCCCACTCCGCACGAGTCTCCTTGGGTAGGTCTCACCCTGTGAGCCATCTGGGCAGAGCTCTTCCCGCCACCCTCTTGCCCGAGTCTCCTTCGGTAGGTCTCACACTGTGAGCCATCCAGGCAGAACTCTTCCCCACCCCCCACTCTGCCCGAGTCTCCTTGGGTAGGTCTTACACTGTGAGCCATCTCGGCAGAACTCTTCCCACCCCCCTGCCCGAGTCTCCTGAGGTAGGTCTCACACTGTGAGCCATCCAGGCAGAACTCTTCCACCACCCCCCACTCCACCCGAGTCTCCTTGGGTAGGTCTCACATTGTGAGCCATCCAGGCAGAGCTCTTCCCCCCACCATCCCCCGAGTCTCCTACGGTAGGTCTCACACTGTGAGCCATCCAGGCAGAACTCTTCCCCACCCCCCACTCTGCCCGAGTCTCCTTGGGTAGGTCTTACACTGTGAGCCATCTCGGCAGAACTCTTCCCACCCCCCCTGCCCGAGTCTCCTGAGGTAGGTCTCACACTGTGAGCCATCCAGGCAGAACTCTTCCACCACCCCCCCACTCCACCCGAGTCTCCTTGGGTAGGTCTCACATTGTGAGCCATCCAGGCAGAGCTCTTCCCACCCCCCCTGCCCGAGTCTCCTTAGGTAGGTCTCACACTGTGAGCCATCTGGGCAGAACTCTTCCCCCCTACCATCCCCTGAGTCTCCTTCGGTAGGTCTCACACTTTGAGCCATCCAGGCAGAACTCTTCCACACCCCCCACTCCGCCCGAGTCTCCTTGGGTAGGTCTCACATTGTGAGCCATCTAGGCAGACCTCTTCCCCCCTCCATCCCCCGAGTCTCCTTAGGTAGGGCTCACATTGTGAGCCATCTAGGCAGAGCTCTTCCCCCCTCCATCCCCCGAGTATCCTCAGGTAGGTCTCACAATGTGAGCCATCTGGGCAGAACTCTTCCCTCCCCCCTGCCTGAGTCTCCTTCGGTAGGTCTCACACTGTGAGCCATCCAGGCAGAACTCTTCCCCCCCCCTCCCCCCCCCCCATCCCCCGAGTCTCCTTAGGTAGGTCTCACACTGTGAGCCATCTGGACAGAACTCTTCCCCCCACCATCCCCTGAGTCTCATTAGGTAGGTCTCACACTGTGAGCCATATAGGCAGAACACTTCCCCCCCCCCCCCCCCCCACTCTGCGCGAGTCTCCTTGGGTAGGGCTCACACTGTGAGCCATCTGGGCAGAACTCTTCACCCCCACCCCCAGCCTGAGTCTCCTTAGGTAGGTCTCACACTTTGAGCCATCCAGGCAGAACTCTTCCACACACCCCCATCGCCCGAGTCTCCTTAGGTCGGTCTCGCACTGTGAGCCATTTGGGCAGAACTCTTCGCCCCCACTGCCCGTGTCTCCTTAGGTAGGTCTCACACTGTGAGCCATCCAGGCAGAACTCTTCCACCCACCCCCCCCACTCCGCCCGAGTCTCCTTGGGTAGGTCTCACATTGTGGGCCATCTAGGCAGAGCTCTCCCCCACTCCCCCCCCCCCCCCCCTGTCCGAGTCTCCTTAGGTAGGTCTCACACTTTGAGCCATCCAGGCAGAACTCTTCCACCCCCCTCCCTCCCCCCCCACTCTGCCCGAGTCTCCTTGGGTAGGTCTCACTGTGAGCCATCTGGGCAGAACTCTTCCCCGCCCCCTGCCCGGGTCTCCTGAGGTAGGTCTCACACTGTGAGCCATCCAGGCAGAACTCTTCCACCCCCCCCCCCCCCCCACTCCACCCGAGTCTCCTTGGGTAGGTCTCACTGTGAGCCATCTGGGCAGAACTCTTCCCCGCCCGGGTCTCCTTCGGTACGTCGCACACTGTGAGCCATCTGGGCAGAACTCTTCGCCCCCACCATCCCCCGAGTCTCCTTAGGTAGGTCTCACACTGTGAGCCATCTGGGCAGAACTCTTCCGCCCCACCCCCCTGCCCGAGTCTCCTTGGGTAGGTCTCACATTGTGAGCCATCCAGGCAGAGCTCGTCCCCCCACCATCCCCAGAGTCTCCTTAGGTATGTCTCACACTGTGAGCCATCTGGGCAAAACTCTTCCCTCCCCCCTGCCCGAGTCTCCTTCGGTAGGTCTCACACTGTGAGCCATCCAGGCAGGACTCTTCCCTCCCCTCCCCCCCATCGCACGAGTCTCCTTAGGTAGGTCTCACACTGTGAGCCATCCAGGCAGAACTCTTCCCCCCCTCCCCCCAATCGACCGAGTCTCCTTAGGTAGGTCTCACATTGTGAGCCATCTGGGCAAAACTCTTCCCTCCCCCCTGCCCGAGTCTCCTTCGGTAGGTCTCACACTGTGAGCCATCCAGGCAGAGCTCTTCCCCCCACCATCCCCAGAGTCCCCTTAGGTAGGTCTCACACTGTGAGCCATCTGGGCAAAACTCTTCCCTCCCCCCTGCCCGAGTCTCCTTAGGTAGGTCTCACACTGTGAGCCATCTCGGCAGAACTCTTCCCTCCCCCCTGCCCGAGTCTCCTTGGATAGGTCTTACACTGTGAGCCATCTCAGCAGAACTCTTCTCACCCCCCTGCCCGAGTCTCCTTAGGTAGGTCTCACACTGTGAGCCATCTGGGCAGAACTCTTCCCCCCCACCATCCCCTGAGTCTCCTTCGGTAGGTCTCACACTTTGAGCCATCCAGGCAGAACTCTTCCACACCCCCCACTCCGCCCGAGTCTCCTTGGGTAGGTCTCACATTGTGAGCCATCTAGGCAGACCTCTTCCCCCCTCCATCCCCCGAGTCTCCTCAGGTAGGTCTCACAATGTGAGCCATCTGGGCAGAACTCTTCCCTCCCCCCTGCCTGAGTCTCCTTCGGTAGGTCTCACACTGTGAGCCATCCAGGCAGAACTCTTCCCCCCCTCCCCCCCATCGCCCGAGTCTCCTTAGGTAGGTCTCACACTGTGAGCCATCCAGGCAGAAATCTTCCCTCCCCCCTGCCCGAGCCTCCTCAGGTAGGTCTCACACTGTGAGCCATCCAGGTAGAACACTTCCCTCCCCACTGCCCGAGTCTCCTTAGGTAGGTCCCACACTGTGAGCCATCCAGGCAGAACTCTTCCACATCTCCCCCCAATCGCCCGAGTCTCCTCAGGTAGGTCTAACATTGTGAGCCATCTAGGAAGAGCTCTCCCCCCAATTCCCCCCCCCCCCCCTGCCCGAGTCTCCTCAGGTAGGTCTCACACAGCAGAACACTTCCCCCCACCATCCCCCGTTTCCTTTGGTAGGTGCCACACTGTGAGCCATCCAGGCAGAACTCTTCCCCCCTTCCACCAATCGCCCAAGTCACCTTAGGTAGGCCTCACACTGTGAGCCATCTAGGCAGAGCTCTTCACCCCACCATCCCCCGAGTCTCCTTAGGTAGGTCCCACATTGTGAGCCATCCAGGCAGAACTCTTCCCCCCTCCCCCCAATCGCCCGAGTCTCCTCAGGTAGGTCTCACACTGTGAGCCATCTCGGCAGAACTCTTCTCCCACCTCCCCCCCACCCCATCGCCCGAGTCTCCTTAGGTAGGTCTCACAATGTGAGCCATCCAGGCAGAACTCTTCCACCCACCCCCCCACTCCGCCCGAGTCTCCTTGGGTCGGTCTCACATTGTGAGCCATCTCGGCAGAACTCTTCCCACCCCCCTGCCCAAGTCTCCTTAGGTAGGTCTCACACGGTGAGCCATCTGGGCAGAACTCTTCCCCACCCCCCACTCCACCCGAGTCTCCTTGGGTCGGTCTCACATTGTGAGCCATCCAGGCAGAGCTCTTCCCCCCACCATCCCCAGAGTCTCCTTAGGTAGGTCTCACACTGTGAGCCATCTGGGCAAAACTCTTCCCTCCCCCCTGCCCGAGTCTCCTTAGGGAGGTCTCACACTGTGAGCCATCTCGGCAGAACTCTTCCCTCCCCCCTGCCCGAGTCTCCTTGGATAGGTCTTACACTGTGAGCCATCTCGGCAGAACTCTTACCACCCCCCTGCCCGAGTCTCCTTAGGTAGGTCTCACACTGTGAGCCATCTGGGCAGAACTCTCCCCCCCCCCCACCATCCCCTGAGTCTCCTTAGGTAGGTCTCACACTTTGAGACATCCAGGCAGAACTCTTCCACACCCCCCACTCCGCCCGAGTCTCCTTGGGTAGGTCTCACATTGTGAGCCATCTAGGCAGACCTCTTCCCCCCTCCATCCCCCGAGTCTCCTCAGGTAGGTCTCACAATGTGAGCCATCTGGGCAGAACTCTTCCCTCCCCCCTGCCTGAGTCTCCTTCGGTAGGTCTCACACTGTGAGCCATCCAGGCAGAACTCTTCCCCCCCTCCCCCCCATCGCCCGAGTCTCCTTAGGTAGGTCTCACACTGTGAGCCATCTGGACAGAACTCTTCCCCCCACCATCCCCTGAGTCTCATTAGGTAGGTCTCACACTGTGAGCCATATAGGCAGAACACTTCCCCCGCCCCCCCCCATTCTGCGCGAGTCTCCTTGGGTAGGGCTCACACTGTGAGCGATCTGGGCAGAACTCTTCACCCCCACCCCCAGCCTGAGTCTCCTTAGGTAGGTCTCACACTTTGAGCCATCCAGGCAGAACTCTTCCACACACCCCCATCGCCCGAGTCTCCTTAGGTCGGTCTCGCACTGTGAGCCATTTGGGCAGAACTCTTCGCCCCCACTGCCCGTGTCTCCTTAGGTAGGTCTCACACTGTGAGCCATCCAGGCAGAACTCTTCCACCCACCCCCCCACTCCGCCCGAGTCTCCTTGGGTAGGTCTCACATTGTGGGCCATCTAGGCAGAGCTCTCCCCCACCCCCCCCCCCCCCCCTGTCCGAGTCTCCTTAGGTAGGTCTCACACTTTGAGCCATCTGGGCAGAACTCTTCCCCGCCCCCTGCCCGGGTCTCCTGAGGTAGGTCTCACACTGTGAGCCATCCAGGCAGAACTCTTCCACCCACCCCCCCCACTCCGCCCGAGTCTCCTTGGGTAGGTCTCACATTGTGGGCCATCTAGGCAGAGCTCTCCCCCACCCCCCCCCCCCTGTCCGAGGCTCCTTGGGTAGGGCTCACATTGTGAGCCATCGAGGCAGAGCTCTTCCCCCCACTATCCCCCGAGTCTCCTTCGGTACGTCTCACACTGTGAGCCATCTGGGCAGAACTCTTCGCCCCCACCATCCCCCGAGTCTCCTTAGGTAGGTCTCACACTGTGAGCCATATGGGCAGAACTCTTCCGCCCCACCCCCCTGCCCGAATCTCCTTGGGTAGGTCTCACATTGTGAGCCATCCAGGCAGAGCTCGTCCCCCCACCATCCCCAGAGTCTCCTTAGGTATGTCTTACACTGTGAGCCATCTGGGCAAAACTCTTCCCTCCCCCCTGCCCGAGTCTCCTTCGGTAGGTCTCACAGTGTGAGCCATCCAGGCAGAACTCTTCCCTCCCCTCCCCCCCCCCCATCGCACGAGTCTCCTTAGGTAGGTCTCACACTGTGAGCCATCTGGGCAGAACTCTTCCCCCCCCCCCCTGCCCGAGTCTCCTGAGGTAGGTCTCACACTGTGAGCCATCCAGGCAGAACTCTTCCCCACCCCCCACTCTGCCCGAGTCTCCTTGGGTAGGTCTTACACTGTGAGCCATCTCGGCAGAACTCTTCCCACCCCCCTGCCCGAGTCTCCTTAGGTAGGTCTCACACTGTGAGCCATCCAGGCAGAGCTCTTCCCCCCACCATCCCCAGAGTCTCCTTAGGTAGGTCTCACACTGTGAGCCATCTGGGCAAAACTCTTCCCTCCCCCCTGCCCGAGTCTCCTTAGGTAGGTCTCACACTGTGAGCCATCTCGGCAGAACTCTTCCCTCCCCCCTGCCCTAGTCTCCTTGGATAGGTCTTACACTGTGAGCCATCTCAGCAGAACTCTTCCCACCCCCCTGCCCGAGTCTCCTTAGGTAGGTCTCACACTGTGAGCCATCTGGGCAGAACTCTTCCCCCCCACCATCCCCTGAGTCTCCTTAGGTAGATCTCACACTTTGAGCCATCCAGGCAGAACTCTTCCACACCCCCCACTCCGCCCGAGTCTCCTTGGGTAGGTCTCACATTGTGAGCCATCTAGGCAGACCTCTTCCCCCCTCCATCCCCCGAGTCTCCTCAGGTAGGTCTCACAATGTAAGCCATCTGGGCAGAACTCTTCCCTCCCCCCTGCCTGAGTCTCCTTCGGTAGGTCTCACATTGTGAGCCATCCAGGCAGAGCTCTTCCCCCCACCATCCCCCGAGTCTCCTTCGGTAGGTCTCACACTGTGAGCCATCCAGGCAGAACTCTTCCCCACCCCCCACTCTGCCCGAGTCTCCTTGGGTAGGTCTCACATTGTGAGCCATCTAGGCAGACCTCTTCCCCCCTCCATCCCCCGAGTCTCCTCAGGTAGGTCTCACAATGTAAGCCATCTGGGCAGAACTCTTCCCTCCCCCCTGCCTGAGTCTCCTTAGGTAGGGCTCACATTGTGAGCCATCTAGGCAGAGCTCTTCCCCCCTCCATCCCCCGAGTATCCTCAGGTAGGTCTCACAATGTGAGCCATCTGGGCAGAACTCTTCCCTCCCCCCTGCCTGAGTCTCCTTCGGTAGGTCTCACACTGTGAGCCATCCAGGCAGAACTCTTCCCCCCCCCTCCCCCCCCCCATCCCCCGAGTCTCCTTAGGTAGGTCTCACACTGTGAGCCATCTGGACAGAACTCTTCCCCCCACCATCCCCTGAGTCTCATTAGGTAGGTCTCACACTGTGAGCCATATAGGCAGAACACTTCCCCCCCCCCCCCCCACTCTGCGCGAGTCTCCTTGGGTAGGGCTCACACTGTGAGCCATCTGGGCAGAACTCTTCACCCCCACCCCCAGCCTGAGTCTCCTTAGGTAGGTCTCACACTTTGAGCCATCCAGGCAGAACTCTTCCACACACCCCCATCGCCCGAGTCTCCTTGGGTAGGTCTCACATTGTGGGCCATCTAGGCAGAGCTCTCCCCCACTCCCCCCCCCCCCCTGTCCGAGTCTCCTTAGGTAGGTCTCACACTTTGAGCCATCCAGGCAGAACTCTTCCACCCCCCTCCCTCCCCCCCCACTCTGCCCGAGTCTCCTTGGGTAGGTCTCACTGTGAGCCATCTGGGCAGAACTCTTCCCCGCCCCCTGCCCGGGTCTCCTGAGGTAGGTCTCACACTGTGAGCCATCCAGGCAGAACTCTTCCACCCCCCCCCCCCACTCCACCCGAGTCTCCTTGGGTAGGTCTCACTGTGAGCCATCTGGGCAGAACTCTTCCCCGCCCCCTGCCCGGGTCTCCTTCGGTACGTCGCACACTGTGAGCCATCTGGGCAGAACTCTTCGCCCCCACCATCCCCCGAGTCTCCTTAGGTAGGTCTCACACTGTGAGCCATCTGGGCAGAACTCTTCCGCCCCACCCCCCTGCCCGAGTCTCCTTGGGTAGGTCTCACATTGTGAGCCATCCAGGCAGAGCTCGTCCCCCCACCATCCCCAGAGTCTCCTTAGGTATGTCTCACACTGTGAGCCATCTGGGCAAAACTCTTCCCTCCCCCCTGCCCGAGTCTCCTTCGGTAGGTCTCACACTGTGAGCCATCCAGGCAGGACTCTTCCCTCCCCTCCCCCCCATCGCACGAGTCTCCTTAGGTAGGTCTCACACTGTGAGCCATCCAGGCAGAACTCTTCCCCCCCTCCCCCCAATCGACCGAGTCTCCTTAGGTAGGTCTCACATTGTGAGCCATCTGGGCAAAACTCTTCCCTCCCCCCTGCCCGAGTCTCCTTCGGTAGGTCTCACACTGTGAGCCATCCAGGCAGAGCTCTTCCCCCCACCATCCCCAGAGTCCCCTTAGGTAGGTCTCACACTGTGAGCCATCTGGGCAAAACTCTTCCCTCCCCCCTGCCCGAGTCTCCTTAGGTAGGTCTCACACTGTGAGCCATCTCGGCAGAACTCTTCCCTCCCCCCTGCCCGAGTCTCCTTGGATAGGTCTCACACTGTGAGCCATCTGGGCAGAACTCTTCCCCCCCACCATCCCCTGAGTCTCCTTCGGTAGGTCTCACACTTTGAGCCATCCAGGCAGAACTCTTCCACACCCCCCACTCCGCCCGAGTCTCCTTGGGTAGGTCTCACATTGTGAGCCATCTAGGCAGACCTCTTCCCCCCTCCATCCCCCGAGTCTCCTCAGGTAGGTCTCACAATGTGAGCCATCTGGGCAGAACTCTTCCCTCCCCCCTGCCTGAGTCTCCTTCGGTAGGTCTCACACTGTGAGCCATCCAGGCAGAACTCTTCCCCCCCTCCCCCCCATCGCCCGAGTCTCCTTAGGTAGGTCTCACACTGTGAGCCATCCAGGCAGAAATCTTCCCTCCCCCCTGCCCGAGCCTCCTCAGGTAGGTCTCACACTGTGAGCCATCCAGGTAGAACACTTCCCTCCCCACTGCCCGAGTCTCCTTAGGTAGGTCCCACACTGTGAGCCATCCAGGCAGAACTCTTCCACATCTCCCCCCAATCGCCCGAGTCTCCTCAGGTAGGTCTAACATTGTGAGCCATCTAGGAAGAGCTCTCCCCCCAATTCCCCCCCCCCCCCCTGCCCGAGTCTCCTCAGGTAGGTCTCACACAGCAGAACACTTCCCCCCACCATCCCCCGTTTCCTTTGGTAGGTGCCACACTGTGAGCCATCCAGGCAGAACTCTTCCCCCCTTCCACCAATCGCCCAAGTCACCTTAGGTAGGCCTCACGCTGTGAGCCATCTAGGCAGAGCTCTTCACCCCACCATCCCCCGAGTCTCCTTAGGTAGGTCCCACATTGTGAGCCATCCAGGCAGAACTCTTCCCCCCTCCCCCCAATCGCCCGAGTCTCCTCAGGTAGGTCTCACACTGTGAGCCATCTCGGCAGAACTCTTCTCCCACCTCCCCCCCACCCCATCGCCCGAGTCTCCTTAGGTAGGTCTCACAATGTGAGCCATCCAGGCAGAACTCTTCCACCCACCCCCCCACTCCGCCCGAGTCTCCTTGGGTCGGTCTCACATTGTGAGCCATCTCGGCAGAACTCTTCCCACCCCCCTGCCCAAGTCTCCTTAGGTAGGTCTCACACGGTGAGCCATCTGGGCAGAACTCTTCCCCACCCCCCACTCCACCCGAGTCTCCTTGGGTCGGTCTCACATTGTGAGCCATCCAGGCAGAGCTCTTCCCCCCACCATCCCCAGAGTCTCCTTAGGTAGGTCTCACACTGTGAGCCATCTGGGCAAAACTCTTCCCTCCCCCCTGCCCGAGTCTCCTTAGGGAGGTCTCACACTGTGAGCCATCTCGGCAGAACTCTTCCCTCCCCCCTGCCCGAGTCTCCTTGGATAGGTCTTACACTGTGAGCCATCTCGGCAGAACTCTTACCACCCCCCTGCCCGAGTCTCCTTAGGTAGGTCTCACACTGTGAGCCATCTGGGCAGAACTCTCCCCCCCCCCCCCACCATCCCCTGAGTCTCCTTAGGTAGGTCTCACACTTTGAGACATCCAGGCAGAACTCTTCCACACCCCCCACTCCGCCCGAGTCTCCTTGGGTAGGTCTCACATTGTGAGCCATCTAGGCAGACCTCTTCCCCCCTCCATCCCCCGAGTCTCCTCAGGTAGGTCTCACAATGTGAGCCATCTGGGCAGAACTCTTCCCTCCCCCCTGCCTGAGTCTCCTTCGGTAGGTCTCACACTGTGAGCCATCCAGGCAGAACTCTTCCCCCCCTCCCCCCCATCGCCCGAGTCTCCTTAGGTAGGTCTCACACTGTGAGCCATCTGGACAGAACTCTTCCCCCCACCATCCCCTGAGTCTCATTAGGTAGGTCTCACACTGTGAGCCATATAGGCAGAACACTTCCCCCGCCCCCCCCCATTCTGCGCGAGTCTCCTTGGGTAGGGCTCACACTGTGAGCCATCTGGGCAGAACTCTTCACCCCCACCCCCAGCCTGAGTCTCCTTAGGTAGGTCTCACACTTTGAGCCATCCAGGCAGAACTCTTCCACACACCCCCATCGCCCGAGTCTCCTTAGGTCGGTCTCGCACTGTGAGCCATTTGGGCAGAACTCTTCGCCCCCACTGCCCGTGTCTCCTTAGGTAGGTCTCACACTGTGAGCCATCCAGGCAGAACTCTTCCACCCACCCCCCCACTCCGCCCGAGTCTCCTTGGGTAGGTCTCACATTGTGGGCCATCTAGGCAGAGCTCTCCCCCACCCCCCCCCCCCCCCTGTCCGAGTCTCCTTAGGTAGGTCTCACACTTTGAGCCATCTGGGCAGAACTCTTCCCCGCCCCCTGCCCGGGTCTCCTGAGGTAGGTCTCACACTGTGAGCCATCCAGGCAGAACTCTTCCACCCACCCCCCCACTCCGCCCGAGTCTCCTTGGGTAGGTCTCACATTGTGGGCCATCTAGGCAGAGCTCTCCCCCACCCCCCCCCCCTGTCCGAGGCTCCTTGGGTAGGGCTCACATTGTGAGCCATCGAGGCAGAGCTCTTCCCCCCACTATCCCCCGAGTCTCCTTCGGTACGTCTCACACTGTGAGCCATCTGGGCAGAACTCTTCGCCCCCACCATCCCCCGAGTCTCCTTAGGTAGGTCTCACACTGTGAGCCATATGGGCAGAACTCTTCCGCCCCACCCCCCTGCCCGAATCTCCTTGGGTAGGTCTCACATTGTGAGCCATCCAGGCAGAGCTCGTCCCCCCACCATCCCCAGAGTCTCCTTAGGTATGTCTTACACTGTGAGCCATCTGGGCAAAACTCTTCCCTCCCCCCTGCCCGAGTCTCCTTCGGTAGGTCTCACAGTGTGAGCCATCCAGGCAGAACTCTTCCCTCCCCTCCCCCCCCCCCCCCATCGCACGAGTCTCCTTAGGTAGGTCTCACACTGTGAGCCATCTGGGCAGAACTCTTCCCCCCCCCCCCCTGCCCGAGTCTCCTGAGGTAGGTCTCACACTGTGAGCCATCCAGGCAGAACTCTTCCCCACCCCCCACTCTGCCCGAGTCTCCTTGGGTAGGTCTTACACTGTGAGCCATCTCGGCAGAACTCTTCCCTCCCCCCTGCCCGAGTCTCCTTAGGTAGGTCTCACACTGTGAGCCATCTCGGCAGAACTCTTCCCTCCCCCCTGCCCTAGTCTCCTTGGATAGGTCTTACACTGTGAGCCATCTCAGCAGAACTCTTCCCACCCCCCTGCCCGAGTCTCCTTAGGTAGGTCTCACACTGTGAGCCATCTGGGCAGAACTCTTCCCCCCCACCATCCCCTGAGTCTCCTTAGGTAGATCTCACACTTTGAGCCATCCAGGCAGAACTCTTCCACACCCCCCACTCCGCCCGAGTCTCCTTGGGTAGGTCTCACATTGTGAGCCATCTAGGCAGACCTCTTCCCCCCTCCATCCCCCGAGTCTCCTCAGGTAGGTCTCACAATGTAAGCCATCTGGGCAGAACTCTTCCCTCCCCCCTGCCTGAGTCTCCTTCGGTAGGTCTCACATTGTGAGCCATCCAGGCAGAGCTCTTCCCCCCACCATCCCCCGAGTCTCCTTCGGTAGGTCTCACACTGTGAGCCATCCAGGCAGAACTCTTCCCCACCCCCCACTCTGCCCGAATCTCCTTGGGTAGGTCTTACACTGTGAGCCATCTCGGCAGAACTCTTCCCACCCCCCTGCCCGAGTCTCCTGAGGTAGGTCTCACACTGTGAGCCATCCAGGCAGAACTCTTCCACCACCCCCCACTCCACCCGAGTCTCCTTGGGTAGGTCTCACATTGTGAGCCATCCAGGCAGAGCTCTTCCCCCCACCATCCCCCGAGTCTCCTACGGTAGGTCTCACACTGTGAGCCATCCAGGCAGAACTCTTCCCCACCCCCCACTCTGCCCGAGTCTCCTTGGGTAGGTCTTACACTGTGAGCCATCTCGGCAGAACTCTTCCCACCCCCCTGCCCGAGCCTCCTGAGGTAGGTCTCACACTGTGAGCCATCCAGGCAGAACTCTTCCACCACCCCCCACTCCACCCGAGTCTCCTTAGGTAGGTCTCACACTGTGAGCCATCTCGGCAGAACTCTTCCCTCCCCCCTGCCCGAGTCTCCTTGGATAGGTCTTACACTGTGAGCCATCTCAGCAGAACTCTTCCCACCCCCCTGCCCGAGTCTCCTTAGGTAGGTCTCACACTGTGAGCCACTGGGCAGAACTCTTCCCCCCCACCATCCCCTGAGTCTCCTTAGGTAGATCTCACACTGTGAGCCATCTCGGCAGAACTCTTCCCTCCCCCCTGCCCGAGTCTCCTTGGATAGGTCTTACACTGTGAGCCATCTCAGCAGAACTCTTGCCACCCCCCTGCCCGAGTCTCCTGAGGTAGGTCTCACACTGTGAGCCATCCAGGCAGAACTCTTCCACCACCCCCCACTCCACCCGAGTCTCCTTGGGTAGGTCTCACATTGTGAGCCATCCAGGCAGAGCTCTTCCCCCCACCATCCCCCGAGTCTCCTACGGTAGGTCTCACACTGTGAGCCATCCAGGCAGAACTCTTCCCCACCCCCCACTCTGCCCGAGTCTCCTTGGGTAGGTCTTACACTGTGAGCCATCTCGGCAGAACTCTTCCCACCCCCCTGCCCGAGCCTCCTGAGGTAGGTCTCACACTGTGAGCCATCCAGGCAGAACTCTTCCACCACCCCCCACTCCACCCGAGTCTCCTTAGGTAGGTCTCACACTGTGAGCCATCTCGGCAGAACTCTTCCCTCCCCCCTGCCCGAGTCTCCTTGGATAGGTCTTACACTGTGAGCCATCTCAGCAGAACTCTTCCCACCCCCCTGCCCGAGTCTCCTTAGGTAGGTCTCACACTGTGAGCCACTGGGCAGAACTCTTCCCCCCCACCATCCCCTGAGTCTCCTTAGGTAGATCTCACACTTTGAGCCATCCAGGCAGAACTCTTCCACACCCCCCACTCCGCCCGAGTCTCCTTGGGTAGGTCTCACATTGTGAGCCATTCAGGCAGAGCTCTTCCCCCCACCATCCCCCGAGTCTCCTTCGGTAGATCTCACACTGTGAGCCATCCAGGCAGAACTCTTCCCCACCCCCCACTCTGCCCGAGTCTCCTTGGGTAGGTCTTACACTGTGAGCCATCTCGGCAGAACTCTTCCCACCCCCCTGCCCGAGTCTCCTGAGGTAGGTCTCACACTGTGAGCCATCCAGGCAGAACTCTTCCACCACCCCCCACTCCACCCGAGTCTCCTTGGGTAGGTCTCACATTGTGAGCCATCCAGGCAGAGCTCTTCCCCCCACCATCCCCCGAGTCTCCTACGGTAGGTCTCACACTGTGAGCCATCCAGGCAGAACTCTTCCCCACCCCCCACTCTGCCCGAGTCTCCTTGGGTAGGTCTTACACTGTGAGCCATCTCGGCAGAACTCTTCCCACCCCCCTGCCCGAGTCTCCTTAGGTAGGTCTCACACTGTGAGCCATCTGGGCAGAACTCTTCCCCCCCACCATCCCCTGAGTCTCCTTAGGTAGGTTACACTGTGAGCCATCCAGGCAGAACTCTTCCCTCCCCCTCCATCGCCCGAGTCTCCTTAGGTAGGGCTCACATTGTGAGCCATCTAGGCAGAGCTCTTCCCCCCTCCACCCCCCGAGTATCCTCAGGTAGGTCTCACAATGTGAGCCATCTGGGCAGAACTCTTCCCTCCCCCCTGCCTGAGTCTCCTTCGGTAGGTCTCACACTGTGAGCCATCCAGGCAGAACTCTTCCCCCCCCCCCCCATCGCCCGAGTCTCCTTAGGTAGGTCTCACACTGTGAGCCATCTGGACAGAACTCTTCCCCCCACCATCCCCTGAGTCTCATTAGGTAGGTCTCGCACTGTGAGCCATTTGGGCAGAACTCTTCGCCCCCACTGCCCGTGTCTCCTTAGGTAGGTCTCACACTGTGAGCCATCCAGGCAGAACTCTTCCACCCCCCCCCCCCCCACTCCACCCGAGTCTCCTTGGGTAGGGCTCACATTGTGAGCCATCGAGGCAGAGCTCTTCCCCCCACCATCCCCCGAGTCTCCTTCGGTACGTCGCACACTGTGAGCCATCTGGGCAGAACTCTTCGCCCCCACCATCCCCCGAGTCTCCTTAGGTAGGTCTCACACTGTGAGCCATCTGGGCAGAACTCTTCCGCCCCACCCCCTGCCCGAGTCTCCTTGGGTAGGTCTCACATTGTGAGCCATCCAGGCAGAGCTCGTCCCCCCACCATCCCCAGAGTCTCCTTAGGTATGTCTCACACTGTGAGCCATCTGGGCAAAACTCTTCCCTCCCCCCTGCCCGAGTCTCCTTCGGTAGGTCTCACACTGTGAGCCATCCAGGCAGGACTCTTCCCTCCCCTCCCCCCCCATCGCACGAGTCTCCTTAGGTAGGTCTCACACTGTGAGCCATCTGGGCAGAACTCTTCCCCCCCCCCCCCTGCCCGAGTCTCCTGAGGTAGGTCTCACACTGTGAGCCATCCAGGCAGAACTCTTCCCCACCCCCCACTCTGCCCGAGTCTCCTTGGGTAGGTCTTACACTGTGAGCCATATGGACAGAACTCTTCCCCCCACCATCCCCTGAGTCTCCTTAGGTAGGACTCACACTGTGAGCCATACAGGCAGAGCACTTCCCCCCCCCCCCCACTCAGCGCGAGTCTCCTTGGGTAGGGCTCACAATGTGAGCCATCTGGGCAGAACTCTTCACCCCCACCCCCAGCCTGAGTCTCCTTAGGTAGGTCTCACACTTTGAGCCATCCAGGCAGAGCTCTCCCCCACTCCCCCCCCCCCCCTGCCCGAGTCTCCTTAGGTAGGTCTCACACTTTGAGCCATCCAGGCAGAGCTCTCCCCCACTCCCCCCCCCCGCCCCCTGCCCGAGTCTCCTTAGGTAGGTCTCACACTGTGAGCCATCCAGACAGAACTCTCCCCCACTCCCCCCCCCCCCCTGCCCGAGTCTCCTTAGGTAGGTCTCACACTTTGAGCCATCCAGGCAGAGCTCTCCCCCACTCCCCCCCCCCCCCCCGCCCGAGTCTCGTTAGGTCGGTCTCATACTGTGAGCCATCCAGGCAGAACTCTTCCCTCCCCTCCCCCCCATCGCACGAGTCTCCTTAGGTAGGTCTCACACTGTGAGCCATCTGGGCAGAACTCTTCCCTCCCTCCCCCCCATCGCTCGAGTCTCCTGAGGTAGGTCTCACACTGTGAGCCATCCAGGCAGAACTCTTCCACCACCCCCCACTCCACCCGAGTCTCCTTGGGTAGGTCTCACATTGTGAGCCATCCAGGCAGAGCTCTTCCCCCCACCATCCCCCGAGTCTCCTTCGGTAGGTCTCACACTGTGAGCCATCCAGGCAGAACTCTTCCCCACCCCCCACTCTGCCCGAGTCTCCTTGGGTAGGTCTTACACTGTGAGCCATCTCGGCAGAACTCTTCCCACCCCCCTGCCCGAGTCTCCTGAGGTAGGTCTCACACTGTGAGCCATCCAGGCAGAACTCTTCCACCACCCCCCACTCCACCCGAGTCTCCTTGGGTAGGTCTCACATTGTGAGCCATCCAGGCAGAGCTCTTCCCCCACCATCCCCCGAGTCTCCTACGGTAGGTCTCACACTGTGAGCCATCCAGGCAGAACTCTTCCCCACCCCCCACTCTGCCCGAGTCTCCTTGGGTAGGTCTTACACTGTGAGCCATCTCGGCAGAACTCTTCCCACCCCCCTACCCGAGTCTCCTGAGGAAGGTCTCACACTGTGAGCCATCCAGGCAGAACTCTTCCACCACCCCCCACTCCACCCGAGTCTCCTTGGGTAGGTCTCACATTGTGAGCCATCCAGGCAGAGCTCTTCCCCCCACCATCCCCAGAGTCTCCTTAGGTAGGTCTTACACTGTGAGCCATCTCGGCAGAACTCTTCCCACCCCCCTGCCCGAGTCTCCTTAGGTAGGTCTCACACTGTGAGCCATCTGGGCAGAACTCTTCCCCCCCCCCCCCCGCCCGAGTCTCCTGAGGTAGGTCTCACACTGTGAGCCATCCAGGCAGAACTCTTCCCCCCCTCCCCCCAATCGACCGAGTCTCCTTAGGTAGGTCTCACATTGTGAGCCATCTGGGCAAAACTCTTCCCTCCCCCCTGCCCGAGTCTCCTTCGGTAGGTCTCACACTGTGAGCCATCCAGGCAGAGCTCTTCCCCCCACCATCCCCAGAGTCCCCTTAGGTAGGTCTCACACTGTGAGCCATCTGGGCAAAACTCTTCCCTCCCCCCTGCCCGAGTCTCCTTAGGTAGGTCTCACACTGTGAGCCATCTCGGCAGAACTCTTCCCTCCCCCCTGCCCGAGTCTCCTTGGATAGGTCTTACACTGTGAGCCATCTCAGCAGAACTCTTCCCACCCCCCCTGCCCGAGTCTCCTTAGGTAGGTCTCACACTGTGAGCCATCTGGGCAGAACTCTTCCCCCCCACCATCCCCTGAGTCTCCTTCGGTAGGTCTCACACTTTGAGCCATCCAGGCAGAACTCTTCCACACCCCCCACTCCGCCCGAGTCTCCTTGGGTAGGTCTCACATTGTGAGCCATCTAGGCAGACCTCTTCCCCCCTCCATCCCCCGAGTCTCCTCAGGTAGGTCTCACAATGTGAGCCATCTGGGCAGAACTCTTCCCTCCCCCCTGCCTGAGTCTCCTTCGGTAGGTCTCACACTGTGAGCCATCCAGGCAGAACTCTTCCCCCCCTCCCCCCCATCGCCCGAGTCTCCTTAGGTAGGTCTCACACTGTGAGCCATCCAGGCAGAAATCTTCCCTCCCCCCTGCCCGAGCCTCCTCAGGTAGGTCTCACACTGTGAGCCATACAGGTAGAACACTTCCCTCCTCACTGCCCGAGTCTCCTTAGGTAGGTCCCACACTGTGAGCCATCCAGGCAGAACTCTTCCACCCCTCCCCCCAATCGCCCGAGTCTCCTCAGGTAGGTCTAACATTGTGAGCCATCTAGGAAGAGCTCTCCCCCCAATTCCCCCCCCCCCCCCTGCCCGAGTCTCCTTCGTTAGGTCACACACTGTGAGCCATCTGGGCAGCACTCTCCCCCCCCCCCTCACCATCCCCTTAGTCTCCTTAGGTCGGTCTCACACTGTGAGCGATCCAGGCAGAACTCTCCCCCCCCCCCCCCCCCCATCGCACGAGTCTCCTTGGGTAGGTCTCACACTGTGAGCCATATCGGCAGAACTCTTCCCCCCCACTCCGCACGAGTCTCCTTGGGTAGGTCTCACACTGTGAGCCATCTGGGCAGAAATCTTCCCCGCCACCCTCTTGCCCGAGTCTCCTTAGGTAGGTCTCACACTGTGAGCCATCTGGGCACAACTCTTCCACCCCCCCACCCCCCCCACTCTGCCCGAGTCTCCTTAGGTAGGTCTCACACTGTGAACCATCTGGGCACAACTCTCACCCCCCCCCCTCCCCGCCCGAGTCTCCTCAGGTAGGTCTCACACAGCAGAACACTTCCCCCCACCATCCCCCGTTTCCTTTGGTAGGTGCCACACTGTGAGCCATCCAGGCAGAACTCTTCCCCCCTCCCACCAATCGCCCAAGTCACCTTATGTAGGCCTCACACTGTGAGCCATCTAGGCAGAGCTCTTCACCCCACCATCCCCCGAGTCTCCTTAGGTAGGTCCCACATTGTGAGCCATCCAGGCAGAACTCTTCCCCCCTCCCCCCAATCGCCCGAGTCTCCTCAGGTAGGTCTCACACTGTGAGCCATCTCGGCAGAACTCTTCCCACCCACCCCCCCCCCCCCCCTCCCCTGCCCGAGTCTCCTGAGGTTGGTCTAACATTGTGAGCCATCTAGGAAGAGATCTCCCACACTCCCCACCCCCCCCCCCCGCCCGAGTCTCCTGAGGTAGGTCTCACACTGTGAGCCATCCAGGCAGAACTCTTCCCCCCCTCCCCCCAATCGACCGAGTCTCCTTAGGTAGGTCTCACATTGTGAGCCATCTGGGCAAAACTCTTCCCTCCCCCCTGCCCGAGTCTCCTTCGGTAGGTCTCACACTGTGAGCCATCCAGGCAGAGCTCTTCCCCCCACCATCCCCAGAGTCCCCTTAGGTAGGTCTCACACTGTGAGCCATCTGGGCAAAACTCTTCCCTCCCCCCTGCCCGAGTCTCCTTAGGTAGGTCTCACACTGTGAGCCATACAGGCAGAACACTCCCCCCCCCCCACTCTGCGCGAGTCTCCTTGGGTAGGGCTCACACTGTGAGCCATCTGGGCAGAACTCTTCACCCCCACCCCCAGCCTGAGTCTCCTTAGGTAGGTCTCACACTTTGAGCCATCCAGGCAGAACTCTTCCACACCCCCCCACTCCGCCCGAGTCTCCTTGGGCCATCTAGCCACCTAGGAAGAGCTCTCCCACACTCCCCCCCCCCCCCTGTCCGAGTCTCCTGAGGTAGGTCTCACACTGTGAGCCATCCAGGCAGAACTCTTCTCCCACCTCCCCCCCACCCCATCGCCCGAGTCTCCTTAGGTAGGTCTCACAATGTGAGCCATCCAGGCAGAACTCTTCCACCCACCCCCCCACCCCATCGCCCGAGTCTCCTTAGGTAGGTCTCACATTGTGAGCCATCTCGGCAGAACTCTTCCCACCCCCCTGCCCAAGTCTCCTTAGGTAGGTCTCACACGGTGAGCCATCTGGGCAGAACTCTTCCCCACCCCCCACTCCACCCGTCTCCTTGGGTCGGTCTCACATTGTGAGCCATCCAGGCAGAGCTCTTCCCCCCACCATCCCCAGAGTCTCCTTAGGTAGGTCTCACACTGTGAGCCATCTGGGCAAAACTCTTCCCTCCCCCCTGCCCGAGTCTCCTTAGGGAGGTCTCACACTGTGAGCCATCTCGGCAGAACTCTTCCCTCCCCCCTGCCCGAGTCTCCTTAGGTAGGTCTCACACTGTGAGCCATCTGGGCAGAACTCTCCCCCCCCACCATCCCCTGAGTCTCCTTAGGTAGGTCTCACACTTTGAGACATCCAGGCAGAACTCTTCCACACCCCCCACTCCGCCCGAGTCTCCTTGGGTAGGTCTCACATTGTGAGCCATCTAGGCAGACCTCTTCCCCCCTCCATCCCCCGAGTCTCCTCAGGTAGGTCTCACAATGTGAGCCATCTGGGCAGAACTCTTCCCTACCCCCTGCCTGAGTCTCCTTCGGTAGGTCTCACACTGTGAGCCATCCAGGCAGAACTCTTCCCCCCCCTCCCCCCCATCGCCCGAGTCTCCTTAGGTAGGTCTCACACTGTGAGCCATCTGGACAGAACTCTTCCCCCCACCATCCCCTGAGTCTCATTAGGTAGGTCTCACACTGTGAGCCATATAGGCAGAACACTTCTCCCGCCCCCCCCCCCATTCTGCACGAGTCTCCTTGGGTAGGGCTCACACTGTGAGCCATCTGGGCAGAACTCTTCACCCCCACCCCCAGCCTGAGTCTCCTTAGGTAGGTCTCACACTTTGAGCCATCCAGGCAGAACTCTTCCACACACCCCCATCGCCCGAGTCTCCTTAGGTCGGTCTCGCACTGTGAGCCATTTGGGCAGAACTCTTCGCCCCCACTGCCCGTGTCTCCTTAGGTAGGTCTCACACTGTGAGCCATCTGGGCAGAACTCTTCCCCGCCCCCTGCCCGGGTCTCCTGAGGTAGGTCTCACACTGTGAGCCATCCAGGCAGAACTCTTCCACCCCCCCCCCCCACTCCACCCGAGGCTCCTTGGGTAGGGCTCACATTGTGAGCCATCGAGGCAGAGCTCTTCCCCCCACCATCCCCCGAGTCTCCTTTGGTACGTCTCACACTGTGAGCCATCTGGGCAGAACTCTTCGCCCCCACCATCCCCCGAGTCTCCTTAGGTAGGTCTCACACTGTGAGCCATCTGGGCAGAACTCTTCCGCCCCACCCCCCTGCCCGAATCTCCTTGGGTAGGTCTCACATTGTGAGCCATCCAGGCAGAGCTCGTCCCCCCACCATCCCCAGAGTCTCCTTAGGTATGTCTTACACTGTGAGCCATCTGGGCAAAACTCTGCCCTCCCCCCTGCCCGAGTCTCCTTCGGTAGGTCTCACACTGTGAGCCATCCAGGCAGAACTCTTCCCTCCCCTCCCCCCCATCGCACGAGTCTCCTTAGGTAGGTCTCACACTGTGAGCCATCTGGGCAGAACTCTTCCCCCCCCCCCCCCCCTGCCCGAGTCTCCTGAGGTAGGTCTCACATTGTGAGCCATCTGGGCAAAACTCTTCCCTCCCCCCTGCCCGAGTCTCCTTCGGTAGGTCTCACACTGTGAGCCATCCAGGCAGAGCTCTTCCCCCCACCATCCCCAGAGTCCCCTTAGGTAGGTCTCACACTGTGAGCCATCTGGGCAAAACTCTTCCCTCCCCCCTGCCCGAGTCTCCTTAGGTAGGTCTCACACTGTGAGCCATACAGGCAGAACACTCCCCCCCCCCCACTCTGCGCGAGTCTCCTTGGGTAGGGCTCACACTGTGAGCCATCTGGGCAGAACTCTTCACCCCCACCCCCAGCCTGAGTCTCCTTAGGTAGGTCTCACACTTTGAGCCATCCAGGCAGAACTCTTCCACACCCCCCCCACTCCGCCCGAGTCTCCTTGGGCCATCTAGCCACCTAGGAAGAGCTCTCCCACACTCCCCCCCCCTGCCCGAGTCTCCTGAGGTAGGTCTCACACTGTGAGCCATCCAGGCAGAACTCTTCTCCCACCTCCCCCCCACCCCATCGCCCGAGTCTCCTTAGGTAGGTCTCACAATGTGAGCCATCCAGGCAGAACTCTTCCACCCACCCCCCCACTCCGCCCGAGTCTCCTTGGGTCGGTCTCACATTGTGAGCCATCTCGGCAGAACTCTTCCCACCCCCCTGCCCAAGTCTCCTTAGGTAGGTCTCACACGGTGAGCCATCTGGGCAGAACTCTTCCCCACCCCCCACTCCACCCGTCTCCTTGGGTCGGTCTCACATTGTGAGCCATCCAGGCAGAGCTCTTCCCCCCACCATCCCCAGAGTCTCCTTAGGTAGGTCTCACACTGTGAGCCATCTGGGCAAAACTCTTCCCTCCCCCCTGCCCGAGTCTCCTTAGGGAGGTCTCACACTGTGAGCCATCTCGGCAGAACTCTTCCCTCCCCCCTGCCCGAGTCTCCTTAGGTAGGTCTCACACTGTGAGCCATCTGGGCAGAACTCTCCCCCCCCCACCATCCCCTGAGTCTCCTTAGGTAGGTCTCACACTTTGAGACATCCAGGCAGAACTCTTCCACACCCCCCACTCCGCCCGAGTCTCCTTGGGTAGGTCTCACATTGTGAGCCATCTAGGCAGACCTCTTCCCCCTCCATCCCCCGAGTCTCCTCAGGTAGGTCTCACAATGTGAGCCATCTGGGCAGAACTCTTCCCTCCCCCCTGCCTGAGTCTCCTTCGGTAGGTCTCACACTGTGAGCCATCCAGGCAGAACTCTTCCCCCCCTCCCCCCCATCGCCCGAGTCTCCTTAGGTAGGTCTCACACTGTGAGCCATCTGGACAGAACTCTTCCCCCCACCATCCCCTGAGTCTCATTAGGTAGGTCTCACACTGTGAGCCATATAGGCAGAACACTTCTCCCGCCCCCCCCCCATTCTGCGCGAGTCTCCTTGGGTAGGGCTCACACTGTGAGCCATCTGGGCAGAACTCTTCACCCCCACCCCCAGCCTGAGTCTCCTTAGGTAGGTCTCACACTTTGAGCCATCCAGGCAGAACTCTTCCACACACCCCCATCGCCCGAGTCTCCTTAGGTCGGTCTCGCACTGTGAGCCATTTGGGCAGAACTCTTCGCCCCCACTGCCCGTGTCTCCTTAGGTAGGTCTCACACTGTGAGCCATCTGGGCAGAACTCTTCCCCGCCCCCTGCCCGGGTCTCCTGAGGTAGGTCTCACACTGTGAGCCATCCAGGCAGAACTCTTCCACCCCCCCCCCCACTCCACCCGAGGCTCCTTGGGTAGGGCTCACATTGTGAGCCATCGAGGCAGAGCTCTTCCCCCCACCATCCCCCGAGTCTCCTTTGGTACGTCTCACACTGTGAGCCATCTGGGCAGAACTCTTCGCCCCCACCATCCCCCGAGTCTCCTTAGGTAGGTCTCACACTGTGAGCCATCTGGGCAGAACTCTTCCGCCCCACCCCCCTGCCCGAATCTCCTTGGGTAGGTCTCACATTGTGAGCCATCCAGGCAGAGCTCGTCCCCCCCACCATCCCCAGAGTCTCCTTAGGTATGTCTTACACTGTGAGCCATCTGGGCAAAACTCTGCCCTCCCCCCTGCCCGAGTCTCCTTCGGTAGGTCTCACACTGTGAGCCATCCAGGCAGAACTCTTCCCTCCCCTCCCCCCCATCGCACGAGTCTCCTTAGGTAGGTCTCACACTGTGAGCCATCTGGGCAGAACTCTTCCCCCCCCCCCCCCCTGCCCGAGTCTCCTGAGGTAGGTCTCACACTGTGAGCCATCCAGGCAGAACTTCCCCACCCCCCACTCTGCCCGAGTCTCCTTGGGTAGGTCTTACACTGTGAGCCATCTCGGCAGAACTCTTCCCACCCCCCTGCCCGAGTCTCCTTAGGTAGGTCTCACACTGTGAGCCATCCAGGCAGAGCTCTTCCCCCCACCATCCCAGCAGTCTCCTTAGGTAGGTCTCACACTGTGAGCCATCTGGGCAAAACTCTTCCCTCCCCCCTGCCCGAGTCTCCTTAGGTAGGTCTCACACTGTGAGCCATCTCGGCAGAACTCTTCCCTCCCCCCTGCCCGAGTCTCCTTGGATAGGTCTTACACTGTGAGCCATCTCAGCAGAACTCTTCCCACCCCCCTGCCCGAGTCTCCTTAGGTAGGTCTCACACTGTGAGCCATCTGGGCAGAACTCTTCCCCCCCCACCATCCCCTGAGTCTCCTTAGGTAGATCTCACACTTTGAGCCATCCAGGCAGAACTCTTCCACACCCCCCACTCCGCCCGAGTCCTCCTTGGGTAGGTCTCACATTGTGAGCCATCTAGGCAGACCTCTTCCCCCCTCCATCCCCCGAGTCTCCTCAGGTAGGTCTCACAATGTGAGCCATCTGGGCAGAACTCTTCCCTCCCCCCTGCCTGAGTCTCCTTCGGTAGGTCTCACATTGTGAGCCATCCAGGCAGAGCTCTTCCCCCCACCATCCCCCGAGTCTCCTTCGGTAGGTCTCACACTGTGAGCCATCCAGGCAGAACTCTTCCCCACCCCCCACTCTGCCCGAGTCTCCTTGGGTAGGTCTTACACTGTGAGCCATCTCGGCAGAACTCTTCCCACCCCCCTGCCCGAGTCTCCTGAGGTAGGTCTCACACTGTGAGCCATCCAGGCAGAACTCTTCCACCACCCCCCACTCCACCCGAGTCTCCTTGGGTAGGTCTCACATTGTGAGCTATCCAGGCAGAGCTCTTCCCCCCCACCATCCCCCGAGTCTCCTACGGTAGGTCTCACACTGTGAGCCATCCAGGCAGAACTCTTCCCCACCCCCCACTCTGCCCGAGTCTCCTTGGGTAGGTCTTACACTGTGAGCCATCTCGGCAGAACTCTTCCCACCCCCCTGCCCGAGCCTCCTGAGGTAGGTCTCACACTGTGAGCCATCCAGGCAGAACTCTTCCACCACCCCCCACTCCACCCGAGTCTCCTTAGGTAGGTCTCACACTGTGAGCCATCTCGGCAGAACTCTTTCCCTCCCCCCTGCCCGAGTCTCCTTGGATAGGTCTTACACTGTGAGCCATCTCAGCAGAACTCTTCCCACCCCCCTGCCCGAGTCTCCTTAGGTAGGTCTCACACTGTGAGCCACTGGGCAGAACTCTTCCCCCCCACCATCCCCTGAGTCTCCTTAGGTAGATCTCACACTTTGAGCCATCCAGGCAGAACTCTTCCACACCCCCCACTCCGCCCGAGTCTCCTTGGAAGTCTCACATTGTGAGCCATCCAGGCAGAGCTCTTCCCCCCACCATCCCCCGAGTCTCCTTCGGTAGGTCTCACACTGTGAGCCATCCAGGCAGAACTCTTCCCCACCCCCCACTCTGCCCGAGTCTCCTTGGGTAGGTCTTACACTGTGAGCCATCTCGGCAGAACTCTTCCCACCCCCCTGCCCGAGTCTCCTGAGGTAGGTCTCACACTGTGAGCCATCCAGGCAGAACTCTTCCACCACCCCCCACTCCACCCGAGTCTCCTTGGGTAGGTCTCACATTGTGAGCCATCCAGGCAGAGCTCTTCCCCCCACCATCCCCCGAGTCTCCTACGGTAGGTCTCACACTGTGAGCCATCCAGGCAGAACTCTTCCCCACCCCCCACTCTGCCCGAGTCTCCTTGGGTAGGTCTTACACTGTGAGCCATCTCGGCAGAACTCTTCCCACCCCCCTGCCCGGGTCTCCTGAGGTAGGTCTCACACTGTGAGCCATCCAGGCAGAACTCTTCCACCACCCCCCACTCCACCCGAGTCTCCTTGGGTAGGTCTCACATTGTGAGCCATCCAGGCAGAGCTCTTCCCCCCACCATCCCCAGAGTCTCCTTAGGTAGGTCTTACACTGTGAGCCATCTCGGCAGAACTCTTCCCACCCCCCTGCCCGAGTCTCCTTAGGTAGGTCTCACACTGTGAGCCATCTGGGCAGAACTCTTCCCCCCCACCATCCCCTGAGTCTCCTTAGGTAGGTTACACTGTGAGCCATCCAGGCAGAACTCTTCCCTCCCCCTCCATCGCCCGAGTCTCCTTAGGTAGGGCTCACATTGTGAGCCATCTAGGCAGAGCTCTTCCCCCCTCCATCCCCCGAGTATCCTCAGGTAGGTCTCACAATGTGAGCCATCTGGGCAGAACTCTTCCCTCCCCCTGCCTGAGTCTCCTTCGGTAGGTCTCACACTGTGAGCCATCCAGGCAGAACTCTTCCCCCCCCTCCCCCCCCCCCCCCCCATCGCCCGAGTCTCCTTAGGTAGGTCTCACACTGTGAGCCATCTGGACAGAACTCTTCCCCCCACCATCCCCTGAGTCTCATTAGGTAGGTCTCACACTGTGAGCCATCCAGGCAGAACTCTTCCACACACCCCCATCGCCCGAGTCTCCTTAGGTCGGTCTCGCACTGTGAGCCATTTGGGCAGAACTCTTCGCCCCCACTGCCCGTGTCTCCTTAGGTAGGTCTCACACTGTGAGCCATCCAGGCAGAACTCTTCCACCCACCCCCCCCCCCCCCACTCCGCCCGAGTCTCCTTGGGTAGGTCTCACATTGTGGGCCATCTAGGCAGAGCTCTCCCCCACTCCCCCCCCCCCCCCTGTCCGAGTCTCCTTAGGTAGGTCTCACACTTTGAGCCATCCAGGCAGAACTCTTCCACCCCCCTCCCCCCCCCCCCCCACTCTGCCCGAGTCTCCTTGGGTAGGTCTCACTGTGAGCCATCTGGGCAGAACTCTTCCCCGCCCCCTGCCCGGGTCTCCTGAGGTAGGTCTCACACTGTGAGCCATCCAGGCAGAACTCTTCCACCCCCCCCCCCCCACTCCACCCGAGTCTCCTTGGGTAGGGCTCACATTGTGAGCCATCGAGGCAGAGCTCTTCCCCCCACCATCCCCCGAGTCTCCTTCGGTACGTCGCACACTGTGAGCCATCTGGGCAGAACTCTTCGCCCCCACCATCCCCCGAGTCTCCTTAGGTAGGTCTCACACTGTGAGCCATCTGGGCAGAACTCTTCCGCCCCACCCCCCTGCCCGAGTCTCCTTGGGTAGGTCTCACATTGTGAGCCATCCAGGCAGAGCTCGTCCCCCCACCATCCCCAGAGTCTCCTTAGGTATGTCTCACACTGTGAGCCATCTGGGCAAAACTCTTCCCTCCCCCCTGCCCGAGTCTCCTTCGGTAGGTCTCACACTGTGAGCCATCCAGGCAGGACTCTTCCCTCCCCTCCCCCCCATCGCACGAGTCTCCTTAGGTAGGTCTCACACTGTGAGCCATCTGGGCAGAACTCTTCCCCCCCCCCCTGCCCGAGTCTCCTGAGGTAGGTCTCACACTGTGAGCCATCCAGGCAGAACTCTTCCCCACCCCCCACTCTGCCCGAGTCTCCTTGGGTAGGTCTTACACTGTGAGCCATATGGACAGAACTCTTCCCCCCACCATCCCCTGAGTCTCCTTAGGTAGGACTCACACTGTGAGCCATACAGGCGGAGCACTTCCCCCCCCCCCCCACTCAGCACGAGTCTCCTTGAGTAGGGCTCACAATGTGAGCCATTTGGGCAGAACTCTTCACCCCCACCCCCAGCCTGAGTCTCCTTAGGTAGGTCTCACACTTTGAGCCATCCAGGCAGAACTCTTCCACCCCCCGCCCCCCCCCCTACTCCGCCCGAGTCTCCTTGGTTCGATCTCACATTGTGAGCCATGTAGGCAGAGCTCTCCTCCACTCCCCCCCCCCCCCCCCTGCCCGAGTCTCCTTAGGTAGGTCTCACACTTTGAGCCATCCAGGCAGAACTCTTCCCTCCCCCCCCCACTCCGCCCGAGTCTCCTTAGGTAGGTCTCACACTGTGAGCCATATGGGCAGAACTCTTCCCCCCCCCCCCCCCACTCCGCCCGAGTCTCCTTGGGTAGGTCTCACATTGTGAGCCATCCAGGCAGAGCTCTTCCCCCCACCATCCCCAGAGTCTCCTTAGGTATGTCTCACACTGTGAGTCATCTGGGCAAAACTCTTCCCTCCCCCCTGCCCGAGTCTCCTTAGGTAGGTCTCACACTGTGAGCCATCTGGGCAGAACTCTTCCCTCCCTCCCCCCCATCGCTCGAGTCTCCTGAGGTAGGTCTCACACTGTGAGCCATCCAGGCAGAACTCTTCCACCACCCCCCACTCCACCCGAGTCTCCTTGGGTAGGTCTCACATTGTGAGCCATCCAGGCAGAGCTCTTCCCCCCACCATCCCCCGAGTCTCCTTCGGTAGGTCTCACACTGTGAGCCATCCAGGCAGAACTCTTCCCCACCCCCCACTCTGCCCGAGTCTCCTTGGGTAGGTCTTACACTGTGAGCCATCTCGGCAGAACTCTTCCCACCCCCCTGTCCGAGTCTCCTGAGGTAGGTCTCACACTGTGAGCCATCCAGGCAGAACTCTTCCACCACCCCCCACTCCACCCGAGTCTCCTTGGGTAGGTCTCACATTGTGAGCCATCCAGGCAGAGCTCTTCCCCCCACCATCCCCCGAGTCTCCTACGGTAGGTCTCACACTGTGAGCCATCCAGGCAGAACTCTTCCCCACCCCCCACTCTGCCCGAGTCTCCTTGGGTAGGTCTTACACTGTGAGCCATCTCGGCAGAACTCTTCCCACCCCCCTGCCCTAGTCTCCTGAGGTAGGTCTCACACTGTGAGCCATCCAGGCAGAACTCTTCCACCACCCCCCACTCCACCCGAGTCTCCTTGGGTAGGTCTCACATTGTGAGCCATCCAGGCAGAGCTCTTCCCCCCACCATCCCCAGAGTCTCCTTAGGTAGGTCTTACACTGTGAGCCATCTCGGCAGAACTCTTCCCATCCCCCTGCCCGAGTCTCCTTAGGTAGGTCTCACACTGTGAGCCATCTGGGCAGAACTCTTCCCCCCAACCATCCCCTGAGTCTCCTTAGGTAGGTTACACTGTGAGCCATCCAGGCAGAACTCTTCCCTCCCCCTCCATCGCCCGAGTCTCCTTAGGTAGGGCTCACATTGTGAGCCATCTAGGCAGAGCTCTTCCCCCCTCCATCCCCCGAGTATCCTCAGGTAGGTCTCACAATGTGAGCCATCTGGGCAGAACTCTTCCCTCCCCCCTGCCTGAGTCTCCTTCGGTAGGTCTCACAATGTGAGCCATATAGGCAGAACACTTCCCCCCCCCCACTCTGCGCGAGTCTCCTTGGGTAGGGCTCACACTGTGAGCCATCTGGGCAGAACTCTTCACCCCCACCCCCAGCCTGAGTCTCCTTAGGTAGGTCTCACACTTTGAGCCATCCAGGCAGAACTCTTCCACACACCCCCATCGCCCGAGTCTCCTTAGGTCGGTCTCGCACTGTGAGCCATTTGGGCAGAACTCTTTGCCCCCACTGCCCGTGTCTCCTTAGGTAGGTCTCACACTGTGAGCCATCCAGGCAGAACTCTTCCACCCACCCCCCCACTCCGCCCGAGTCTCCTTGGGTAGGTCTCACATTGTGGGCCATCTAGGCAGAGCTCTCCCCCACTCCCCCCCCCTGTCCGAGTCTCCTTAGGTAGGTCTCACACTTTGAGCCATCCAGGCAGAACTCTTCCACCCCCCTCCCTCCCCCCCCACTCTGCCCGAGTCTCCTTGGGTAGGTCTCACTGTGAGCCATCTGGGCAGAACTCTTCCCCGCCCCCTGCTCGGGTCTCCTTAGGTAGGTCTCACACTGTGAGCCATCCAGGCAGAACTCTTCCACCCCCCCCCCCCCACTCCACCCGAGTCTCCTTGGGTAGGGCTCACATTGTGAGCCATCGAGGCAGAGCTCTTCCCCCCACCATCCCCCGAGTCTCCTTCGGTACGTCGCACACTGTGAGCCATCTGGGCAGAACTCTTCGCCCCCACCATCCCCCGAGTCTCCTTAGGTAGGTCTCACACTGTGAGCCATCTGGGCAGAACTTTTCCGCCCCACCCCCCTGCCCGAGTCTCCTTGGGTAGGTCTCACATTGTGAGCCATCCAGGCAGAGCTCGTCCCCCCACCATCCCCAGAGTCTCCTTAGGTATGTCTCACACTGTGAGCCATCTGGGCAAAACTCTTCCCTCCCCCCTGCCCGAGTCTCCTTCAGTAGGTCTCACACTGTGAGCCATCCAGGCAGGACTCTTCCCTCCCCTCCCCCCCATCGCACGAGTCTCCTTAGGTAGGTCTCACACTGTGAGCCATCTGGGCAGAACTCTTCCCCCCCCCCCCCCCCGCCCGAGTCTCCTGAGGTAGGTCTCACACTGTGAGCCATCCAGGCAGAACTCTTCCCCCCCTCCCCCCAATCGACCGAGTCTCCTTAGGTAGGTCTCACATTGTGAGCCATCTGGGCAAAACTCTTCCCTCCCCCCTGCCCGAGTCTCCTTCGGTAGGTCTCACACTGTGAGCCATCCAGGCAGAGCTCTTCCCCCCACCATCCCCAGAGTCCCCTTAGGTAGGTCTCACACTGTGAGCCATCTGGGCAAAACTCTTCCCTCCCCCCTGCCCGAGTCTCCTTAGGTAGGTCTCACACTGTGAGCCATCTCGGCAGAACTCTTCCCTCCCCCCTGCCCGAGTCTCCTTGGATAGGTCTTACACTGTGAGCCATCTCAGCAGAACTCTTCCCACCCCCCTGCCCGAGTCTCCTTAGGTAGGTCTCACACTGTGAGCCATCTGGGCAGAACTCTTCCCCCCCACCATCCCCTGAGTCTCCTTCGGTAGGTCTCACACTTTGAGCCATCCAGGCAGAACTCTTCCACACCCCCCACTCCGCCCGAGTCTCCTTGGGTAGGTCTCACATTGTGAGCCATCTAGGCAGACCTCTTCCCCCCTCCATCCCCCGAGTCTCCTCAGGTAGGTCTCACAATGTGAGCCATCTGGGCAGAACTCTTCCCTCCCCCCTGCCTGAGTCTCCTTCGGTAGGTCTCACACTGTGAGCCATCCAGGCAGAACTCTTCCCCCCCTCCCCCCATCGCCCGAGTCTCCTTAGGTAGGTCTCACACTGTGAGCCATCCAGGCAGAAATCTTCCCTCCCCCCTGCCCGAGCCTCCTCAGGTAGGTCTCACAATGTGAGCCATCCAGGTAGAACACTTCCCTCCTCACTGCCCGAGTCTCCTTAGGTAGGTCCCACACTGTGAGCCATCCAGGCAGAACTCTTCCACCCCTCCCCCCAATCGCCCGAGTCTCCTCAGGTAGGTCTAACATTGTGAGCCATCTAGGAAGAGCTCTCCCCCCAATTCCCCCCCCTCCCCCTGCCCGAGTCTCCTTCGTTAGGTCACACACTGTGAGCCATCTGGGTAGCACTCTCCCCCCCCCCCCTCACCATCCCCTTAGTCTCCTTAGGTCGGTCTCACACTGTGAGCGATCCAGGCAGAACTCTCCCCCCCCCCCCCCCATCGCACGAGTCTCCTTGGGTAGGTCTCACACTGTGAGCCATATCGGCAGAACTCTTCCCCCCCACTCCGCACGAGTCTCCTTGGGTAGGTCTCACATTGTGAGCCATCTGGGCAGAAATCTTCCCCGCCACCCTCTTGCCCGAGTCTCCTTAGGTAGGTCTCACACTGTGAACCATCTGGGCACAACTCTCACCCCCCCCCCCTCCCCACCCGAGTCTCCTCAGGTAGGTCTCACACAGCAGAACACTTCCCCCCACCATCCCCCGTTTCCTTTGGTAGGTGCCACACTGTGAGCCATCCAGGCAGAACTCTTCCCCCCTCCCACCAATCGCCCAAGTCACCTTAGGTAGGCCTCACACTGTGAGCCATCTAGGCAGAGCTCTTCACCCCACCATCCCCCGAGTCTCCTTAGGTAGGTCCCACATTGTGAGCCATCCAGGCAGAACTCTTCCCCCCTCCCCCCAATCGCCCGAGTCTCCTCAGGTAGGTCTCACACTGTGAGCCATCCAGGCAGAACTCTTCCACCCACCCCCCCACTCCGCCCGAGTCTCCTTGGGTAGGTCTCACATTGTGGGCCATCTAGGCAGAGCTCTCCCCCACTCCCCCCCCCCTGTCCGAGTCTCCTTAGGTAGGTCTCACAATTTGAGCCATCCAGGCAGAACTCTTCCACCCCCCTCCCTCCCCCCCCACTCTGCCCGAGTCTCCTTGGGTAGGTCTCACTGTGAGCCATCTGGGCAGAACTCTTCCCCGCCCCCTGCTCGGGTCTCCTGAGGTAGGTCTCACACTGTGAGCCATCCAGGCAGAACTCTTCCACCCCCCCCCCCCCCCACTCCACCCGAGTCTCCTTGGGTAGGGCTCACATTGTGAGCCATCGAGGCAGAGCTCTTCCCCCCACCATCCCCCGAGTCTCCTTCGGTACGTCGCACACTGTGAGCCATCTGGGCAGAACTCTTCGCCCCCACCATCCCCCGAGTCTCCTTAGGTAGGTCTCACACTGTGAGCCATCTGGGCAGAACTCTTCTGCCCCACCCCCCTGCCCGAGTCTCCTTGGGTAGGTCTCACATTGTGAGCCATCCAGGCAGAGCTCGTCCCCCCACCATCCCCAGAGTCTCCTTAGGTATGTCTCACACTGTGAACCATCTGGGCACAACTCTCACCCCCCCCCCCTCCCCACCCGAGTCTCCTCAGGTAGGTCTCACACAGCAGAACACTTCCCCCCACCATCCCCCGTTTCCTTTGGTAGGTGCCACACTGTGAGCCACTGGGCAGAACTCTTCCCCCCCACCATCCCCTGAGTCTCCTTAGGTAGATCTCACACTTTGAGCCATCCAGGCAGAACTCTTCCACACCCCCCACTCCGCCCGAGTCTCCTTGGGAAGTCTCACATTGTGAGCCATCCAGGCAGAGCTCTTCCCCCCACCATCCCCCGAGTCTCCTTCGGTAGGTCTCACACTGTGAGCCATCCAGGCAGAACTCTTCCCCACCCCCCACTCTGCCCGAGTCTCCTTGGGTAGGTCTTACACTGTGAGCCATCTCGGCAGAACTCTTCCCACCCCCCTGCCCGAGTCTCCTGAGGTAGGTCTCACACTGTGAGCCATCCAGGCAGAACTCTTCCACCACCCCCCACTCCACCCGAGTCTCCTTGGGTAGGTCTCACATTGTGAGCCATCCAGGCAGAGCTCTTCCCCCCACCATCCCCCGAGTCTCCTACGGTAGGTCTCACACTGTGAGCCATCCAGGCAGAACTCTTCCCCACCCCCCACTCTGCCCGAGTCTCCTTGGGTAGGTCTTACACTGTGAGCCATCTCGGCAGAACTCTTCCCACCCCCCTGCCCGGGTCTCCTGAGGTAGGTCTCACACTGTGAGCCATCCAGGCAGAACTCTTCCACCACCCCCCACTCCACCCGAGTCTCCTTGGGTAGGTCTCACATTGTGAGCCATCCAGGCAGAGCTCTTCCCCCCACCATCCCCAGAGTCTCCTTAGGTAGGTCTTACACTGTGAGCCATCTCGGCAGAACTCTTCCCACCCCCCTGCCCGAGTCTCCTTAGGTAGGTCTCACACTGTGAGCCATCTGGGCAGAACTCTTCCCCCCCACCATCCCCTGAGTCTCCTTAGGTAGGTTACACTGTGAGCCATCCAGGCAGAACTCTTCCCTCCCCCTCCATCGCCCGAGTCTCCTTAGGTAGGGCTCACATTGTGAGCCATCTAGGCAGAGCTCTTCCCCCCTCCATCCCCCGAGTATCCTCAGGTAGGTCTCACAATGTGAGCCATCTGGGCAGAACTCTTCCCTCCCCCCTGCCTGAGTCTCCTTCGGTAGGTCTCACACTGTGAGCCATCCAGGCAGAACTCTTCCCCCCCCTCCCCCCCCCCCCCCCCCCCATCGCCCGAGTCTCCTTAGGTAGGTCTCACACTGTGAGCCATCTGGACAGAACTCTTCCCCCCACCATCCCCTGAGTCTCATTAGGTAGGTCTCACACTGTGAGCCATCCAGGCAGAACTCTTCCACACACCCCCATCGCCCGAGTCTCCTTAGGTCGGTCTCGCACTGTGAGCCATTTGGGCAGAACTCTTCGCCCCCACTGCCCGTGTCTCCTTAGGTAGGTCTCACACTGTGAGCCATCCAGGCAGAACTCTTCCACCCACCCCCCCCCCCCCCACTCCGCCCGAGTCTCCTTGGGTAGGTCTCACATTGTGGGCCATCTAGGCAGAGCTCTCCCCCACTCCCCCCCCCCCTGTCCGAGTCTCCTTAGGTAGGTCTCACACTTTGAGCCATCCAGGCAGAACTCTTCCACCCCCCTCCCCCCCCCCCCCACTCTGCCCGAGTCTCCTTGGGTAGGTCTCACTGTGAGCCATCTGGGCAGAACTCTTCCCCCGCCCCCTGCCCGGGTCTCCTGAGGTAGGTCTCACACTGTGAGCCATCCAGGCAGAACTCTTCCACCCCCCCCCCCCACTCCACCCGAGTCTCCTTGGGTAGGGCTCACATTGTGAGCCATCGAGGCAGAGCTCTTCCCCCCACCATCCCCCGAGTCTCCTTCGGTACGTCGCACACTGTGAGCCATCTGGGCAGAACTCTTCGCCCCCACCATCCCCCGAGTCTCCTTAGGTAGGTCTCACACTGTGAGCCATCTGGGCAGAACTCTTCCGCCCCACCCCCCTGCCCGAGTCTCCTTGGGTAGGTCTCACATTGTGAGCCATCCAGGCAGAGCTCGTCCCCCCACCATCCCCAGAGTCTCCTTAGGTATGTCTCACACTGTGAGCCATCTGGGCAAAACTCTTCCCTCCCCCCTGCCCGAGTCTCCTTCGGTAGGTCTCACACTGTGAGCCATCCAGGCAGGACTCTTCCCTCCCCTCCCCCCCATCGCACGAGTCTCCTTAGGTAGGTCTCACACTGTGAGCCATCTGGGCAGAACTCTTCCCCCCCCCCCCCCCTGCCCGAGTCTCCTGAGGTAGGTCTCACACTGTGAGCCATCCAGGCAGAACTCTTCCCCACCCCCCACTCTGCCCGAGTCTCCTTGGGTAGGTCTTACACTGTGAGCCATATGGACAGAACTCTTCCCCCCACCATCCCCTGAGTCTCCTTAGGTAGGACTCACACTGTGAGCCATACAGGCGGAGCACTTCCCCCCCCCCCCCCCACTCAGCACGAGTCTCCTTGAGTAGGGCTCACAATGTGAGCCATTTGGGCAGAACTCTTCACCCCCACCCCCAGCCTGAGTCTCCTTAGGTAGGTCTCACACTTTGAGCCATCCAGGCAGAACTCTTCCACCCCCCGCCCCCCCCCCCTACTCCGCCCGAGTCTCCTTGGTTCGATCTCACATTGTGAGCCATGTAGGCAGAGCTCTCCTCCACTCCCCCCCCCCCCCCCTGCCCGAGTCTCCTTAGGTAGGTCTCACACTTTGAGCCATCCAGGCAGAACTCTTCCCTCCCCCCCCCACTCCGCCCGAGTCTCCTTAGGTAGGTCTCACACTGTGAGCCATATGGGCAGAACTCTTCCCCCCCCCCCCCCCACTCCGCCCGAGTCTCCTTGGGTAGGTCTCACATTGTGAGCCATCCAGGCAGAGCTCTTCCCCCCACCATCCCCAGAGTCTCCTTAGGTATGTCTCACACTGTGAGTCATCTGGGCAAAACTCTTCCCTCCCCCCTGCCCGAGTCTCCTTAGGTAGGTCTCACACTGTGAGCCATCTGGGCAGAACTCTTCCCTCCCTCCCCCCCATCGCTCGAGTCTCCTGAGGTAGGTCTCACACTGTGAGCATCCAGGCAGAACTCTTCCACCACCCCCCACTCCACCCGAGTCTCCTTGGGTAGGTCTCACATTGTGAGCCATCCAGGCAGAGCTCTTCCCCCCACCATCCCCCGAGTCTCCTTCGGTAGGTCTCACACTGTGAGCCATCCAGGCAGAACTCTTCCCCACCCCCCACTCTGCCCGAGTCTCCTTGGGTAGGTCTTACACTGTGAGCCATCTCGGCAGAACTCTTCCCACCCCCCTGTCCGAGTCTCCTGAGGTAGGTCTCACACTGTGAGCCATCCAGGCAGAACTCTTCCACCACCCCCCACTCCACCCGAGTCTCCTTGGGTAGGTCTCACATTGTGAGCCATCCAGGCAGAGCTCTTCCCCCCACCATCCCCCGAGTCTCCTACGGTAGGTCTCACACTGTGAGCCATCCAGGCAGAACTCTTCCCCACCCCCCACTCTGCCCGAGTCTCCTTGGGTAGGTCTTACACTGTGAGCCATCTCGGCAGAACTCTTCCCACCCCCCTGCCCTAGTCTCCTGAGGTAGGTCTCACACTGTGAGCCATCCAGGCAGAACTCTTCCACCACCCCCCACTCCACCCGAGTCTCCTTGGGTAGGTCTCACATTGTGAGCCATCCAGGCAGAGCTCTTCCCCCACCATCCCCAGAGTCTCCTTAGGTAGGTCTTACACTGTGAGCCATCTCGGCAGAACTCTTCCCATCCCCCTGCCCGAGTCTCCTTAGGTAGGTCTCACACTGTGAGCCATCTGGGCAGAACTCTTCCCCCCAACCATCCCCTGAGTCTCCTTAGGTAGGTTACACTGTGAGCCATCCAGGCAGAACTCTTCCCTCCCCCTCCATCGCCCGAGTCTCCTTAGGTAGGGCTCACATTGTGAGCCATCTAGGCAGAGCTCTTCCCCCCTCCATCCCCCGAGTATCCTCAGGTAGGTCTCACAATGTGAGCCATCTGGGCAGAACTCTTCCCTCCCCCCTGCCTGAGTCTCCTTCGGTAGGTCTCACAATGTGAGCCATATAGGCAGAACACTTCCCCCCCCCCACTCTGCGCGAGTCTCCTTGGGTAGGGCTCACACTGTGAGCCATCTGGGCAGAACTCTTCACCCCCACCCCCAGCCTGAGTCTCCTTAGGTAGGTCTCACACTTTGAGCCATCCAGGCAGAACTCTTCCACACACCCCCATCGCCCGAGTCTCCTTAGGTCGGTCTCGCACTGTGAGCCATTTGGGCAGAACTCTTTGCCCCCACTGCCCGTGTCTCCTTAGGTAGGTCTCACACTGTGAGCCATCCAGGCAGAACTCTTCCACCCACCCCCCACTCCGCCCGAGTCTCCTTGGGTAGGTCTCACATTGTGGGCCATCTAGGCAGAGCTCTCCCCCACTCCCCCCCCCTGTCCGAGTCTCCTTAGGTAGGTCTCACACTTTGAGCCATCCAGGCAGAACTCTTCCACCCCCCTCCCTCCCCCCCCACTCTGCCCGAGTCTCCTTGGGTAGGTCTCACTGTGAGCCATCTGGGCAGAACTCTTCCCCGCCCCCTGCTCGGGTCTCCTTAGGTAGGTCTCACACTGTGAGCCATCCAGGCAGAACTCTTCCACCCCCCCCCCCCCCCACTCCACCCGAGTCTCCTTGGGTAGGGCTCACATTGTGAGCCATCGAGGCAGAGCTCTTCCCCCCACCATCCCCCGAGTCTCCTTCGGTACGTCGCACACTGTGAGCCATCTGGGCAGAACTCTTCGCCCCCACCATCCCCCGAGTCTCCTTAGGTAGGTCTCACACTGTGAGCCATCTGGGCAGAACTTTTCCGCCCCACCCCCCTGCCCGAGTCTCCTTGGGTAGGTCTCACATTGTGAGCCATCCAGGCAGAGCTCGTCCCCCCACCATCCCCAGAGTCTCCTTAGGTATGTCTCACACTGTGAGCCATCTGGGCAAAACTCTTCCCTCCCCCCTGCCCGAGTCTCCTTCAGTAGGTCTCACACTGTGAGCCATCCAGGCAGGACTCTTCCCTCCCCTCCCCCCCATCGCACGAGTCTCCTTAGGTAGGTCTCACACTGTGAGCCATCTGGGCAGAACTCTTCCCCCCCCCCCCCCGCCCGAGTCTCCTGAGGTAGGTCTCACACTGTGAGCCATCCAGGCAGAACTCTTCCCCCCCTCCCCCCAATCGACCGAGTCTCCTTAGGTAGGTCTCACATTGTGAGCCATCTGGGCAAAACTCTTCCCTCCCCCCTGCCCGAGTCTCCTTCGGTAGGTCTCACACTGTGAGCCATCCAGGCAGAGCTCTTCCCCCCACCATCCCCAGAGTCCCCTTAGGTAGGTCTCACACTGTGAGCCATCTGGGCAAAACTCTTCCCTCCCCCCTGCCCGAGTCTCCTTAGGTAGGTCTCACACTGTGAGCCATCTCGGCAGAACTCTTCCCTCCCCCCTGCCCGAGTCTCCTTGGATAGGTCTTACACTGTGAGCCATCTCAGCAGAACTCTTCCCACCCCCCTGCCCGAGTCTCCTTAGGTAGGTCTCACACTGTGAGCCATCTGGGCAGAACTCTTCCCCCCCACCATCCCCTGAGTCTCCTTCGGTAGGTCTCACACTTTGAGCCATCCAGGCAGAACTCTTCCACACCCCCCACTCCGCCCGAGTCTCCTTGGGTAGGTCTCACATTGTGAGCCATCTAGGCAGACCTCTTCCCCCCTCCATCCCCCGAGTCTCCTCAGGTAGGTCTCACAATGTGAGCCATCTGGGCAGAACTCTTCCCTCCCCCCTGCCTGAGTCTCCTTCGGTAGGTCTCACACTGTGAGCCATCCAGGCAGAACTCTTCCCCCCCTCCCCCCCATCGCCCGAGTCTCCTTAGGTAGGTCTCACACTGTGAGCCATCCAGGCAGAAATCTTCCCTCCCCCCTGCCCGAGCCTCCTCAGGTAGGTCTCACAATGTGAGCCATCCAGGTAGAACACTTCCCTCCTCACTGCCCGAGTCTCCTTAGGTAGGTCCCACACTGTGAGCCATCCAGGCAGAACTCTTCCACCCCTCCCCCCAATCGCCCGAGTCTCCTCAGGTAGGTCTAACATTGTGAGCCATCTAGGAAGAGCTCTCCCCCCAATTCCCCCCCCTCCCCCTGCCCGAGTCTCCTTCGTTAGGTCACACACTGTGAGCCATCTGGGTAGCACTCTCCCCCCCCCCCCTCACCATCCCCTTAGTCTCCTTAGGTCGGTCTCACACTGTGAGCGATCCAGGCAGAACTCTCCCCCCCCCCCCCCCCCATCGCACGAGTCTCCTTGGGTAGGTCTCACACTGTGAGCCATATCGGCAGAACTCTTCCCCCCCACTCCGCACGAGTCTCCTTGGGTAGGTCTCACATTGTGAGCCATCTGGGCAGAAATCTTCCCCGCCACCCTCTTGCCCGAGTCTCCTTAGGTAGGTCTCACACTGTGAACCATCTGGGCACAACTCTCACCCCCCCCCCCCTCCCCACCCGAGTCTCCTCAGGTAGGTCTCACACAGCAGAACACTTCCCCCCACCATCCCCCGTTTCCTTTGGTAGGTGCCACACTGTGAGCCATCCAGGCAGAACTCTTCCCCCCTCCCACCAATCGCCCAAGTCACCTTAGGTAGGCCTCACACTGTGAGCCATCTAGGCAGAGCTCTTCACCCCACCATCCCCCGAGTCTCCTTAGGTAGGTCCCACATTGTGAGCCATCCAGGCAGAACTCTTCCCCCCTCCCCCCAATCGCCCGAGTCTCCTCAGGTAGGTCTCACACTGTGAGCCATCCAGGCAGAACTCTTCCACCCACCCCCCCACTCCGCCCGAGTCTCCTTGGGTAGGTCTCACATTGTGGGCCATCTAGGCAGAGCTCTCCCCCACTCCCCCCCCCCTGTCCGAGTCTCCTTAGGTAGGTCTCACAATTTGAGCCATCCAGGCAGAACTCTTCCACCCCCCTCCCTCCCCCCCCACTCTGCCCGAGTCTCCTTGGGTAGGTCTCACTGTGAGCCATCTGGGCAGAACTCTTCCCCGCCCCCTGCTCGGGTCTCCTGAGGTAGGTCTCACACTGTGAGCCATCCAGGCAGAACTCTTCCACCCCCCCCCCCCACTCCACCCGAGTCTCCTTGGGTAGGGCTCACATTGTGAGCCATCGAGGCAGAGCTCTTCCCCCCACCATCCCCCGAGTCTCCTTCGGTACGTCGCACACTGTGAGCCATCTGGGCAGAACTCTTCGCCCCCACCATCCCCCGAGTCTCCTTAGGTAGGTCTCACACTGTGAGCCATCTGGGCAGAACTCTTCTGCCCCACCCCCCTGCCCGAGTCTCCTTGGGTAGGTCTCACATTGTGAGCCATCCAGGCAGAGCTCGTCCCCCCACCATCCCCAGAGTCTCCTTAGGTATGTCTCACACTGTGAGCCATCTGGGCAAAACTCTTCCCTCCCCCCTGCCCGAGTCTCCTTCAGTAGGTCTCACACTGTGAGCCATCCAGGCAGGACTCTTCCCTCCCCTCCCCCCCATCGCACGAGTCTCCTTAGGTAGGTCTCACACTGTGAGCCATCTGGGCAGAACTCTTCCCCCCCCCCCCCCCGCCCGAGTCTCCTGAGGTAGGTCTCACACTGTGAGCCATCCAGGCAGAACTCTTCCCCCCCTCCCCCCAATCGACCGAGTCTCCTTAGGTAGGTCTCACATTGTGAGCCATCTGGGCAAAACTCTTCCCTCCCCCCTGCCCGAGTCTCCTTCGGTAGGTCTCACACTGTGAGCCATCCAGGCAGAGCTCTTCCCCCCACCATCCCCAGAGTCCCCTTAGGTAGGTCTCACACTGTGAGCCATCTGGGCAAAACTCTTCCCTCCCCCCCTGCCCGAGTCTCCTTAGGTAGGTCTCACACTGTGAGCCATCTCGGCAGAACTCTTCCCTCCCCCCTGCCCGAGTCTCCTTGGATAGGTCTTACACTGTGAGCCATCTCAGCAGAACTCTTCCCACCCCCCTGCCCGAGTCTCCTTAGGTAGGTCTCACACTGTGAGCCATCTGGGCAGAACTCTTCCCCCCCACCATCCCCTGAGTCTCCTTCGGTAGGTCTCACACTTTGAGCCATCCAGGCAGAACTCTTCCACACCCCCCACTCCGCCCGAGTCTCCTTGGGTAGGTCTCACATTGTGAGCCATCTAGGCAGACCTCTTCCCCCCTCCATCCCCCGAGTCTCCTCAGGTAGGTCTCACAATGTGAGCCATCTGGGCAGAACTCTTCCCTCCCCCCTGCCTGAGTCTCCTTCGGTAGGTCTCACACTGTGAGCCATCCAGGCAGAACTCTTCCCCCCCTCCCCCCCATCGCCCGAGTCTCCTTAGGTAGGTCTCACACTGTGAGCCATCCAGGCAGAAATCTTCCCTCCCCCCTGCCCGAGCCTCCTCAGGTAGGTCTCACACTGTGAGCCATCCAGGTAGAACACTTCCCTCCTCACTGCCCGAGTCTCCTTAGGTAGGTCCCACACTGTGAGCCATCCAGGCAGAACTCTTCCACCCCTCCCCCCAATCGCCCGAGTCTCCTCAGGTAGGTCTAACATTGTGAGCCATCTAGGAAGAGCTCTCCCCCCATTTCCCCCCCCCCCCTGCCCGAGTCTCCTTCGTTAGGTCACACACTGTGAGCCATCTGGGCAGCACTCTCCCCCCCCCCCCCTCACCATCCCCTTAGTCTCCTTAGGTCGGTCTCACACTGTGAGCGATCCAGGCAGAACTCTCCCCCCCCCCCCCCCCCCATCGCACGAGTCTCCTTGGGTAGGTCTCACATTGTGAGCCATATCGGCAGAACTCTTCCCCCCCACTCCGCACGAGTCTCCTTGGGTAGGTCTCACACTGTGAGCCATCTGGGCAGAAATCTTCCCCGCCACCCTCTTGCCCGAGTCTCCTTAGGTAGGTCTCACACTGTGAACCATCTGGGCACAACTCTCACCCCCCCCCCCTCCCCACCCGAGTCTCCTCAGGTAGGTCTCACACAGCAGAACACTTCCCCCCACCATCCCCCGTTTCCTTTGGTAGGTGCCACACTGTGAGCCATCCAGGCAGAACTCTTCCCCCCTCCCACCAATCGCCCAAGTCACCTTAGGTAGGCCTCACACTGTGAGCCATCTAGGCAGAGCTCTTCACCCCACCATCCCCCGAGTCTCCTTAGGTAGGTCCCACATTGTGAGCCATCCAGGCAGAACTCTTCCCCCCTCCCCCCAATCGCCCGAGTCTCCTCAGGTAGGTCTCACACTGTGAGCCATCCAGGCAGAACTCTTCCACCCACCCCCCCACTCCGCCCGAGGCTCCTTGGGTAGGTCTCACATTGTGGGCCATCTAGGCAGAGCTCTCCCCCACTCCCCCCCCCCCCCCTGTCCGAGTCTCCTTAGGTAGGTCTCACACTTTGAGCCATCCAGGCAGAACTCTTCCACCCCCCTCCCTCCCCCCCCACTCTGCCCGAGTCTCCTTGGGTAGGTCTCACTGTGAGCCATCTGGGCAGAACTCTTCCCCGCCCCCTGCTCGGGTCTCCTGAGGTAGGTCTCACACTGTGAGCCATCCAGGCAGAACTCTTCCACCCCCCCCCCCCCACTCCATCCGAGTCTCCTTGGGTAGGGCTCACATTGTGAGCCATCGAGGCAGAGCTCTTCCCCCCACCATCCCCCGAGTCTCCTTCGGTACGTCGCACACTGTGAGCCATCTGGGCAGAACTCTTCGCCCCCACCATCCCCCGAGTCTCCTTAGGTAGGTCTCACACTGTGAGCCATCTGGGCAGAACTCTTCCGCCCCACCCCCCTGCCCGAGTCTCCTTGGGTAGGTCTCACATTGTGAGCCATCCAGGCAGAGCTCGTCCCCCCACCATCCCCAGAGTCTCCTTAGGTATGTCTCACACTGTGAGCCATCTGGGCAAAACTCTTCCCTCCCCCCTGCCCGAGTCTCCTTCAGTAGGTCTCACACTGTGAGCCATCCAGGCAGGACTCTTCCCTCCCCTCCCCCCCATCGCACGAGTCTCCTTAGGTAGGTCTCACACTGTGAGCCATCTGGGCAGAACTCTTCCCCCCCCCCCCCCCCCGCCCGAGTCTCCTGAGGTAGGTCTCACACTGTGAGCCATCCAGGCAGAACTCTTCCCCCCCCTCCCCCCAATCGACCGAGTCTCCTTAGGTAGGTCTCACATTGTGAGCCATCTGGGCAAAACTCTTCCCTCCCCCCTGCCCGAGTCTCCTTCGGTAGGTCTCACACTGTGAGCCATCCAGGCAGAGCTCTTCCCCCCACCATCCCCAGAGTCCCCTTAGGTAGGTCTCACACTGTGAGCCATCTGGGCAAAACTCTTCCCTCCCCCCTGCCCGAGTCTCCTTAGGTAGGTCTCACACTGTGAGCCATCTCGGCAGAACTCTTCCCTCCCCCCTGCCCGAGTCTCCTTGGATAGGTCTTACACTGTGAGCCATCTCAGCAGAACTCTTCCCACCCCCCTGCCCGAGTCTCCTTAGGTAGGTCTCACACTGTGAGCCATCTGGGCAGAACTCTTCCCCCCCACCATCCCCTGAGTCTCCTTCGGTAGGTCTCACACTTTGAGCCATCCAGGCAGAACTCTTCCACACCCCCCACTCCGCCCGAGTCTCCTTGGGTAGGTCTCACATTGTGAGCCATCTAGGCAGACCTCTTCCCCCCTCCATCCCCCGAGTCTCCTCAGGTAGGTCTCACAATGTGAGCCATCTGGGCAGAACTCTTCCCTCCCCCCTGCCTGAGTCTCCTTCGGTAGGTCTCACACTGTGAGCCATCCAGGCAGAACTCTTCCCCCCCTCCCCCCCATCGCCCGAGTCTCCTTAGGTAGGTCTCACACTGTGAGCCATCCAGGCAGAAATCTTCCCTCCCCCCTGCCCGAGCCTCCTCAGGTAGGTCTCACACTGTGAGCCATCCAGGTAGAACACTTCCCTCCTCACTGCCCGAGTCTCCTTAGGTAGGTCCCACACTGTGAGCCATCCAGGCAGAACTCTTCCACCCCTCCCCCCAATCGCCCGAGTCTCCTCAGGTAGGTCTAACATTGTGAGCCATCTAGGAAGAGCTCTCCCCCCAATTCCCCCCCCCCCCTGCCCGAGTCTCCTTCGTTAGGTCACACACTGTGAGCCATCTGGGCAGCACTCTCCCCCCCCCCTCACCATCCCCTTAGTCTCCTTAGGTCGGTCTCACACTGTGAGCCATCCAGGCAGGACTCTTCCCTCCCCTCCCCCCCATCGCACGAGTCTCCTTAGGTAGGTCTCACACTGTGAGCCATCTGGGCAGAACTCTTCCCCCCCCCCCCCGCCCGAGTCTCCTGAGGTAGGTCTCACACTGTGAGCCATCCAGGCAGAACTCTTCCCCCCCTCCCCCCAATCGACCGAGTCTCCTTAGGTAGGTCTCACATTGTGAGCCATCTGGGCAAAACTCTTCCCTCCCCCCTGCCCGAGTCTCCTTCGGTAGGTCTCACACTGTGAGCCATCCAGGCAGAGCTCTTCCCCCCACCATCCCCAGAGTCCCCTTAGGTAGGTCTCACACTGTGAGCCATCTGGGCAAAACTCTTCCCTCCCCCCTGCCCGAGTCTCCTTAGGTAGGTCTCACACTGTGAGCCATCTCGGCAGAACTCTTCCCTCCCCCCTGCCCGAGTCTCCTTGGATAGGTCTTACACTGTGAGCCATCTCAGCAGAACTCTTCCCACCCCCCTGCCCGAGTCTCCTTAGGTAGGTCTCACACTGTGAGCCATCTGGGCAGAACTCTTCCCCCCCACCATCCCCTGAGTCTCCTTCGGTAGGTCTCACACTTTGAGCCATCCAGGCAGAACTCTTCCACACCCCCCACTCCGCCCGAGTCTCCTTGGGTAGGTCTCACATTGTGAGCCATCTAGGCAGACCTCTTCCCCCCTCCATCCCCCGAGTCTCCTCAGGTAGGTCTCACAATGTGAGCCATCTGGGCAGAACTCTTCCCTCCCCCCTGCCTGAGTCTCCTTCGGTAGGTCTCACACTGTGAGCCATCCAGGCAGAACTCTTCCCCCCCTCCCCCCCATCGCCCGAGTCTCCTTAGGTAGGTCTCACACTGTGAGCCATCCAGGCAGAAATCTTCCCTCCCCCCTGCCCGAGCCTCCTCAGGTAGGTCTCACACTGTGAGCCATCCAGGTAGAACACTTCCCTCCTCACTGCCCGAGTCTCCTTAGGTAGGTCCCACACTGTGAGCCATCCAGGCAGAACTCTTCCACCCCTCCCCCCAATCGCCCGAGTCTCCTCAGGTAGGTCTAACATTGTGAGCCATCTAGGAAGAGCTCTCCCCCCAATTCCCCCCCCCCCTGCCCGAGTCTCCTTCGTTAGGTCACACACTGTGAGCCATCTGGGCAGCACTCTCCCCCCCCCCCCCCTCACCATCCCCTTAGTCTCCTTAGGTCGGTCTCACACTGTGAGCCATATCGGCAGAACTCTTCCCCCCCACTCCGCACGAGTCTCCTTGGGTAGGTCTCACACTGTGAGCCATCTGGGCAGAAATCTTCCCCGCCACCCTCTTGCCCGAGTCTCCTTAGGTAGGTCTCACACTGTGAACCATCTGGGCACAACTCTCACCCCCCCCCCCCCCTTCCCGCCCGAGTCTCCTCAGGTAGGTCTCACACAGCAGAACACTTCCCCCCACCATCCCCCGTTTCCTTTGGTAGGTGCCACACTGTGAGCCATCCAGGCAGAACTCTTCCCCCCTCCCACCAATCGCCCAAGTCACCTTAGGTAGGCCTCACACTGTGAGCCATCTAGGCAGAGCTCTTCACCCCACCATCCCCCGAGTCTCCTTAGGTAGGTCCCACATTGTGAGCCATCCAGGCAGAACTCTTCCCCCCTCCCCCCAATCGCCCGAGTCTCCTCAGGTAGGTCTCACACTGTGAGCCATCTCGGCAGAACTCTTCCCACCCACCCCCCACCCCCCCTCCCCTGCCCGAGTCTCCTGAGGTTGGTCTAACATTGTGAGCCATCTAGGAAGAGCTCTCCCACACTCCCCCCCCCCCCCCCCGCCCGAGTCTCCTGAGGTAGGTCTCACACTGTGAGCCATCCAGGCAGAACTCTTCCCCCCCTCCCCCCAATCGACCGAGTCTCCTTAGGTAGGTCTCACATTGTGAGCCATCTGGGCAAAACTCTTCCCTCCCCCCTGCCCGAGTCTCCTTCGGTAGGTCTCACACTGTGAGCCATCCAGGCAGAGCTCTTCCCCCCACCATCCCCAGAGTCCCCTTAGGTAGGTCTCACACTGTGAGCCATCTGGGCAAAACTCTTCCCTCCCCCCTGCCCGAGTCTCCTTAGGTAGGTCTCACACTGTGAGCCATACAGGCAGAACACTCCCCCCCCCCCCCCCCCCCACTCTGCGCGAGTCTCCTTGGGTAGGGCTCACACTGTGAGCCATCTGGGCAGAACTCTTCACCCCCACCCCCAGCCTGAGTCTCCTTAGGTAGGTCTCACACTTTGAGCCATCCAGGCAGAACACTCCCCCCCCCCCCCACTCTGCGCGAGTCTCCTTGGGTAGGGCTCACACTGTGAGCCATCTGGGCAGAACTCTTCACCCCCACCCCCTGCCCGAGTCTCCTTAGGTAGGTCTCACACTGTGAGCCATCCAGGCAGAGCTCTTCCCCCCACCATCCCAGAGTCTCCTTAGGTAGGTCTCACACTGTGAGCCATCTGGGCAAAACTCTTCCCTCCCCCCTGCCCGAGTCTCCTTAGGTAGGTCTCACACTGTGAGCCATCTCGGCAGAACTCTTCCCTCCCCCCTGCCCGAGTCTCCTTGGATAGGTCTTACACTGTGAGCCATCTCAGCAGAACTCTTCCCACCCCCCTGCCCGAGTCTCCTTAGGTAGGTCTCACACTGTGAGCCATCTGGGCAGAACTCTTCCCCCCCCACCATCCCCTGAGTCTCCTTAGGTAGATCTCACACTTTGAGCCATCCAGGCAGAACTCTTCCACACCCCCCACTCCGCCCGAGTCTCCTTGGGTAGGTCTCACATTGTGAGCCATCTAGGCAGACCTCTTCCCCCCTCCATCCCCCGAGTCTCCTCAGGTAGGTCTCACAATGTGAGCCATCTGGGCAGAACTCTTCCCTCCCCCCTGCCTGAGTCTCCTTCGGTAGGTCTCACATTGTGAGCCATCCAGGCAGAGCTCTTCCCCCCACCATCCCCCGAGTCTCCTTCGGTAGGTCTCACACTGTGAGCCATCCAGGCAGAACTCTTCCCCACCCCCCACTCTGCCCGAGTCTCCTTGGGTAGGTCTTACACTGTGAGCCATCTCGGCAGAACTCTTCCCACCCCCCTGCCCGAGTCTCCTGAGGTAGGTCTCACACTGTGAGCCATCCAGGCAGAACTCTTCCACCACCCCCCACTCCACCCGAGTCTCCTTGGGTAGGTCTCACATTGTGAGCTATCCAGGCAGAGCTCTTCCCCCCACCATCCCCCGAGTCTCCTACGGTAGGTCTCACACTGTGAGCCATCCAGGCAGAACTCTTCCCCACCCCCCACTCTGCCCGAGTCTCCTTGGGTAGGTCTTACACTGTGAGCCATCTCGGCAGAACTCTTCCCACCCCCCCTGCCCGAGCCTCCTGAGGTAGGTCTCACACTGTGAGCCATCCAGGCAGAACTCTTCCACCACCCCCCACTCACCCGAGTCTCCTTAGGTAGGTCTCACACTGTGAGCCATCTCGGCAGAACTCTTCCCTCCCCCCTGCCCGAGTCTCCTTGGATAGGTCTTACACTGTGAGCCATCTCAGCAGAACTCTTCCCACCCCCCTGCCCGAGTCTCCTTAGGTAGGTCTCACACTGTGAGCCACTGGGCAGAACTCTTCCCCCCCACCATCCCCTGAGTCTCCTTAGGTAGATCTCACACTTTGAGCCATCCAGGCAGAACTCTTCCACACCCCCCACTCCGCCCGAGTCTCCTTGGGAAGTCTCACATTGTGAGCCATCCAGGCAGAGCTCTTCCCCCCACCATCCCCCGAGTCTCCTTCGGTAGGTCTCACACTGTGAGCCATCCAGGCAGAACTCTTCCCCACCCCCCACTCTGCCCGAGTCTCCTTGGGTAGGTCTTACACTGTGAGCCATCTCGGCAGAACTCTTCCACCCCCCTGCCCGAGTCTCCTGAGGTAGGTCTCACACTGTGAGCCATCCAGGCAGAACTCTTCCACCACCCCCCACTCCACCCGAGTCTCCTTGGGTAGGTCTCACATTGTGAGCCATCCAGGCAGAGCTCTTCCCCCCACCATCCCCCGAGTCTCCTACGGTAGGTCTCACACTGTGAGCCATCCAGGCAGAACTCTTCCCCACCCCCCACTCTGCCCGAGTCTCCTTGGGTAGGTCTTACACTGTGAGCCATCTCGGCAGAACTCTTCCCACCCCCCTGCCCGGGTCTCCTGAGGTAGGTCTCACACTGTGAGCCATCCAGGCAGAACTCTTCCACCACCCCCCACTCCACCCGAGTCTCCTTGGGTAGGTCTCACATTGTGAGCCATCCAGGCAGAGCTCTTCCCCCCACCATCCCCAGAGTCTCCTTAGGTAGGTCTTACACTGTGAGCCATCTCGGCAGAACTCTTCCCACCCCCCTGCCCGAGTCTCCTTAGGTAGGTCTCACACTGTGAGCCATCTGGGCAGAACTCTTCCCCCCCACCATCCCCTGAGTCTCCTTAGGTAGGTTACAACTGTGAGCCATCCAGGCAGAACTCTTCCCTCCCCCTCCATCGCCCGAGTCTCCTTAGGTAGGGCTCACATTGTGAGCCATCTAGGCAGAGCTCTTCCCCCCCTCCATCCCCCGAGTATCCTCAGGTAGGTCTCACAATGTGAGCCATCTGGCAGAACTCTTCCTCCCCCCTGCCTGAGTCTCCTTCGGTAGGTCTCACACTGTGAGCCATCCAGGCAGAACTCTTCCCCCCCCTCCCCCCCCCCCCCATCGCCCGAGTCTCCTTAGGTAGGTCTCACACTGTGAGCCATCTGGACAGAACTCTTCACCCCCCCTCCCCCCCCCCCCCCACTCTGCCGAGTCTCCTTGGGTAGGTCTCACTGTGAGCCATCTGGGCAGAACTCTTCCCCGCCCCCTGCCCGGGTCTCCTGAGGTAGGTCTCACACTGTGAGCCATTTGGGCAGAACTCTTCGCCCCCCCACTGCCCGTGTCTCCTTAGGTAGGTCTCACATTGTGGGCCATCTAGGCAGAGCTCTCCCCCACTCCCCCCCCCCCTGTCCGAGTCTCCTTAGGTAGGTCTCACACTTTGAGCCATCCAGGCAGAACTCTTCCACCCCCCTCCCCCCCCCCCCCCCCACTCTGCCCGAGTCTCCTTGGGTAGGTCTCACTGTGAGCCATCTGGGCAGAACTCTTCCCCGCCCCCTGCCCGGGTCTCCTGAGGTAGGTCTCACACTGTGAGCCATCCAGGCAGAACTCTTCCACCCCCCCCCCCCCACTCCACCCGAGTCTCCTTGGGTAGGCTCACATTGTGAGCCATCGAGGCAGAGCTCTTCCCCCCACCATCCCCCCGAGTCTCCTTCGGTACGTCGCACACTGTGAGCCATCTGGGCAGAACTCTTCGCCCCCCACCATCCCCCGAGTCTCCTTAGGTAGGTCTCACACTGTGAGCCATCTGGGCAGAACTCTTCCGCCCCACCCCCCTGCCCGAGTCTCCTTGGGTAGGTCTCACATTGTGAGCCATCCAGGCAGAGCTCGTCCCCCCACCATCCCCAGAGTCTCCTTAGGTATGTCTCACACTGTGAGCCATCTGGGCAAAACTCTTCCCTCCCCCCTGCCCGAGTCTCCTTCGGTAGGTCTCACACTGTGAGCCATCCAGGCAGGACTCTTCCCTCCCCTCCCCCCCATCGCACGAGTCTCCTTAGGTAGGTCTCACACTGTGGAGCCATCTGGGCAGAACTCTTCCCCCCCCCCCCTGCCCGAGTCTCCTGAGGTAGGTCTCACACTGTGAGCCATCCAGGCAGAACTCTTCCCCACCCCCCACTCTGCCCGAGTCTCCTTGGGTAGGTCTTACACTGTGAGCCATATGGACAGAACTCTTCCCCCCACCATCCCCTGAGTCTCCTTAGGTAGGACTCACACTGTGAGCCATACAGGCGGAGCACTTCCCCCCCCCCCCCACTCAGCACGAGTCTCCTTGAGTAGGGCTCACAATGTGAGCCATTTGGGCAGAACTCTTCACCCCCACCCCCAGCCTGAGTCTCCTTAGGTAGGTCTCACACTTTGAGCCATCCAGGCAGAACTCTTCCACCCCCCCGCCCCCCCCCCCTACTCCGCCCGAGTCTCCTTGGTTCGATCTCACATTGTGAGCCATGTAGGCAGAGCTCTCCTCCACTCCCCCCCCCCCCCCTGCCCGAGTCTCCTTAGGTAGGTCTCACACTTTGAGCCATCCAGGCAGAACTCTTCCCTCCCCCCCCCACTCCGCCCGAGTCTCCTTAGGTAGGTCTCACACTGTGAGCCATATGGGCAGAACTCTTCCCCCCCCCCCCCCCCCCACTCTCGCCCGAGTCTCCTTGGGTAGGTCTCACATTGTGAGCCATCCAGGCAGAGCTCTTCCCCCCACCATCCCCAGAGTCTCCTTAGGTATGTCTCACACTGTGAGTCATCTGGGCAAAACTCTTCCCTCCCCCCTGCCCGAGTCTCCTTAGGTAGGTCTCACACTGTGAGCCATCTGGGCAGAACTCTTCCCTCCCTCCCCCCCATCGCTCGAGTCTCCTGAGGTAGGTCTCACACTGTGAGCCATCCAGGCAGAACTCTTCCACCACCCCCCACTCCACCCGAGTCTCCTTGGGTAGGTCTCACATTGTGAGCCATCCAGGCAGAGCTCTTCCCCCCACCATCCCCCGAGTCTCCTTCGGTAGGTCTCACACTGTGAGCCATCCAGGCAGAACTCTTCCCCACCCCCCACTCTGCCCGAGTCTCCTTGGGTAGGTCTTACACTGTGAGCCATCTCGGCAGAACTCTTCCCACCCCCCTGTCCGAGTCTCCTGAGGTAGGTCTCACACTGTGAGCCATCCAGGCAGAACTCTTCCACCACCCCCCACTCCACCCGAGTCTCCTTGGGTAGGTCTCACATTGTGAGCCATCCAGGCAGAGCTCTTCCCCCCACCATCCCCCGAGTCTCCTACGGTAGGTCTCACACTGTGAGCCATCCAGGCAGAACTCTTCCCCACCCCCCACTCTGCCCGAGTCTCCTTGGGTAGGTCTTACACTGTGAGCCATCTCGGCAGAACTCTTCCCACCCCCCCCTGCCCTAGTCTCCTGAGGTAGGTCTCACACTGTGAGCCATCCAGGCAGAACTCTTCCACCACCCCCCACTCCACCCGAGTCTCCTTGGGTAGGTCTCACATTGTGAGCCATCCAGGCAGAGCTCTTCCCCCCACCATCCCCAGAGTCTCCTTAGGTAGGTCTTACACTGTGAGCCATCTCGGCAGAACTCTTCCCACCCCCCTGCCCGAGTCTCCTTAGGTAGGTCTCACACTGTGAGCCATCTGGGCAGAACTCTTCCCCCCAACCATCCCCTGAGTCTCCTTAGGTAGGTTACACTGTGAGCCATCCAGGCAGAACTCTTCCTCCCCCTCCATCGCCCGAGTCTCCTTAGGTAGGGCTCACATTGTGAGCCATCTAGGCAGAGCTCTTCCCCCCCTCCATCCCCCGAGTATCCTCAGGTAGGTCTCACAATGTGAGCCATCTGGGCAGAACTCTTCCCTCCCCCCTGCCTGAGTCTCCTTCGGTAGGTCTCACAATGTGAGCCATATAGGCAGAACACTTCCCCCCCCCCCACTCTGCGCGAGTCTCCTTGGGTAGGGCTCACACTGTGAGCCATCTGGGCAGAACTCTTCACCCCCACCCCCAGCCTGAGTCTCCTTAGGTAGGTCTCACACTTTGAGCCATCCAGGCAGAACTCTTCCACACACCCCCATCGCCCGAGTCTCCTTAGGTCGGTCTCGCACTGTGAGCCATTTGGGCAGAACTCTTGCCCCCCACTGCCCGTGTCTCCTTAGGTAGGTCTCACACTGTGAGCCATCCAGGCAGAACTCTTCCACCCACCCCCCACTCCGCCCGAGTCTCCTTGGGTAGGTCTCACATTGTGGGCCATCTAGGCAGAGCTCTCCCCCACTCCCCCCCCCCTGTCCGAGTCTCCTTAGGTAGGTCTCACACTTTGAGCCATCCAGGCAGAACTCTTCCACCCCCCTCCCTCCCCCCCCCACTCTGCCCGAGTCTCCTTGGGTAGGTCTCACTGTGAGCCATCTGGGCAGAACTCTTCCCCGCCCCCTGCTCGGGTCTCCTTAGGTAGGTCTCACACTGTGAGCCATCCAGGCAGAACTCTTCCACCCCCCCCCCCCCCCCACTCCACCCGAGTCTCCTTGGGTAGGGCTCACATTGTGAGCCATCGAGGCAGAGCTCTTCCCCCCACCATCCCCGAGTCTCCTTCGGTACGTCGCACACTGTGAGCCATCTGGGCAGAACTCTTCGCCCCCACCATCCCCCGAGTCTCCTTAGGTAGGTCTCACACTGTGAGCCATCTGGGCAGAACTTTTCCGCCCCACCCCCCTGCCCGAGTCTCCTTGGGTAGGTCTCACATTGTGAGCCATCCAGGCAGAGCTCGTCCCCCCACCATCCCCAGAGTCTCCTTAGGTATGTCTCACACTGTGAGCCATCTGGGCAAACTCTTCCCTCACCCCTGCCCGAGTCTCCTTCAGTAGGTCTCACACTGTGAGCCATCCAGGCAGGACTCTTCCCTCCCCTCCCCCCCATCGCACGAGTCTCCTTAGGTAGGTCTCACACTGTGAGCCATCTGGGCAGAACTCTTCCCCCCCCCCCCCCCCGCCGAGTCTCCTGAGGTAGGTCTCACACTGTGAGCCATCCAGGCAGAACTCTTCCCCCCCTCCCCCCAATCGACCGAGTCTCCTTAGGTAGGTCTCACATTGTGAGCCATCTGGCAAAACTCTTCCCTCCCCCCTGCCCGAGTCTCCTTCGGTAGGTCTCACACTGTGAGCATCCAGGCAGAGCTCTTCCCCCCACCATCCCCAGAGTCCCCTTAGGTAGGTCTCACACTGTGAGCCATCTGGGCAAAACTCTTCCCTCCCCCCTGCCCGAGTCTCCTTAGGTAGGTCTCACACTGTGAGCCATCTCGGCAGAACTCTTCCCTCCCCCCTGCCCGAGTCTCCTTGGATAGGTCTTACACTGTGAGCCATCTCAGCAGAACTCTTCCACCCCCCTGCCCGAGTCTCCATAGGTAGGTCTCACACTGTGAGCCATCTGGGCAGAACTCTTCCCCCCCACCATCCCCTGAGTCTCCTTCGGTAGGTCTCACACTTTGAGCCATCCAGGCAGAACTCTTCCCCACACCCCACTCCGCCCGAGTCTCCTTGGGTAGGTCTCACATTGTGAGCCATCTAGGCAGACCTCTTCCCCCTCCATCCCCCGAGTCTCCTCAGGTAGGTCTCACAATGTGAGCCATCTGGGCAGAACTCTTCCCTCCCCCCCTGCCTGAGTCTCCTTCGGTAGGTCTCACACTGTGAGCCATCCAGGCAGAACTCTTCCCCCCCTCCCCCCCATCGCCCGAGTCTCCTTAGGTAGGTCTCACACTGTGAGCCATCCAGGCAGAAATCTTCCCTCCCCCCTGCCCGAGCCTCCTCAGGTAGGTCTCACACGCCATCCAGGTAGAACACTTCCCTCCTCACTGCCCGAGTCTCCTTAGGTAGGTCCCACACTGTGAGCCATCCAGGCAGAACTCTTCCACCCCTCCCCCCAATCGCCCGAGTCTCCTCAGGTAGGTCTAACATTGTGAGCCATCTAGGAAGAGCTCTCCCCCCAATTCCCCCCCCTCCCCCTGCCCGAGTCTCCTTCGTTAGGTCACACACTGTGAGCCATCTGGGTAGCACTCTCCCCCCCCCCCCTCACCATCCCCTTAGTCTCCTTAGGTCGGTCTCACACTGTGAGCGATCCAGGCAGAACTCTCCCCCCCCCCCCCCCATCGCACGAGTCTCCTTGGGTAGGTCTCACACTGTGAGCCATATCGGCAGAACTCTTCCCCCCCCACTCCGCACGAGTCTCCTTGGGTAGGTCTCACATTGTGAGCCATCTGGGCAGAAATCTTCCCCGCCACCCTCTTGCCCGAGTCTCCTTAGGTAGGTCTCACACTGTGAACCATCTGGGCACAACTCTCACCCCCCCCCCCCTCCCCACCCGAGTCTCCTCAGGTAGGTCTCACACAGCAGAACACTTCCCCCCACCATCCCCCGTTTCCTTTGGTAGGTGCCACACTGTGAGCCATCCAGGCAGAACTCTTCCCCCCTCCCACCAATCGCCCAAGTCACCTTAGGTAGGCCTCACACTGTGAGCCATCTAGGCAGAGCTCTTCACCCCACCATCCCCCGAGTCTCCTTAGGTAGGTCCCACATTGTGAGCCATCCAGGCAGAACTCTTCCCCCCTCCCCCCAATCGCCCGAGTCTCCTCAGGTAGGTCTCACACTGTGAGCCATCCAGGCAGAACTCTTCCACCCACCCCCCCACTCCGCCCGAGTCTCCTTGGGTAGGTCTCACATTGTGGGCCATCTAGGCAGAGCTCTCCCCCACTCCCCCCCCCCTGTCCGAGTCTCCTTAGGTAGGTCTCACAATTTGAGCCATCCAGGCAGAACTCTTCCACCCCCCTCCCTCCCCCCCCACTCTGCCCGAGTCTCCTTGGGTAGGTCTCACTGTGAGCCATCTGGGCAGAACTCTTCCCCGCCCCCTGCTCGGGTCTCCTGAGGTAGGTCTCACACTGTGAGCCATCCAGGCAGAACTCTTCCACCCCCCCCCCCCCACTCCACCCGAGTCTCCTTGGGTAGGGCTCACATTGTGAGCCATCGAGGCAGAGCTCTTCCCCCCACCATCCCCCGAGTCTCCTTCGGTACGTCGCACACTGTGAGCCATCTGGGCAGAACTCTTCGCCCCCACCATCCCCCGAGTCTCCTTAGGTAGGTCTCACACTGTGAGCCATCTGGGCAGAACTCTTCTGCCCCACCCCCCTGCCCGAGTCTCCTTGGGTAGGTCTCACATTGTGAGCCATCCAGGCAGAGCTCGTCCCCCCACCATCCCCAGAGTCTCCTTAGGTATGTCTCACACTGTGAGCCATCTGGGCAAAACTCTTCCCTCCCCCCTGCCCGAGTCTCCTTCAGTAGGTCTCACACTGTGAGCCATCCAGGCAGGACTCTTCCCTCCCCTCCCCCCCATCGCACGAGTCTCCTTAGGTAGGTCTCACACTGTGAGCCATCTGGGCAGAACTCTTCCCCCCCCCCCCCCCGCCCGAGTCTCCTGAGGTAGGTCTCACACTGTGAGCCATCCAGGCAGAACTCTTCCCCCCCTCCCCCCAATCGACCGAGTCTCCTTAGGTAGGTCTCACATTGTGAGCCATCTGGGCAAAACTCTTCCCTCCCCCCTGCCCGAGTCTCCTTCGGTAGGTCTCACACTGTGAGCCATCCAGGCAGAGCTCTTCCCCCCACCATCCCCAGAGTCCCCTTAGGTAGGTCTCACACTGTGAGCCATCTGGGCAAAACTCTTCCCTCCCCCCTGCCCGAGTCTCCTTAGGTAGGTCTCACACTGTGAGCCATCTCGGCAGAACTCTTCCCTCCCCCCTGCCCGAGTCTCCTTGGATAGGTCTTACACTGTGAGCCATCTCAGCAGAACTCTTCCCACCCCCCTGCCCGAGTCTCCTTAGGTAGGTCTCACACTGTGAGCCATCTGGGCAGAACTCTTCCCCCCCACCATCCCCTGAGTCTCCTTCGGTAGGTCTCACACTTTGAGCCATCCAGGCAGAACTCTTCCACACCCCCCACTCCGCCCGAGTCTCCTTGGGTAGGTCTCACATTGTGAGCCATCTAGGCAGACCTCTTCCCCCCTCCATCCCCCGAGTCTCCTCAGGTAGGTCTCACAATGTGAGCCATCTGGGCAGAACTCTTCCCTCCCCCCTGCCTGAGTCTCCTTCGGTAGGTCTCACACTGTGAGCCATCCAGGCAGAACTCTTCCCCCCCTCCCCCCCATCGCCCGAGTCTCCTTAGGTAGGTCTCACACTGTGAGCCATCCAGGCAGAAATCTTCCCTCCCCCCTGCCCGAGCCTCCTCAGGTAGGTCTCACACTGTGAGCCATCCAGGTAGAACACTTCCCTCCTCACTGCCCGAGTCTCCTTAGGTAGGTCCCACACTGTGAGCCATCCAGGCAGAACTCTTCCACCCCTCCCCCCAATCGCCCGAGTCTCCTCAGGTAGGTCTAACATTGTGAGCCATCTAGGAAGAGCTCTCCCCCCATTTCCCCCCCCCCCCTGCCCGAGTCTCCTTCGTTAGGTCACACACTGTGAGCCATCTGGGCAGCACTCTCCCCCCCCCCCCCCTCACCATCCCCTTAGTCTCCTTAGGTCGGTCTCACACTGTGAGCGATCCAGGCAGAACTCTCCCCCCCCCCCCCCCCCCATCGCACGAGTCTCCTTGGGTAGGTCTCACATTGTGAGCCATATCGGCAGAACTCTTCCCCCCCACTCCGCACGAGTCTCCTTGGGTAGGTCTCACACTGTGAGCCATCTGGGCAGAAATCTTCCCCGCCACCCTCTTGCCCGAGTCTCCTTAGGTAGGTCTCACACTGTGAACCATCTGGGCACAACTCTCACCCCCCCCCCCTCCCCACCCGAGTCTCCTCAGGTAGGTCTCACACAGCAGAACACTTCCCCCCACCATCCCCCGTTTCCTTTGGTAGGTGCCACACTGTGAGCCATCCAGGCAGAACTCTTCCCCCCTCCCACCAATCGCCCAAGTCACCTTAGGTAGGCCTCACACTGTGAGCCATCTAGGCAGAGCTCTTCACCCCACCATCCCCCGAGTCTCCTTAGGTAGGTCCCACATTGTGAGCCATCCAGGCAGAACTCTTCCCCCCTCCCCCCAATCGCCCGAGTCTCCTCAGGTAGGTCTCACACTGTGAGCCATCCAGGCAGAACTCTTCCACCCACCCCCCCACTCCGCCCGAGGCTCCTTGGGTAGGTCTCACATTGTGGGCCATCTAGGCAGAGCTCTCCCCCACTCCCCCCCCCCCCCCTGTCCGAGTCTCCTTAGGTAGGTCTCACACTTTGAGCCATCCAGGCAGAACTCTTCCACCCCCCTCCCTCCCCCCCCACTCTGCCCGAGTCTCCTTGGGTAGGTCTCACTGTGAGCCATCTGGGCAGAACTCTTCCCCGCCCCCTGCTCGGGTCTCCTGAGGTAGGTCTCACACTGTGAGCCATCCAGGCAGAACTCTTCCACCCCCCCCCCCCCACTCCATCCGAGTCTCCTTGGGTAGGGCTCACATTGTGAGCCATCGAGGCAGAGCTCTTCCCCCCACCATCCCCCGAGTCTCCTTCGGTACGTCGCACACTGTGAGCCATCTGGGCAGAACTCTTCGCCCCCACCATCCCCCGAGTCTCCTTAGGTAGGTCTCACACTGTGAGCCATCTGGGCAGAACTCTTCCGCCCCACCCCCCTGCCCGAGTCTCCTTGGGTAGGTCTCACATTGTGAGCCATCCAGGCAGAGCTCGTCCCCCCACCATCCCCAGAGTCTCCTTAGGTATGTCTCACACTGTGAGCCATCTGGGCAAAACTCTTCCCTCCCCCCTGCCCGAGTCTCCTTCAGTAGGTCTCACACTGTGAGCCATCCAGGCAGGACTCTTCCCTCCCCTCCCCCCCATCGCACGAGTCTCCTTAGGTAGGTCTCACACTGTGAGCCATCTGGGCAGAACTCTTCCCCCCCCCCCCCCCCGCCCGAGTCTCCTGAGGTAGGTCTCACACTGTGAGCCATCCAGGCAGAACTCTTCCCCCCCCTCCCCCCAATCGACCGAGTCTCCTTAGGTAGGTCTCACATTGTGAGCCATCTGGGCAAAACTCTTCCCTCCCCCCTGCCCGAGTCTCCTTCGGTAGGTCTCACACTGTGAGCCATCCAGGCAGAGCTCTTCCCCCCACCATCCCCAGAGTCCCCTTAGGTAGGTCTCACACTGTGAGCCATCTGGGCAAAACTCTTCCCTCCCCCCTGCCCGAGTCTCCTTAGGTAGGTCTCACACTGTGAGCCATCTCGGCAGAACTCTTCCCTCCCCCCTGCCCGAGTCTCCTTGGATAGGTCTTACACTGTGAGCCATCTCAGCAGAACTCTTCCCACCCCCCTGCCCGAGTCTCCTTAGGTAGGTCTCACACTGTGAGCCATCTGGGCAGAACTCTTCCCCCCCACCATCCCCTGAGTCTCCTTCGGTAGGTCTCACACTTTGAGCCATCCAGGCAGAACTCTTCCACACCCCCCACTCCGCCCGAGTCTCCTTGGGTAGGTCTCACATTGTGAGCCATCTAGGCAGACCTCTTCCCCCCTCCATCCCCCGAGTCTCCTCAGGTAGGTCTCACAATGTGAGCCATCTGGGCAGAACTCTTCCCTCCCCCCTGCCTGAGTCTCCTTCGGTAGGTCTCACACTGTGAGCCATCCAGGCAGAACTCTTCCCCCCCTCCCCCCCATCGCCCGAGTCTCCTTAGGTAGGTCTCACACTGTGAGCCATCCAGGCAGAAATCTTCCCTCCCCCCTGCCCGAGCCTCCTCAGGTAGGTCTCACACTGTGAGCCATCCAGGTAGAACACTTCCCTCCTCACTGCCCGAGTCTCCTTAGGTAGGTCCCACACTGTGAGCCATCCAGGCAGAACTCTTCCACCCCTCCCCCCAATCGCCCGAGTCTCCTCAGGTAGGTCTAACATTGTGAGCCATCTAGGAAGAGCTCTCCCCCCAATTCCCCCCCCCCCCTGCCCGAGTCTCCTTCGTTAGGTCACACACTGTGAGCCATCTGGGCAGCACTCTCCCCCCCCCCTCACCATCCCCTTAGTCTCCTTAGGTCGGTCTCACACTGTGAGCCATCCAGGCAGGACTCTTCCCTCCCCTCCCCCCCATCGCACGAGTCTCCTTAGGTAGGTCTCACACTGTGAGCCATCTGGGCACATCTGGGCAGAACTCTTCCCCCCCCCCCCCGCCCGAGTCTCCTGAGGTAGGTCTCACACTGTGAGCCATCCAGGCAGAACTCTTCCCCCCCTCCCCCCAATCGACCGAGTCTCCTTAGGTAGGTCTCACATTGTGAGCCATCTGGGCAAAACTCTTCCCTCCCCCCTGCCCGAGTCTCCTTCGGTAGGTCTCACACTGTGAGCCATCCAGGCAGAGCTCTTCCCCCCACCATCCCCAGAGTCCCCTTAGGTAGGTCTCACACTGTGAGCCATCTGGGCAAAACTCTTCCCTCCCCCCTGCCCGAGTCTCCTTAGGTAGGTCTCACACTGTGAGCCATCTCGGCAGAACTCTTCCCTCCCCCCTGCCCGAGTCTCCTTGGATAGGTCTTACACTGTGAGCCATCTCAGCAGAACTCTTCCCACCCCCCTGCCCGAGTCTCCTTAGGTAGGTCTCACACTGTGAGCCATCTGGGCAGAACTCTTCCCCCCCACCATCCCCTGAGTCTCCTTCGGTAGGTCTCACACTTTGAGCCATCCAGGCAGAACTCTTCCACACCCCCCACTCCGCCCGAGTCTCCTTGGGTAGGTCTCACATTGTGAGCCATCTAGGCAGACCTCTTCCCCCCTCCATCCCCCGAGTCTCCTCAGGTAGGTCTCACAATGTGAGCCATCTGGGCAGAACTCTTCCCTCCCCCCTGCCTGAGTCTCCTTCGGTAGGTCTCACACTGTGAGCCATCCAGGCAGAACTCTTCCCCCCCCTCCCCCCCATCGCCCGAGTCTCCTTAGGTAGGTCTCACACTGTGAGCCATCCAGGCAGAAATCTTCCCTCCCCCCTGCCCGAGCCTCCTCAGGTAGGTCTCACACTGTGAGCCATCCAGGTAGAACACTTCCCTCCTCACTGCCCGAGTCTCCTTAGGTAGGTCCCACACTGTGAGCCATCCAGGCAGAACTCTTCCACCCCTCCCCCCAATCGCCCGAGTCTCCTCAGGTAGGTCTAACATTGTGAGCCATCTAGGAAGAGCTCTGCCCCCAATTCCCCCCCCCCCTGCCCGAGTCTCCTTCGTTAGGTCACACACTGTGAGCCATCTGGGCAGCACTCTCCCCCCCCCCCCCCCTCACCATCCCCTTAGTCTCCTTAGGTCGGTCTCACACTGTGAGCCATATCGGCAGAACTCTTCCCCCCCACTCCGCACGAGTCTCCTTGGGTAGGTCTCACACTGTGAGCCATCTGGGCAGAAATCTTCCCCGCCACCCTCTTGCCCGAGTCTCCTTAGGTAGGTCTCACACTGTGAACCATCTGGGCACAACTCTCACCCCCCCCCCCCCCTTCCCGCCCGAGTCTCCTCAGGTAGGTCTCACACAGCAGAACACTTCCCCCCACCATCCCCCGTTTCCTTTGGTAGGTGCCACACTGTGAGCCATCCAGGCAGAACTCTTCCCCCCTCCCACCAATCGCCCAAGTCACCTTAGGTAGGCCTCACACTGTGAGCCATCTAGGCAGAGCTCTTCACCCCACCATCCCCCGAGTCTCCTTAGGTAGGTCCCACATTGTGAGCCATCCAGGCAGAACTCTTCCCCCCTCCCCCCAATCGCCCGAGTCTCCTCAGGTAGGTCTCACACTGTGAGCCATCTCGGCAGAACTCTTCCCACCCACCCCCCACCCCCCCCTCCCCTGCCCGAGTCTCCTGAGGTTGGTCTAACATTGTGAGCCATCTAGGAAGAGCTCTCCCACACTCCCCCCCCCCCCCCCCGCCCGAGTCTCCTGAGGTAGGTCTCACACTGTGAGCCATCCAGGCAGAACTCTTCCCCCCCCTCCCCCCAATCGACCGAGTCTCCTTAGGTAGGTCTCACATTGTGAGCCATCTGGGCAAAACTCTTCCCTCCCCCCTGCCCGAGTCTCCTTCGGTAGGTCTCACACTGTGAGCCATCCAGGCAGAGCTCTTCCCCCCACCATCCCCAGAGTCCCCTTAGGTAGGTCTCACACTGTGAGCCATCTGGGCAAAACTCTTCCCTCCCCCCTGCCCGAGTCTCCTTAGGTAGGTCTCACACTGTGAGCCATACAGGCAGAACACTCCCCCCCCCCCCCCACTCTGCGCGAGTCTCCTTGGGTAGGGCTCACACTGTGAGCCATCTGGGCAGAACTCTTCACCCCCACCCCCAGCCTGAGTCTCCTTAGGTAGGTCTCACACTTTGAGCCATCCAGGCAGAACTCTTCCACACCCCCCCACTCCGCCCGAGTCTCCTTGGGCCATCTAGCCACCTAGGAAGAGCTCTCCCACACTCCCCCCCCCCCCCCCTGCCCGAGTCTCCTGAGGTAGGTCTCACACTGTGAGCCTTCCAGGCAGAACTCTTCTCCCACCTCCCCCCCACCCCATCGCCCGAGTCTCCTTAGGTTGGTCTCACAATGTGAGCCATCCAGGCAGAACTCTTCCACCCACCCCCCCACTCCGCCCGAGTCTCCTTGGGTCGGTCTCACATTGTGAGCCATCTCGGCAGAACTCTTCCCACCCCCCTGCACAAGTCTCCTTAGGTAGGTCTCACACGGTGAGCCATCTGGGCAGAACTCTTCCCCACCCCCCACTCCACCCGTCTCCTTGGGTCGGTCTCACATTGTGAGCCATCCAGGCAGAGCTCTTCCCCCCACAATCCCCAGAGTCTCCTTAGGTAGGTCTCACACTGTGAGCCATCTGGGCAAAACTCTTCCCTCCCCCCTGCCCGAGTCTCCTTAGGGAGGTCTCACACTGTGAGCCATCTCGGCAGAACTCTTCCCTCCCCCCTGCCCGAGTCTCCTTGGATAGGTCTTACACTGTGAGCCATCTCGACAGAACTCTTACCACCCCCCTGCCCGAGTCTCCTTAGGTAGGTCTCACACTGTGAGCCATCTGGGCAGAACTCTCCCCCCCCCACCATCCCCTGAGTCTCCTTAGGTAGGTCTCACACTTTGAGACATCCAGGCAGAACTCTTCCACACCCCCCACTCCGCCCGAGTCTCCTTGGGTAGGTCTCACATTGTGAGCCATCTAGGCAGACCTCTTCCCCCCTCCATCCCCCGAGTCTCCTCAGGTAGGTCTCACAATGTGAGCCATCTGGGCAGAACTCTTCCCTCCCCCCTGCCTGAGTCTCCTTCGGTAGGTCTCACACTGTGAGCCATCCAGGCAGAACTCTTCCCCCCCTCCCCCCCATCGCCCGAGTCTCCTTAGGTAGGTCTCACACTGTGAGCCATCTGGACAGAACTCTTCCCCCCACCATCCCCTGAGTCTCATTAGGTAGGTCTCACACTGTGAGCCATATAGGCAGAACACTTCCCCCGCCCCCCGCCCCCCATTCTGCGCGAGTCTCCTTGGGTAGGGCTCACACTGTGAGCCATCTGGGCAGAACTCTTCACCCCCACCCCCAGCCTGAGTTTCCTTAGGTAGGTCTCACACTTTGAGCCATCCAGGCAGAACTCTTCCACACACCCCCATCGCCCGAGTCTCCTTAGGTCGGTCTCGCACTGTGAGCCATTTGGGCAGAACTCTTCGCCCCCACTGCCCGTGTCTCCTTAGGTAGGTCTCACACTGTGAGCCATCTGGGCAGAACTCTTCCCCGCCCCCTGCCCGGGTCTCCTGAGGTAGGTCTCACACTGTGAGCCATCCAGGCAGAACTCTTCCACCCCCCCCCCCCGCCCCCACTCCACCCGAGGATCCTTGGGTAGGGCTCACATTGTGAGCCATCGAGGCAGAGCTCTTCCCCCCACCATCCCCCGAGTCTCCTTCGGTACGTCTCACACTGTGAGCCATCTGGGCAGAACTCTTCGCCCCCACCATCCCCCGAGTCTCCTTAGGTAGGTCTCACACTGTGAGCCATCTGGGCAGAACTCTTCCGCCCCACCCCCCTGCCCGAATCTCCTTGGGTAGGTCTCACATTGTGAGCCATCCAGGCAGAGCTCGTCCCCCCACCATCCCCAGAGTCTCCTTAGGTATGTCTTACACTGTGAGCCATCTGGGCAAAACTCTGCCCTCCCCCCTGCCCGAGTCTCCTTCGGTAGGTCTCACACTGTGAGCCATCCAGGCAGAACTCTTCCCTCCCCTCCCCCCCATCGCACGAGTCTCCTTTGGTAGGTCTCACACTGTGAGCCATCTGGGCAGAACTCTTCCCCCCCCCCCCCCCCCTGCCCGAGTCTCCTGAGGTAGGTCTCACACTGTGAGCCATCCAGGCAGAACTCTTCCCCACCCCCCACTCTGCCCGAGTCTCCTTGGGTAGGTCTTACACTGTGAGCCATCTCGGCAGAACTCTTCCCACCCCCCTGCCCGAGTCTCCTTAGGTAGGTCTCACACTGTGAGCCATCCAGGCAGAGCTCTTCCCCCCACCATCCCAGAGTCTCCTTAGGTAGGTCTCACACTGTGAGCCATCTGGGCAAAACTCTTCCCTCCCCCCTGCCCGAGTCTCCTTAGGTTGGTCTCACACTGTGAGCCATCTCGGCAGAACTCTTCCCTCCCCCCTGCCCGAGTCTCCTTGGATAGGTCTTACACTGTGAGCCATCTCAGCAGAACTCTTCCCACCCCCCTGCCCGAGTCTCCTTAGGTAGGTCTCACACTGTGAGCCATCTGGGCAGAACTCTTCCCCCCCCACCATCCCCTGAGTCTCCTTAGGTAGATCTCACACTTTGAGCCATCCAGGCAGAACTCTTCCACACCCCCCACTCCGCCCGAGTCTCCTTGGGTAGGTCTCACATTGTGAGCCATCTAGGCAGACCTCTTCCCCCCTCCATCCCCCGAGTCTCCTCAGGTAGGTCTCACAATGTGAGCCATCTGGGCAGAACTCTTCCCTCCCCCCTGCCTGAGTCTCCTTAGGTAGGTCTCACACTGTGAGCCATCTGGGCAGAACTCTTCCCCCCCCCCCCCCCTACTCCGCCCGAGTCTCCTTGGGTAGGTCTCACATTGTGAGCCATCCAGGCAGAGCTCTTCCCCCCACCATCCCCAGAGTCTCCTTAGGTATGTCTCACACTGTGAGCCATCTCGGCAGAACTCTTCCCACCCCCCTGCCCGAGTCTCCTGAGGTAGGTCTCACACTGTGAGCCATCCAGGCAGAACTCTTCCACCACCCCCCACTCCACCCGAGTCTCCTTGGGTAGGTCTCACATTGTGAGCCATCCAGGCAGAGCTCTTCCCCCCACCATCCCCCGAGTCTCCTACGGTAGGTCTCACACTGTGAGCCATCCAGGCAGAACTCTTCCCCACCCCCCACTCTGCCCGAGTCTCCTTGGGTAGGTCTTACACTGTGAGCCATCTCGGCAGAACTCTTCCCACCCCCCTGCCCGAGTCTCCTGAGGTAGGTCTCACACTGTGAGCCATCCAGGCAGAACTCTTCCACCACCCCCCACTCCACCCGAGTCTCCTTGGGTAGGTCTCACATTGTGAGCCATCCAGGCAGAGCTCTTACCCCCACCATCCCCAGAGTCTCCTTAGGTAGGTCTTACACTGTGAGCCATCTCGGCAGAACTCTTCCCACCCCCCTGCCCGAGTCTCCTTAGGTAGGTCTCACACTGTGAGCCATCTGGGCAGAACTCTTCCCCCCCACCATCCCCTGAGTCTCCTTAGGTAGGTTACACTGTGAGCCATCCAGGCAGAACTCTTCCCTCCCCCTCCATCGCCCGCGTCTCCTTAGGTAGGGCTCACATTGTGAGCCATCTAGGCAGAGCTCTTCCCCCCTCCATCCCCCGAGTATCCTCAGGTAGGTCTCACAATGTGAGCCATCTGGGCAGAACCCTTCCCTCCCCCCTGCCTGAGTCTCCTTCGGTAGGTCTCACACTGTGAGCCATCCAGGCAGAACTCTTCCCCCCCCTCCCCCCCCCATCGCCCGAGTCTCCTTAGGTAGGTCTCACACTGTGAGCCATCTGGACAGAACTCTTCCCCCCACCATCCCCTGAGTCTCATTAGGTAGGTCTCACACTGTGAGCCATCCAGGCAGAACTCTTCCACACACCCCCATCGCCCGAGTCTCCTTAGGTCGGTCTCGCACTGTGAGCCATTTGGGCAGAACTCTTCGCCCCCACTGCCCTTGTCTCCTTAGGTAGGTCTCACAATGTGAGCCATCCAGGCAGAACTCTTCCGCCCACCCCCCCACGGGTAGGTCTCACATTGTGGGCCATCTAGGCAGAGCTCTCCCCCACTCCCCCCCCCCCCCCCCCGCTGTCCGAGTCTCCTTAGGTAGGTCTCACACTTTGAGCCATCCAGGCAGAACTCTTACACCCCCCTCCCCCCCCCCCCCCACTCTGCCCGAGTCTCCTTGGGTAGGTCTCACTGTGAGCCATCTGGGCAGAACTCTTCCCCGCCCCCTGCCCGGGTCTCCTGAGGTAGGTCTCACAATGTGAGCCATCCAGGCAGAACTCTTCCACCCCCCCCCCCACTCCACCCGAGTCTCCTTGGGTAGGGCTCACATTGTGAGCCATCGAGGCAGAGCTCTTCCCCCCACCATCCCCCGAGTCTCCTTCGGTACGTCGCACACTGTGAGCCATCTGGGCAGAACTCTTCGCCCCCACCATCCCCCGAGTCTCCTTAGGTAGGTCTCACACTGTGAGCCATCTGGGCAGAACTCTTCCGCCCCACCCCCCTGCCCGAGTCTCCTTGGGTAGGTCTCACATTGTGAGCCATCCAGGCAGAGCTCGTCCCCCCACCATCCCCAGAGTCTCCTTAGGTATGTCTCACACTGTGAGCCATCTGGGCAAAACTCTTCCCTCCCCCCTGCCCGAGTCTCCTTCGGTAGGTCTCACACTGTGAGCCATCCAGGCAGGACTCTTCCCTCCCCTCCCCCCCATCGCACGAGTCTCCTTAGGTAGGTCTCACACTGTGAGCCATCTGGGCAGAACTCTTCCCCCCCCCCCCCTGCCCGAGTCTCCTGAGGTAGGTCTCACACTGTGAGCCATCCAGGCAGAACTCTTCCCCACCCCCCACTCTGCCCGAGTCTCCTTGGGTAGGTCTTACACTGTGAGCCATATGGACAGAACTCTTCCCCCCACCATCCCCTGAGTCTCCTTAGGTTGGACTCACACTGTGAGCCATACAGGCAGAGCACTCCCCCCCCGCCCCCCCACTCTGCGCGAGTCTCCTTGGGTAGGTCTCACAATGTGAGCCATCTGGGCAGAACTCTTCACCCCCACCCCCAGCCTGAGTCTCCTTAGGTAGGTCTCACACTGTGAGCCATCTGGGCAGAACTCTTCCCCCCCCCCCCTGCCCGAGTCTCCTGAGGTAGGTCTCACACTGTGAGCCATCCAGGCAGAACTCTTCCCCACCCCCCACTCTGCCCGAGTCTCCTTGGGTAGGTCTTACACTGTGAGCCATATGGACAGAACTCTTCCCCCCACCATCCCCTGAGTCTCCTTAGGTTGGACTCACACTGTGAGCCATACAGGCAGAGCACTCCCCCCCCCGCCCCCCCACTCTGCGCGAGTCTCCTTAGGTCGGTCTCACATTGTGAGCGATCCAGGCAGAACTCTCCCCCCCCCCCCCCCCATCGCACGAGTCTCCTTGGGTAGGTCTCACATTGTGAGCCATATCGGCAGAACTCTTCCCCCCCACTCCGCACGAGTCTCCTTGGGTAGGTCTCACACCGTGAGCCATCTGGGCAGAAATCTTCCCCGCCACCCTCTTGCCCGAGTCTCCTTAGGTAGGTCTCACACTGTGAACCATCTGGGCACAACTCTCACCCCCCCCCCCCCCTCCCCGCCCGAGTCTCCTCAGGTAGGTCTCACACAGCAGAACACTTCCCCCCACCATCCCCCGTTTCCTTTGGTAGGTGCCACACTGTGAGCCATCCAGGCAGAACTCTTCCCCCCTCCCACCAATCGCCCAAGTCACCTTAGGTAGGCCTCACACTGTGAGCCATCTAGGCAGAGCTCTTCACCCCACCATCCCCCGAGTCTCCTTAGGTAGGTCCCACATTGTGAGCCATCCAGGCAGAACTCTTCCCCCCTCCCCCCAATCGCCCGAGTCTCCTCAGGTAGGTCTCACACTGTGAGCCATCTCGGCAGAACTCTTCCCACCCACCCCCCACCCCCCCTCCCCTGCCCGAGTCTCCTGAGGTTGGTCTAACATTGTGAGCCATCTAGGAAGAGCTCTCCCACACTCCCCCCCCCCCCCCCCCCCGCCCGAGTCTCCTGAGGTAGGTCTCACACTGTGAGCCATCCAGGCAGAACTCTTCCCCCCCTCCCCCCAATCGACCGAGTCTCCTTAGGTAGGTCTCACATTGTGAGCCATCTGGGCAAAACTCTTCCCTCCCCCCTGCCCGAGTCTCCTTCGGTAGGTCTCACACTGTGAGCCATCCAGGCAGAGCTCTTCCCCCCACCATCCCCAGAGTCCCCTTAGTAGGTCTCACACTGTGAGCCATCTGGGCAAAACTCTTCCCTCCCCCCTGCCCGAGTCTCCTTAGGTAGGTCTCACACTGTGAGCCATACAGGCAGAACACTCCCCCCCCCCCCCACTCTGCGCGAGTCTCCTTGGGTAGGGCTCACACTGTGAGCCATCTGGGAAGAACTCTTCACCCCCACCCCCAGCCTGAGTCTCCTTAGGTAGGTCTCACACTTTGAGCCATCCAGGCAGAACTCTTCCACACCCCCCCACTCCGCCCGAGTCTCCTTGGGCCATCTAGCCACCTAGGAAGAGCTCTCCCACACTCCCCCCCCCCCCCTGCCCGAGTCTCCTGAGGTAGGTCTCACACTGTGAGCCTTCCAGGCAGAACTCTTCTCCCACCTCCCCCCCCACCCCATCGCCCGAGTCTCCTTAGGTTGGTCTCACATTGTGAGCCATCTCGGCAGAACTCTTCCCACCCCCCTGCACAAGTCTCCTTAGGTAGGTCTCACACGGTGAGCCATCTGGGCAGAACTCTTCCCCACCCCCCACTCCACCCGTCTCCTTGGGTCGGTCTCACATTGTGAGCCATCCAGGCAGAGCTCTTCCCCCCACCATCCCCAGAGTCTCCTTAGGTATGTCTTACACTGTGAGCCATCTGGGCAAAACTCTGCCCCCCCACTCCGCCCGAGTCTCCTTGGGCCATCTAGCCACCTAGGAAGAGCTCTCCCACACTCCCCCCCCCCCTGCCCGAGTCTCCTGAGGTAGGTCTCACACTGTGAGCCTTCCAGGCAGAACTCTTCTCCCACCTCCCCCCCACCCCATCGCCCGAGTCTCCTTAGGTTGGTCTCACAATGTGAGCCATCCAGGCAGAACTCTTCCACCCACCCCCCCACTCCGCCCGAGTCTCCTTCGGTAGGTCTCACACTGTGAGCCATCCAGGCAGAACTCTTCCCTCCCCTCCCCCCCATCGCACGAGTCTCCTTTGGTAGGTCTCACACTGTGAGCCATCTGGGCAGAACTCTTCCCCCCCCCCCCCTGCCCGAGTCTCCTGAGGTAGGTCTCACACTGTGAGCCATCCAGGCAGAACTCTTCCCCACCCCCCACTCTGCCCGAGTCTCCTTGGGTAGGTCTTACACTGTGAGCCATCTCGGCAGAACTCTTCCCACCCCCCTGCCCGAGTCTCCTTAGGTAGGTCTCACACTGTGAGCCATCCAGGCAGAGCTCTTCCCCCCACCATCCCAGAGTCTCCTTAGGTAGGTCTCACACTGTGAGCCATCTGGGCAAAACTCTTCCCTCCCCCCTGCCCGAGTCTCCTTAGGTTGGTCTCACACTGTGAGCCATCTCGGCAGAACTCTTCCCTCCCCCCTGCCCGAGTCTCCTTGGATAGGTCTTACACTGTGAGCCATCTCAGCAGAACTCTTCCCACCCCCCTGCCCGAGTCTCCTTAGGTAGGTCTCACACTGTGAGCCATCTGGGCAGAACTCTTCCCCCCCACCATCCCCTGAGTCTCCTTAGGTAGGTCTCACAATGTGAGCCATCTGGGCAGAACTCTTCCACACCCCCCACTCCGCCCGAGTCTCCTTGGGTAGGTCTCACATTGTGAGCCATCTAGGCAGACCTCTTCCCCCCTCCATCCCCCGAGTCTCCTCAGGTAGGTCTCACAATGTGAGCCATCTGGGCAGAACTCTTCCCTCCCCCCTGCCTGAGTCTCCTTAGGTAGGTCTCACACTGTGAGCCATCTGGGCAGAACTCTTCCCCCCCCCCCCCTACTCCGCCCGAGTCTCCTTGGGTAGGTCTCACATTGTGAGCCATCCAGGCAGAGCTCTTCCCCCCACCATCCCCAGAGTCTCCTTAGGTATGTCTCACACTGTGAGCCATCTCGGCAGAACTCTTCCCACCCCCCTGCCCGAGTCTCCTGAGGTAGATCTCACACTGTGAGCCATCCAGGCAGAACTCTTCCACCACCCCCCACTCCACCCGAGTCTCCTTGGGTAGGTCTCACATTGTGAGCCATCCAGGCAGAGCTCTTCCCCCCACCATCCCCCGAGTCTCCTACGGTAGGTCTCACACTGTGAGCCATCCAGGCAGAACTCTTCCCCACCCCCCCACTCTGCCCGAGTCTCCTTGGGTAGGTCTTACACTGTGAGCCATCTCGGCAGAACTCTTCCCACCCCCCTGCCCGAGTCTCCTGAGGTAGGTCTCACACTGTGAGCCATCCAGGCAGAACTCTTCCACCACCCCCCACTCCACCCGAGTCTCCTTGGGTAGGTCTCACATTGTGAGCCATCCAGGCAGAGCTCTTCCCCCCACCATCCCCAGAGTCTCCTTAGGTAGGTCTTACACTGTGAGCCATCTGGGCAAAACTCTTCCCTCCCCCCTGCCCGAGTCTCCTTAGGTAGGTCTCACACTGTGAGCCATCTGGGCAGAACTCTTCCCCCCCACCATCCCCTGAGTCTCCTTAGGTAGGTTACACTGTGAGCCATCCAGGCAGAACTCTTCCCTCCCCCTCCATCGCCCGAGTCTCCTTAGGTAGGGCTCACATTGTGAGCCATCTAGGCAGAGCTCTTCCCCCCTCCATCCCCCGAGTATCCTCAGGTAGGTCTCACAATGTGAGCCATCTGGGCAGAACTCTTCCCTCCCCCCTGCCTGAGTCTCCTTCGGTAGGTCTCACACTGTGAGCCATCCAGGCAGAACTCTTCCCCCCCTCCCCCCCCCCCCCCCCATCGCCCGAGTCTCCTTAGGTAGGTCTCACACTGTGAGCCATCTGGACAGAACTCTTCCCCCCACCATCCCCTGAGTCTCATTAGGTAGGTCTCACACTGTGAGCCATCCAGGCAGAACTCTTCCACACACCCCCATCGCCCGAGTCTCCTTAGGTCGGTCTCGCACTGTGAGCCATTTGGGCAGAAAACTTCGCCCCCACTGCCCTTGTCTCCTTAGGTAGGTCTCACACTGTGAGCCATCCAGGCAGAACTCTTCCGCCCACCCCCCCACGGGTAGGTCTCACATTGTGGGCCATCTAGGCAGAGCTCTCCCCCACTCCCCCCCCCCCCCCCCCCCCCCCCCCGCTGTCCGAGTCTCCTTAGGTAGGTCTCACACTTTGAGCCATCCAGGCAGAACTCTTACACCCCCCTCCCCCCCCCCCCACTCTGCCCGAGTCTCCTTGGGTAGGTCTCACTGTGAGCCATCTGGGCAGAACTCTTCCCCGCCCCCTGCCCGGGTCTCCTGAGGTAGGTCTCACACTGTGAGCCATCCAGGCAGAACTCTTCCACCCCCCCCCCCCCCCCCCCCACTCCACCCGAGTCTCCTTGGGTAGTGTGGAAGTGTAACTCAGTGTAACATATTGATTGGCCCTGGTAACTTATTAATTAACCTGGTAACAAAGCAGATACATTTTATGTGTATGAACAATGTAATCTCTTGAAACACCTGGTCAAGGCCCCAGGCTAGAGCACCCCCCCCCCCCCTGCTGTGATTTCCATTTACACAGCAGGAGGGGAGCGAGCTGATGCCAGGACTCGGTGCGATGCATGACCTCGGGACATTAGCGGAGAGGAGATTAAGTCCAGTTTGGCGATATAACGAGAGCAAACGTTGAGTAAAGTACACTTGTCCTCAGAAGCCCTGCCCGACGGAACGATGGAATGAACGAGTACTTGCTACGTGAAGCGCTGACCGAACGGGAGTGTCGGATGAACGAGAAGGACCAGCGAAAAGAGTTAACCTGATCCATTATATTATGCGGTATCATTTTGGTAATTGGATGAAGTGAATACAGTTTAATAAACTAGACCTTTGTAACCTGTGTCCGGTCGTTGGAGTCCTGTGAGTCCCCCAGTAAATTCCCTGACAATCTTGGAGGCACCGCTGCGATCAATTGTACAAGCAAGTCTTCTTTAAAAGGTGAGTGTGTCTTGTCTTGCCCAATATGATTTACGAACTTGGAAGTTATGGGTACATACATGGGGGAGCAGGTGATCTGGGGCTTCTTTGTGCACCGATGCCGCGATATAGGTGGCGTGAGCCATCACGAATGGGATTTCGATAAACGACTGTAGCAATTTATTCGTTTTTTTCTAAATGATTTCTGTAAATACGTATTTTTGCGCTGGTTAATTAAAGGGCCTTACTGTGACCTGGAAGCGGGCGGAGCAAGTGTGCACCTTGCGACCGCTTGTTTCAAGGACGTGTAAGGCCGGTACACTCGTTTACCCACCCGGACACGGATAAAGTACTACTTTTTTTTTGCACTTGTTCGAAGCACTTGACTTGATCGGCGCTTGGCGAGCGACAGGGAACCGGGAAACGGAATTATATTTATATATATATATATTTCCAATATGGTACACCGGCCACAACGATTTTAGCGATTATCCGAGTTTTTTAACGATTTCTGTAAATACGTATTTTTCCTGCGCTGTGTAATTCTTCTGACACGCGCCACGAAGAAACGCACCACTGATGTGCATGAAGCGACTTGTTTGCCGGTTCGGTAAGGTCCGTCCGTACACGTGTACAATCGTGTACACCCGTTTTAAATAAATAATTTTTTTTCAGTTTTCCCGCCATGCCTATAAATTCATGACAGACAACCCCCCTCATGCCGGTCCAGAATTATGATGAAAGATGGCGATGGGAAAAAAAATTGCATAAAATTTTGTCCAGGTCCATCACTACACGACGAAATGATTGGATTTTGGTTCAGGTCCGAATCCAGATCCGGCCTATCAGTGGGATACAAAACATAAACTGGTCACCAAGGCGGAGATATAATAATAATAATAATTCTGTATTATTTAGTTAACCAGTTTGTGTGAAACCTCAACCTAAATATAAAAATTGATCTGCTTGATGTTAGTTTAAGGGCTGTTCCAAATTTATCCTGATTATGAGACAAAAACAGCAGAGTGGGAATCGGCAGACAATGGAACAGCTAGCGACGAGTGTTTTGTGAGTAGCAACCACTCTCTGGTCGAGGCTCATAGAAAAAAAAAAAAAAAAAAAAAAATTGATACTTATTGATTTGGCACGCTTACAATAGATATTAATGGCGAGGGTTCTGTGGTCGTAACTGCCACGTGGTTTCAAAGTTTTGTTGCTTGCACGCATGTGTCTTTTTTTTTTGCAAGCACGTACGGGCAAGCACGTACGTGCGGGCACGCCCTAGTATATATAAATAGAGGTAAGTATGAGAGATAATTACAGGAAATGTGTACTGTTCTTGTTGTGATTATGAGAGATAATTACAGGAAATGTGTACTGTTCTTGTTGTGAGTATGAGAGATAATTACAGAAAATGTGTACTGTTCTTGTTGTGAGTATGAGAGATAATTACAGGAAATGTGTATTGTTCTTGTTGTGATTATGAGAGATAATTACAGGAAATGTGTACTGTTCTTGTTTGGTGAGTATGAGAGATAATTACAGGAAATGTGTACTGTTCTTGTTGTGATTATGAGAGATAATTACAGGAAATGTGTACTGTTCTTGTTTGGTGAGTATGAGAGATAATTACAGGAAATGTGTACTGTTCTTGTTGTGATTATGAGAGATAATTACAGGAAATGTGTACTGTTCTTGTTGTGAGTATGAGAGATAATTACAGGAAATGTGTACTGTTCTTGTTGTGATTATGAGAGATAATTACAGGAAATGTGTACTGTTCTTGTTTGGTGAGTATGAGAGATAATTACAGGAAATGTGTACTGTTCTTGTTGTGATTATGAGAGATAATTACAGGAAATGTGTACTGTTCTTGTTTGGTGAGTATGAGAGATAATTACAGGAAATGTGTACTGTTCTTGTTGTGATTATGAGAGATAATTACAGGAAATGTGTACTGTTCTTGTTGTGAGTATGAGAGATAATTACAGGAAATGTGTACTGTTCTTGTTGTGAGTATGAGAGATAATTACAGGAAATGTGTACTGTTCTTGTTTGGTGAGTATGACAGATAATTACAGGAAATGTGTACTGTTCTTGTTGTGAGTATGAGAGATAATTACAGGGAATGTGTACTGTTCTTGTTGTGATTATGAGAGATAATTACAGGAAATGTGTACTGTTCTTGTTTGGTGAGTATGAGAGATAATTACAGGAAATGTGTACTGTTCTTGTTGTGATTATGAGAGATAATTACAGGAAATGTGTACTGTTCTTGTTGTGAGTATGAGAGATAATTACAGGAAATGTGTACTGTTCTTGTTGTGATTATGAGAGATAATTACAGGAAATGTGTACTGTTCTTGTTGTGAGTATGAGAGATAATTACAGGAAATGTGTACTGTTCTTGTTGTGATTATGAGAGATAATTACAGGAAATGTGTACTGTTCTTGTTTGGTGAGTATGAGAGATAATTACAGGAAATGTGTACTGTTCTTGTTGTGATTATGAGAGATAATTACAGGAAATGTGTACTGTTCTTGTTTGGTGAGTATGAGAGATAATTACAGGAAATGTGTACTGTTCTTGTTTGGTGAGTATGAGAGATAATTACAGGAAATGTGTACTGTTCTTGTTGTGATTATGAGAGATAATTACAGGAAATGTGTACTGTTCTTGTTGTGAGTATGAGAGATAATTACAGGAAATGTGTACTGTTCTTGTTGTGATTATGAGAGATAATTACAGGAAATGTGTACTGTTCTTGTTTGGTGAGTATGAGAGATAATTACAGGAAATGTGTACTGTTCTTGTTGTGAGTATGAGAGATAATTACAGGAAATGTGTACTGTTCTTGTTGTAATTATGAGAGATAATTACAGGAAATGTGTACTGTTCTTGTTTGGTGAGTATGAGAGATAATTACAGGAAATGTGTACTGTTCTTGTTGTGAGTATGAGAGATAATTACAGGAAATGTGTACTGTTCTTGTTGTGGTTATGAGAGATAATTACAGGAAATGTGTACTGTTCTTGTTTGGTGAGTATGAGAGATAATTACAGGAAATGTGTACTGTTCTTGTTGTGATTATGAGAGATAATTACAGGAAATGTGTACTGTTCTTGTTGTGAGTATGAGAGATAATTACAGGAAATGTGTACTGTTCTTGTTTGGTGAGTATGAGAGATAATTACAGGAAATGTGTACTGTTCTTGTTGTGAGTATGAGAGATAATTACAGGAAATGTGTACTGTTCTTGTTGTAATTATGAGAGATAATTACAGGAAATGTGTACTGTTCTTGTTTGGTGAGTATGAGAGATAATTACAGGAAATGTGTACTGTTCTTGTTGTGATTATGAGAGATAATTACAGGAAATGTGTACTGTTCTTGTTGTGAGTATGAGAGATAATTACAGTAAATGTGTACTGTTCTTGTTTGGTGAGTATGAGAGATAATTACAGGAAATGTGTACTGTTCTTGTTGTGATTATGAGAGATAATTACAGGAAATGTGTACTGTTCTTGTTGTGATTATGAGAGATAATTACAGGAAATGTGTACTGTTCTTGTTGTGAGTATGAGAGATAATTACAGGAAATGTGTACTGTTCTTGTTTGGTGAGTATGAGAGATAATTACAGGAAATGTGTACTGTTCTTGTTGTGATTATGGGAGATAATTACAGGAAATGTGTACTGTTCTTGTTTGTTGGGTTTTGCTGACGTTTCCACAACGTCGCTACAACGTTTCACTTTCGTTGTTGCAACGTTTTGCTCCAACGTTTTGGGGACACTCAAAATGTTAAGTGAATCGGATAAGAATTCAGGAATTATTTCATTATTAGCGATTAATGAAGTACTTATTTAATTAATTACATTGCTTATTAAATTACAGTAATTACATTACAGTAATTACCTGAGGTAATTACAGTAATTACAGTTCCGGTAATTACAGTAATTACAGTAATCATTACAGTAATTGCAGTAATCTTATTACAGTAATTACATTACATTAACTCAGGCACCTTTTGAGTAAGGAAGCTGATATTTGGACATGACACTGACCGAGTGATATGGCTGTCAAGGAAAATTTTGATTTATTGATTAATCATTTAATAAATTAACTCGTTGATTTATAAATGACTTATTTAATTAAAAGTCCTCAGAGACACATCTTCGGATGAAATACTTGCAGATTGGTTATGCTATGAGCCAATTGATTAAGGAAAATATTTTGTGATGGCCATATTGGCAATTTCATGGCCATATTCGTGGCAACTCAGTTAGTGCCACTGCACCTTTAAAATGCATCCCTGCGTTCATTTTTCGATCGATTGAGTTGAAATTTTGAACAATCGGATCTGGACTGTCGTTGTTAACGACTCTAGCACGCACTCGTCCAATCAGGATGGAGCGGTATGGTCCCCGGATCATCACTGCCCGCAGTTTTAATTAATTTTACTTTTTCTCTTGGGCATATAATTTTGAAGACATGCATGTCATGATAGAGGAAATGTTTGTTCTGTTAAACGGAATAAATGTTGTTTATTTGTGTGGGTGTGTATTTTTGTGTATTTGGATATATTTTCACGACTAATTATCGTCCTGCAAAAGGTCTGCTCGTTCTTTTCCTTTGAGTCGTAAATTCCTGTTGAACTCTCATTAAAAAGCGGAATTAAGTACGCTGTGTGATGATGGAGATCCTTGATGACGAATCAGGAATAGTGAATGAGCAGACAAATATCACGGATGGTACACCAGATAGGGAAAATGTAGATGAAACCCCTTTTGCTCAGGTGCTGTGTAGCGCTGCACAAAGATCCATATGAGCGGGGCCTGGGTGCTGTGTAATTAGTACACAAAGAACCAATTACTAGGGTGCTGAATAAACACAAAGATCCATTTTTGGAGCTGGTTCTCCCGGTGCTGTGATTTATTCAAAGAACCAAAATCTTGTAAGAATTAAGATATGATTTGTCGACATCATAAATACTTTAATATATGTAACGATTTTTGTAACGATCATCCTGCAAAAGGTCTGCTCGTTCTTTTCCTTTGAGTCGTAAAATCCTGTTGAATTCTCATTAGAATGCGGAATTAAGTACGCTGTGTGATGATGGAGATCCTTGATGACGAATCAGGAATAGTGAATGAGCAAACAAATATCACGGATGCTGCGGCTGGAGCAGGGGAAGCGATTTTTGAATTGTTCAATGATTATTCGATATTGTTATGACTTATTGTCAATAGGTATACTAAGTGGCCATGAGGTAGCCTGTTGCTATGTACAGTTTTATTCTATTGTTGATTATACCACATAGCTGTGGTGATAAAGGAAATGTTCGTTTAAATAGATGATTATGATAGGACCATGACTATAAAATCATGATGATTATTATGAATGATATCATAGGGTTCAAATGCAGAATGATTGCATGAACTTGGGAAAGAACTTTCAAGCCCTATGGGATAAATTGGGTATTACAAGCGATGGAGTTTCAAAATTTAGCATGATTGAAGGAATTTGACAGTCCCATTTCAGGAGTTTTACGAAATTTATATTGCCAAGAGATTTTGGGTACTATTAAAAGGAAAATGATGAGATATTTTTCCCAAAGAACTTTAATATCTGGCATCCATTTTGGCTGTCTCACGAATGAAGGATGAGTTGCCTTTAGTGGTTGCAAAGAAAAATTTGTGGAGACCAGGCAAAATGGGAAAATATGTCAGATATGACCCTAGGACAGGACGGCGATTCATCAATTGACATGAGGTACGAATCCGAGGTGACGACCGATGAAATTCGATCTCAGTCAATGGATGGACCTGTCCTGACATCATTGGGGAAAGGGCTTATGCAAGGAGTCATTCAAAATGATTAATTTGATTTATTGATGAATATTGATGAATTAATTGAAATTGAATAATTGATTGAATTGTTAATTGATTGAATCTAATTGATTGAATTTAATTGCATAAATTGAACTGAATAAATTGAATTGAATATATTGATTGTTTGATTGATGAAAATGCGGTCTCAAGAAAGAAGCTTTGATATCTTTGCGAGATATTATCAATGTGGAGACAACCTGGGAAAATTGAGCAAGGTGGTGAGTTTATATACAGATATATATGTGCGGTTACCATTGTGTGATTTCCCCGTCAAACAGAGCGGACACCTGAGGATTCACCCACTTCATACTGACCCTCCGGCTCATCTGCAAATACTGATCTGTGAGATTGGATTGTGCAAAAGCCACAGCTGAGGGAGATTCTCTGGAAATCACCGTGCGAACAGGTGGAGAGATCCTTCCTGGAGGTACGAGTGAAGCTTTAGAGGAACCTGGAACAAGCTACAACACATCCAACGCTACTTTGATAAAAGGCAGAATGGGAAATGGAGCCTGCAAGAACACACAAGGACAACCAGAGATTCCACAAAAAGGTACTTGTACACATCATATGTACGACCGTTATGGTGCCGAAGCTATAAGGCAGGTCGAGAATTGGTATTTGTGGACAAAGGGACATGATGAGGAGTTTCCAAGAGATGGTACATTTGAGCGAAGTCGATTGAAAGATTGGAACAAAGATTGAAAGCCAGGAAGAGACAGAATCTAACGGTAGACTGGCTTGCATTCCATCTTTGGGATGGTGAATCCAGACAACGGGAACAGCAAGAACGGATAACGGAACTAGAACTTAAAATAAAAAGGATACAGGATACAGTGGAGGAGACAAATGCACAACTGCCCTCGAAATTAGGAATGAAAGTCACAGTTGTCCCATCTGATTTCCAGTTGTCTCCCCAAAAAGGACGGTACAGAGAATTTTTTCGTGTTTCAGGAGATAACGAGAGATTGCAGTGGCAACTCAGGGATGTAGAGATGCAGCCCAGCAATACAAGTGCACAGGCGCACAGATCAGACAACGACAGAAACCGGTGTTTCGAGTGTGGAAAGATGGGACATTGGAGAAGAAGATGTCCGTATGTCAACAGGAAGACAAGGTCATGGGGCAAACCAAGATCAAGGGTACCAGTGCTTACCGGTACCTCAGACAATGATTAGGCCTTCATTGCTGCAAATCCCAAATGATGATTGGCCTCAACAGATTCGATTACTGGACAAACATGAACAACTGTCAATGATTCTTGTGTCTGAAAAGTTTTCAGAGCAAGAATGATTCATTTTTCTTTTTGCTTGTTAACAAATTAATAATTAATTGATCAAATGCCAAAATTGGATCTTCTATTTTGGGCACAGCAATTTTAAATTTACAAAGTTTGGAACAATTGCGTTGCAATTGTTGGCAAACCAAGTAACAAGAGTCACATGATGATCAGGTGGGAATTTCGGACTATTGTTCCGCACGATTGATAGGTCAATGGTCGACTGACATGCAAATGGGTGTGTAGTCAAAATTTGGATAGATTATTGTGAAGGCAGAAAGGGTAATTTCAATTTGACATCATAAGGGTTTTCTAAGAATGGACTTTTGGTTTATTTGTCTATAAGCATTTTGAATTTGATTGACAAATTTTATGAAATTGAAATAAAATTGACACCCATCTGATCTGTAAATAATGGTTCCAACGCAAACAAATATGCATAATGCATGTGTGTGTGTGTTTTTGTGTATCAATCTTACAAGATTGTTGACACCGACAGTGTGCCTGTCTGGAAATGGATAGTTATATGTGGATGGGATTGGGATATGTGGATGGGATTGAATATCCAGAGAATCCGTAAAATAAAATAGAAATATAATTTGATTATGAACATTATCTCTTTTGTCAAGGGAAATGGAATATAAAAAAAAAAATTTGATGTGCTGGGTTATGAGCAGCCATTAATTAATAGTAAAATTGTGAGTAATTTTGGGATTCCATTTTTGATAGAATGTATATGAGAATAACATCTATTTATGGATATGAGCTTCATAAAAGGAAATGAGGAAGTACAAAATCATCCAAATTTGGGAGAGGTCTTACACTGACTTCCCAGAATACTCTGCTCATGGATTTTATATATATAAACTTGAATTTTATCAGCATATAAATTGTGCTGTATGCATGGATGTGTTTTAGGCATAGATGATATGGGAAAAGAGTAAAGAAAATTTTGCTGGTTTGAACTATTGTGGGTTTTTCAGTTCTGGAGTTTAAACAAAGTCACTGGTTAACAGATGAGAAAGGATAGTAAATAAATTATTCTCTGCTGGGCAAATTAAGTACGATATTACTAAGACTTATGAGAGCTATTGTTCCGCCTTACAGCAGTGGAAAATTATTGGAAAAAATTAGATCCAACATAATGAATCTATAAAAGAATGTGATAGGGATAATATCCTCAATTTGTACTAATTATTTGATTGTGGGTAAAGGAATTAAGTCATCGTAGTGGATTGTTAACAGCAGCCTGAAAATGTCCTGAGAGTGTGCATCCATGTAATCAGAAATCCCAGATTTGTTTTTACAAACAACATTTTGGTAGAGGTCTTGTGTGGACGAGCACTTCCTTGGTAGATAAAAACGGTACTGCATGCTGGCAGCCACTTTTGCGGCCAGTTAGGCCAAACAAATTGAGAGGAAATTGTAGTTAAATACGTAAGTTACACATGGCTATTTGTAAAAAAGGAAATTTGTTGAGATGGGAAACATTTTTTCGAAGGTTTATTAAGGTGTTATAATATGACATGTGGCAAGGCAAACTATTGGATGGGAAAATTAGATCTGGCTATAGAATAAATTTATTGACCCCTTGAAGTTAATCCTTCGAATCATTGTTTCACTGGCATTTTTGTTCAAATTGGAAATAGTTTGGTAGAGCTTTGGTTAAAACCTTTGGTTGCGGTATCTTGGAACGAATTGATAAACCATAGGAGATTGATAAGAATAGAAACAAATATGGACCCAAAATAGAAAGTTGGATTCATGCCTCTCATTGCAAGCAAGCACATGGGGCTAAGGTGGACGATCCCACAGAAAATGAGGCTGCACCTAGCAGCCCAGCAGAACATTCAGTGGTAGAAAAATGATAGTCATGATTTACAGTCATTTGAATTACATTTTAACACCCCTTGCATTGATAAACATTACATTTTCAACATGTGATATTCCTACTTGGAATAGTGACATTTATTTGCCTACATGACATACAATTACCTGCTGATATAAATACAACATGAGTGAAAAAATGTATCACAACTACACTCATGATCAGGGGATTGAGTTCAACCCCGGGAGATAGGGGGATCAGGGTAAGACAAATAATCTGATTATGTTACATATTAAGGGATTTTCTTTATTTACCTTTTAGGAAGCTTGTTAGTTTGGTATATAATGTTAAATGTCATCGACATATAACTATGTCATAGATATGAATATATACAAGGAGTAGCAGACTTGTTTGTTGGTTTAGTAGTTATATTGGCAATTGTTTTAGTGGTGGCTTGCTTGAAAGCCTTAGTGACGGTGTGTTTGAATAAGGTAACCAACAACACGATGATAACACATGAAGTGACAAATGAGGAAAGAAATGTGGAACCAGAAAAGGAAGACTTTTATGGCGACATAAACAGTAGAATTAAGATAATGGCATAACGACAATGTTATGAGTTGTGTCAATTACAATATCAATGAACTCATATCACCACGAGTGACACACTGTTAAAAAAAAAAAAAAAAAAAAAAAAGAGGGAAAAGAAAAAGTGGAGAGGAATTATGGTAATAATACATTATGCTTAATTTGTTGGTTTGGGAAAATTGTTGTTGGGAATTAGGTATTCCCGTGTGTGATTGTAATCATATACAATGCTATTCTTAGTTTAGTAATAAAATACATACCTGATTGAATATTATTTGTGTGACGCATATAAATGAATATAACTTTTTGTGTTAAGGAAAAACAACAAATTGTTGAATGTGAAACTGTCGGAAGATATACATGATTATGCTGATTTCATGGTAAGATGTACCCTATCTGATTCAGTGTGTGCGGAAAGCAGATTCAGATATGACTGAGCATAAGGATAAGACGAGATCACATTTTGGAGGGATTGCTAACGGAATTGGGAAGAAGAAAGAAAGAAAATTTGTGGCTAAAAAATGAAGTTAATCGTGGCATACACCCTCTTTCTCAAAGAATGATGAAGACATTCTCCCGTGTAACTTGGAGATGAATGCTTACCTTCACCAAGGAAATTTATGTGACCATTTGCCTGGATCACACTGCAACATATGAAAGAAAGGCGATCACTTACTCTTGTTCGAAGACTTCGAACATTCACCACATCAGAAGTTGCAGGACAACGACATTTTACCTGCAACCTCTGTGAAATGCGGGGACATATGTTATTACTTCACCAACGTCCGGGGAACCAGCATGGAGCTGCAAAAAACGGCTGTGCCCTTGTCACAACAGCTGTGCACGATTCTGCTGGATTGCTCCTGGTAAGGACCATGAATGACCTGAACACCATGGTCCCAACATCATTGTGGATGCATCCGGCATCCCTGTTCCACATCTTGCTGGCCAATCAATGTCACACCAATACTTGCTGCCCACTCACAATAAGGGAGGAGGCAAGTCGACTACAACTGGGTGAAGGCCTTGTTCAGGAATTACTATGGTTTACAGCAAAAAGTGGCAAGAATGCTACAAGGAGAGCAGGGTCAGTCTATGACTCCGCAATGTTACCACAACAGCGAAATCCTACACGAAGTAGTGCAGGAGCTATGAAGACATTAGGAGAAAATGTTTCATACCTGGATTCAAACACAAGTGATCAGCCCTTCCTTTCAAACAAAGTCAACATTTGTGTGGAGGCAAACGTTTTTGCCAGATGGTGCAGATGCTTTACAAAACTTGAAAATGAAGTGAAATTGTTGTATCTTGGTGATGGTGAAGTGTTGTTTTGAAAATATATTTGTGATGCAAATGCAATAGATTGAACAATATGGAAGGAGTCAATGACCAACGAAATGTTTTGTGATTCTTGCAGGATGACGGTGTATGCCTAAGGGAATTTGATTACCAAAGTGATTGATTATTTACTTATACTTGTAATGATGTTTACTAGTAGTGATTGATTGTTTACTTATATTGATGTTTAGATTAATGGTTAATATAAACAAAAACAAAAAGATGAGGGAATTGTGGAAGTGTAACTCAGTGTAACATATTGATTGGCCCTGGTAACTTATTAATTAACCTGGTAACAAAGCAGATACATTTTATGTGTATGAACAATGTAATCTCTTGAAACACCTGGTCAAGGCCCCAGGCTAGAGCACCCCCCCCCTGCTGTGATTTCCATTTACACAGCAGGAGGGGAGCGAGCTGATGCCAGGACTCGGTGCGATGCATGACCTCGGGACATTAGCGGAGAGGAGATTAAGTCCAGTTTGGCGATATAACGAGAGCAAACGTTGAGTAAAGTACACTTGTCCTCAGAAGCCCTGCCCGACGGAACGATGGAATGAACGAGTACTTGCTACGTGAAGCGCTGACCGAACGGGAGTGTCGGATGAACGAGAAGGACCAGCGAAAAGAGTTAACCTGATCCATTATATTATGCGGTATCATTTTGGTAATTGGATGAAGTGAATACAGTTTAATAAACTAGACCTTTGTAACCTGTGTCCGGTCGTTGGAGTCCTGTGAGTCCCCCAGTAAATTCCCTGACAGTAGGGCTCACATTGTGAGCCATCGAGGCAGAGCTCTTCCCCCCACCATCCCCCGAGTCTTCTTCGGTACGTCGCACACTGTGAGCCATCTGGGCAGAACTCTTCGCCCCCACCATCCCCCGAGTCTCCTTAGGTAGGTCTCACACTGTGAGCCATCTGGGCAGAACTCTTCCGCCCCACCCCCCTGCCCGAGTCTCCTTGGGTAGGTCTCACATTGTGAGCCATCCAGGCAGAGCTCGTCCCCCCACCATCCCCAGAGTCTCCTTAGGTATGTCTCACACTGTGAGCCATCTGGGCAAAACTCTTCCCTCCCCCCTGCCCGAGTCTCCTTCGGTAGGTCTCACACTGTGAGCCATCCAGGCAGGACTCTTCCCTCCCCTCCCCCCCATCGCACGAGTCTCCTTAGGTAGGTCTCACACTGTGAGCCATCTGGGCAGAACTCTTCCCCCCCCCCCCTGCCCGAGTCTCCTGAGGTAGGTCTCACACTGTGAGCCATCCAGGCAGAACTCTTCCCCACCCCCCACCCTGCCCGAGTCTCCTTGGGTAGGTCTTACACTGTGAGCCATATGGACAGAACTCTTCCCCCCACCATCCCCTGAGTCTCCTTAGGTAGGACTCACACTGTGAGCCATACAGGCAGAGCACTCCCCCCCCCCCCCCCCCCACTCTGCGCGAGTCTCCTTGGGTAGGTCTCACAATGTGAGCCATCTGGGCAGAACTCTTCACCCCCACCCCCAGCCTGAGTCTCCTTAGGTAGGTCTCACACTTTGAGCCATCTAGGCAGAGCTCTCCTCCACTCCCCCCCCCCCCTGCCCGAGTCTGCTTAGGTAGGTCACACATTGTGAGCCATCTGGGCAGCACTCTCCCCCCCCCCCCCCCTCACCATCCCCTTCGTCTCCTTAGGTCGGTCTCACACTGTGAGCGATCCAGGCAGAACTCTCCCCCCCCCCCCCCCCATCGCACGAGTCTCCTTGGGTAGGTCTCACACTGTGAGCCATATCGGCAGAGCTCTTCACCCCACCATCCCCCGAGTCTCCTTAGGTAGGTCCCACATTGTGAGCCATCCAGGCAGAACTCTTCCCCCCTCCCCCCAATCGCCCGAGTCTCCTCAGGTAGGTCTCACAATGTGAGCCATCTCGGCAGAACTCTTCCCACCCACCCCCCACCCCCCCTCCCCTGCCCGAGTCTCCTGAGGTTGGTCTAACATTGTGAGCCATCTAGGAAGAGCTCTTCCCCCCTCCCCCCAATCACCCGAGTCTCCTCAGGTAGGTCTCACAATGTGAGCCATCTCGGCAGAACTCTTCCCCCCCTCCCCCCAATCGACCGAGTCTCCTTAGGTAGGTCTCACATTGTGAGCCATCTGGGCAAAACTCTTCCCTCCCCCCTGCCCGAGTCTCCTTCGGTAGGTCTCACACTGTGAGCCATCCAGGCAGAGCTCTTCCCCCCACCATCCCCAGAGTCCCCTTAGGTAGGTCTCACACTGTGAGCCATCTGGGCAAAACTCTTCCCTCCCCCCTGCCCGAGTCTCCTTAGGTAGGTCTCACACTGTGAGCCATACAGGCAGAACACTCCCCCCCCCCCCCCCCCCACTCTGCGCGAGTCTCCTTGGGTAGGGCTCACACTGTGAGCCATCTGGGCAGAACTCTTCACCCCCACCCCCAGCCTGAGTCTCCTTAGGTAGGTCTCACACTTTGAGCCATCCAGGCAGAACTCTTCCACACCCCCCCACTCCGCCCGAGTCTCCTTGGGCCACCTAGCCACCTAGGAAGAGCTCTCCCACACTCCCCCCCCCCCCCCTGCCCGAGTCTCCTGAGGTAGGTCTCACACTGTGAGCCTTCCAGGCAGAACTCTTCTCCCACCTCCCCCCCACCCCATCGCCCGAGTCTCCTTAGGTTGGTCTCACAATGTGAGCCATCCAGGCAGAACTCTTCCACCCACCCCCCCCCCACTCCGCCCGAGTCTCCTTGGGTCGGTCTCACATTGTGAGCCATCTCGGCAGAACTCTTCCCACCCCCCTGCACAAGTCTCCTTAGGTAGGTCTCACACGGTGAGCCATCTGGGCAGAACTCTTCCCCACCCCCCACTCCACCCGTCTCCTTGGGTCGGTCTCACATTGTGAGCCATCCAGGCAGAGCTCTTCCCCCCACAATCCCCAGAGTCTCCTTAGGTAGGTCTCACACTGTGAGCCATCTGGGCAAAACTCTTCCCTCCCCCCTGCCCGAGTCTCCTTAGGGAGGTCTCACACTGTGAGCCATCTCGGCAGAACTCTTCCCTCCCCCCTGCCCGAGTCTCCTTGGATAGGTCTTACACTGTGAGCCATCTCGACAGAACTCTTACCACCCCCCTGCCCGAGTCTCCTTAGGTAGGTCTCACACTGTGAGCCATCTGGGCAGAACTCTCCCCCCCCACCATCCCCTGAGTCTCCTTAGGTAGGTCTCACACTTTGAGACATCCAGGCAGAACTCTTCCACACCCCCCACTCCGCCCGAGTCTCCTTGGGTAGGTCTCACATTGTGAGCCATCTAGGCAGACCTCTTCCCCCCTCCATCCCCCGAGTCTCCTCAGGTAGGTCTCACAATGTGAGCCATCTGGGCAGAACTCTTCCCTCCCCCCTGCCTGAGTCTCCTTCGGTAGGTCTCACACTGTGAGCCATCCAGGCAGAACTCTTCCCCCCCTCCCCCCCATCGCCCGAGTCTCCTTAGGTAGGTCTCACACTGTGAGCCATCTGGACAGAACTCTTCCCCCCACCATCCCCTGAGTCTCATTAGGTAGGTCTCACACTGTGAGCCATATAGGCAGAACACTTCCCCCGCCCCCCCCCCCCATTCTGCGCGAGTCTCCTTGGGTAGGGCTCACACTGTGAGCCATCTGGGCAGAACTCTTCACCCCCACCCCCAGCCTGAGTCTCCTTAGGTAGGTCTCACACTGTGAGCCATCTGGGCAGAACTCTTCCCCGCCCCCTGCCCGGGTCTCCTGAGGTAGGTCTCACACTGTGAGCCATCCAGGCAGAACTCTTCCACCCCCCCCCCCCCACTCCACCCGAGGCTCCTTGGGTAGGGCTCACATTGTGAGCCATCGAGGCAGAGCTCTTCCCCCCACCATCCCCCGAGTCTCCTTCGGTACGTCTCACACTGTGAGCCATCTGGGCAGAACTCTTCGCCCCCACCATCCCCCGAGTCTCCTTAGGTAGGTCTCACACTGTGAGCCATCTGGGCAGAACTCTTCCGCCCCACCCCCCTGCCCGAATCTCCTTGGGTAGGTCTCACATTGTGAGCCATCCAGGCAGAGCTCGTCCCCCCACCATCCCCAGAGTCTCCTTAGGTATGTCTTACACTGTGAGCCATCTGGGCAAAACTCTGCCCTCCCCCCTGCCCGAGTCTCCTTCGGTAGGTCTCACACTGTGAGCCATCTGGGCAGAACTCTTCACCCCCACCCCCAGCCTGAGTCTCCTTAGGTATGTCTCACACTGTGAGCCATCTCGGCAGAACTCTTCCCACCCCCCTGCCCGAGTCTCCTGAGGTAGATCTCACACTGTGAGCCATCCAGGCAGAACTCTTCCACCACCCCCCACTCCACCCGAGTCTCCTTGGGTAGGTCTCACATTGTGAGCCATCCAGGCAGAGCTCTTCCCCCCACCATCCCCCGAGTCTCCTACGGTAGGTCTCACACTGTGAGCCATCCAGGCAGAACTCTTCCCCACCCCCCACTCTGCCCGAGTCTCCTTGGGTAGGTCTTACACTGTGAGCCATCTCGGCAGAACTCTTCCCACCCCCCTGCCCGAGTCTCCTGAGGTAGGTCTCACACTGTGAGCCATCCAGGCAGAACTCTTCCACCACCCCCCACTCCACCCGAGTCTCCTTGGGTAGGTCTCACATTGTGAGCCATCCAGGCAGAGCTCTTCCCCCCACCATCCCCAGAGTCTCCTTAGGTAGGTCTTACACTGTGAGCCATCTCGGCAGAACTCTTCCCACCCCCCTGCCCGAGTCTCCTTAGGTAGGTCTCACACTGTGAGCCATCTGGGCAGAACTCTTCCCCCCCACCATCCCCTGAGTCTCCTTAGGTAGGTTACACTGTGAGCCATCCAGGCAGAACTCTTCCCTCCCCCTCCATCGCCCGAGTCTCCTTAGGTAGGGCTCACATTGTGAGCCATCTAGGCAGAGCTCTTCCCCCCTCCATCCCCCGAGTATCCTCAAGTAGGTCTCACAATGTGAGCCATCTGGGCAGAACTCTTCCCTCCCCCCTGCCTGAGTCTCCTTCGGTAGGTCTCACACTGTGAGCCATCCAGGCAGAACTCTTCCCCCCCTCCCCCCCCCCCCCATCGCCCGAGTCTCCTTAGGTAGGTCTCACACTGTGAGCCATCTGGACAGAACTCTTCCCCCCACCATCCCCTGAGTCTCATTAGGTAGGTCTCACACTGTGAGCCATCCAGGCAGAACTCTTCCACACACCCCCATCGCCCGAGTCTCCTTAGGTCGGTCTCGCACTGTGAGCCATTTGGGCAGAACTCTTCGCCCCCACTGCCCTTGTCTCCTTAGGTAGGTCTCACACTGTGAGCCATCCAGGCAGAACTCTTCCGCCCACCCCCCCCACGGGTAGGTCTCACATTGTGGGCCATCTAGGCAGAGATCTCCCCCACTCCCCCCCCCCCCCCCCCCCGCTGTCCGAGTCTCCTTAGGTAGGTCTCACACTTTGAGCCATCCAGGCAGAACTCTTACACACCCCTCCCCCCCCCCCCCCCCACTCTGCCCGAGTCTCCTTGGGTAGGTCTCACTGTGAGCCATCTGGGCAGAACTCTTCCCCGCCCCCTGCCCGGGTCTCCTGAGGTAGGTCTCACACTGTGAGTGAGCCATCCAGGCAGAACTCTTCCACTCCCCCCCCCCCCCACTCCACCCGAGTCTCCTTGGGTAGGGCTCACATTGTGAGCCATCGAGGCAGAGCTCTTCCCCCCACCATCCCCCGAGTCTCCTTCGGTACGTCGCACACTGTGAGCCATCTGGGCAGAACTCTTCGCCCCCACCATCCCCCGAGTCTCCTTAGGTAGGTCTCACACTGTGAGCCATCTGGGCAGAACTCTTCCGCCCCACCCCCCTGCCCGAGTCTCCTTGGGTAGGTCTCACATTGTGAGCCATCCAGGCAGAGCTCGTCCCCCCACCATCCCCAGAGTCTCCTTAGGTATGTCTCACACTGTGAGCCATCTGGGCAAAACTCTTCCCTCCCCCCTGCCCGAGTCTCCTTCGGTAGGTCTCACACTGTGAGCCATCCAGGCAGGACTCTTCCCTCCCCTCCCCCCCCATCGCACGAGTCTCCTTAGGTAGGTCTCACACTGTGAGCCATCTGGGCAGAACTCTTCCCCCCCCCCCCCCCCTGCCCGAGTCTCCTGAGGTAGGTCTCACACTGTGAGCCATCCAGGCAGAACTCTTCCCCACCCCCCACTCTGCCCGAGTCTCCTTGGGTAGGTCTTACACTGTGAGCCATATGGACAGAACTCTTCCCCCCACCATCCCCTGAGTCTCCTTAGGTAGGACTCACACTGTGAGCCATACAGGCAGAGCACTCCCCCCCTCCCCCCCCCCCACTCTGCGCGAGTCTCCTTGGGTAGGTCTCACAATGTGAGCCATCTGGGCAGAACTCTTCACCCCCACCCCCAGCCTGAGTCTCCTTAGGTAGGTCTCACACTTTGAGCCATCTAGGCAGAGCTCTCCTCCACTCCCCCCCCCCCCCTGCCCGAGTCTCCTTAGGTAGGTCACACACTGTGAGCCATCTGGGCAGCACTCTCCCCCCCCCCCCCCTCACCATCCCCTTCGTCTCCTTAGGTCGGTCTCACACTGTGAGCGATCCAGGCAGAACTCTCCCCCCCCCCCCCCCCTTCGCACGAGTCTCCTTGGGTAGGTCTCACACTGTGAGCCATATCGGCAGAACTCTTCCCCCCCACTCCGCACGAGTCTCCTTGGGTAGGTCTCACACTGTGAGCCATCTGGGCAGAAATCTTCCCCGCCACCCTCTTGCCCGAGTCTCCTTAGGTAGGTCTCACACTGTGAACCATCTGGGCACAACTCTCACCCCCCCCCCCTCCCCGCCCGAGTCTCCTCAGGTAGGTCTCACACAGCAGAACACTTCCCCCCACCATCCCCCGTTTCCTTTGGTAGGTGCCACACTGTGAGCCATCCAGGCAGAACTCTTCCCCCCTCCCACCAATCGCCCAAGTCACCTTAGGTAGGCCTCACACTGTGAGCCATCTAGGCAGAGCTCTTCACCCCACCATCCCCCGAGTCTCCTTAGGTAGGTCCCACATTGTGAGCCATCCAGGCAGAACTCTTCCCCCCTCCCCCCAATCGCCCGAGTCTCCTCAGGTAGGTCTCACACTGTGAGCCATCTCGGCAGAACTCTTCCCACCCACCCCCCACCCCCCCTCCCCTGCCCGAGTCTCCTGAGGTTGGTCTAACATTGTGAGCCATCTAGGAAGAGCTCTCCCACACTCCCCCCCCCCCCCCCCCGCCCGAGTCTCCTGAGGTAGGTCTCACACTGTGAGCCATCCAGGCAGAACTCTTCCCCCCCTCCCCCCAATCGACCGAGTCTCCTTAGGTAGGTCTCACATTGTGAGCCATCTGGGCAAAACTCTTCCCTCCCCCCTGCCCGAGTCTCCTTCGGTAGGTCTCACACTGTGAGCCATCCAGGCAGAGCTCTTCCCCCCACCATCCCCAGAGTCCCCTTAGGTAGGGTCTCACACTGTGAGCCATCTGGGCAAAACTCTTCCCTCCCCCCTGCCCGAGTCTCCTTAGGTAGGTCTCACACTGTGAGCCATACAGGCAGAACACTCCCCCCCCCCCCCCACTCTGCGCGAGTCTCCTTGGGTAGGGCTCACACTGTGAGCCATCTGGGCAGAACTCTTCACCCCCACCCCCAGCCTGAGTCTCCTTAGGTAGGTCTCACACTTTGAGCCATCCAGGCAGAACTCTTCCACACCCCCCCACTCCGCCCGAGTCTCCTTGGGCCATCTAGCCACCTAGGAAGAGCTCTCCCACACTCCCCCCCCCCCCTGCCCGAGTCTCCTGAGGTAGGTCTCACAGTGTGAGCCTTCCAGGCAGAACTCTTCTCCCACCTCCCCCCCACCCCATCGCCCGAGTCTCCTTAGGTTGGTCTCACAATGTGAGCCATCCAGGCAGAACTCTTCCACCCACCCCCCCACTCCGCCCGAGTCTCCTTGGGTCGGTCTCACATTGTGAGCCATCTCGGCAGAACTCTTCCCACCCCCCTGCACAAGTCTCCTTAGGTAGGTCTCACACGGTGAGCCATCTGGGCAGAACTCTTCCCCACCCCCCACTCCACCCGTCTCCTTGGGTCGGTCTCACATTGTGAGCCATCCAGGCAGAGCTCTTCCCCCCACAATCCCCAGAGTCTCCTTAGGTAGGTCTCACACTGTGAGCCATCTGGGCAAAACTCTTCCCTCCCCCCTGCCCGAGTCTCCTTAGGGAGGTCTCACACTGTGAGCCATCTCGGCAGAACTCTTCCCTCCCCCCTGCCCGAGTCTCCTTGGATAGGTCTTACACTGTGAGCCATCTCGACAGAACTCTTACCACCCCCCTGCCCGAGTCTCCTTAGGTAGGTCTCACACTGTGAGCCATCTGGGCAGAACTCTCCCCCCCCCACCATCCCCTGAGTCTCCTTAGGTAGGTCTCACACTTTGAGACATCCAGGCAGAACTCTTCCACACCCCCCACTCCGCCCGAGTCTCCTTGGGTAGGTCTCACATTGTGAGCCATCTAGGCAGACCTCTTCCCCCCTCCATCCCCCGAGTCTCCTCAGGTAGGTCTCACAATGTGAGCCATCTGGGCAGAACTCTTCCCTCCCCCCTGCCTGAGTCTCCTTCGGTAGGTCTCACACTGTGAGCCATCCAGGCAGAACTCTTCCCCCCCTCCCCCCCATCGCCCGAGTCTCCTTAGGTAGGTCTCACACTGTGAGCCATCTGGACAGAACTCTTCCCCCCACCATCCCCTGAGTCTCATTAGGTAGGTCTCACACTGTGAGCCATATAGGCAGAACACTTCCCCCGCCCCCCCCCCCATTCTGCGCGAGTCTCCTTGGGTAGGGCTCACACTGTGAGCCATCTGGGCAGAACTCTTCACCCCCACCCCCAGCCTGAGTCTCCTTAGGTAGGTCTCACACTTTGAGCCATCCAGGCAGAACTCTTCCACACACCCCCATCGCCCGAGTCTCCTTAGGTCGGTCTCGCACTGTGAGCCATTTGGGCAGAACTCTTCGCCCCCACTGCCCGTGTCTCCTTAGGTAGGTCTCACACTGTGAGCCATCTGGGCAGAACTCTTCCCCGCCCCCTGCCCGGGTCTCCTGAGGTAGGTCTCACACTGTGAGCCATCCAGGCAGAACTCTTCCACCCCCCCCCCACTCCACCCGAGGCTCCTTGGGTAGGGCTCACATTGTGAGCCATCGAGGCAGAGCTCTTCCCCCCACCATCCCCCGAGTCTCCTTCGGTACGTCTCACACTGTGAGCCATCTGGGCAGAACTCTTCGCCCCCACCATCCCCCGAGTCTCCTTAGGTAGGTCTCACACTGTGAGCCATCTGGGCAGAACTCTTCCGCCCCACCCCCCTGCCCGAATCTCCTTGGGTAGGTCTCACATTGTGAGCCATCCAGGCAGAGCTCGTCCCCCCACCATCCCCAGAGTCTCCTTAGGTATGTCTTACACTGTGAGCTATCTGGGCAAAACTCTGCCCTCCCCCCTGCCCGAGTCTCCTTCGGTAGGTCTCACACTGTGAGCCATCCAGGCAGAACTCTTCCCTCCCCTCCCCCCCATCGCACGAGTCTCCTTTGGTAGGTCTCACACTGTGAGCCATCTGGGCAGAACTCTTCCCCCCCCCCCCTGCCCGAGTCTCCTGAGGTAGGTCTCACACTGTGAGCCATCCAGGCAGAACTCTTCCCCACCCCCCACTCTGCCCGAGTCTCCTTGGGTAGGTCTTACACTGTGAGCCATCTCGGCAGAACTCTTCCCACCCCCCTGCCCGAGTCTCCTTAGGTAGGTCTCACACTGTGAGCCATCCAGGCAGAGCTCTTCCCCCCACCATCCCAGAGTCTCCTTAGGTAGGTCTCACACTGTGAGCCATCTGGGCAAAACTCTTCCCTCCCCCCTGCCCGAGTCTCCTTAGGTTGGTCTCACACTGTGAGCCATCTCGGCAGAACTCTTCCCTCCCCCCTGCCCGAGTCTCCTTGGATAGGTCTTACACTGTGAGCTGTGGAAGTGTAACTCAGTGTAACATATTGATTGGCCCTGGTAACTTATTAATTAACCTGGTAACAAAGCAGATACATTTTATGTGTATGAACAATGTAATCTCTTGAAACACCTGGTCAAGGCCCCAGGCTAGAGCACCCCCCCCCCTGCTGTGATTTCCATTTACACAGCAGGAGGGGAGCGAGCTGATGCCAGGACTCGGTGCGATGCATGACCTCGGGACATTAGCGGAGAGGAGATTAAGTCCAGTTTGGCGATATAACGAGAGCAAACGTTGAGTAAAGTACACTTGTCCTCAGAAGCCCTGCCCGACGGAACGATGGAATGAACGGGAACTTGCTACGTGAAGCGCTGACCGAACGGGAGTGTCGGATGGAGAGAAGGACCAGCGAAAAGAGTTAACCTGATCCATTATATTATGCGGTATCATTTTGGTAATTGGATGAAGTGAATACAGTTTAATAAACTAGACCTTTGTAACCTGTGTCCGGTCTTTGGAGTCCTGTGAGTCCCCCAGTAAATTCCCTGACAATCTTGGAGGCACCGCTGCGATCAATTGTACAAGCAAGTCTTCTTTAAAAGGTGAGTGTGTCTTGTCTTGCCCAATATGATTTACGAACTTGGAAGTTATGGGTACATACATGGGGGAGCAGGTGATCTGGGGCTGCTTTGCGCAGAGATGCCGCGATATAGGTGGCGTGAGCCATCACAAATGGGATTTCGATAAACGACTGTAGCAATTTATTCGTTTTTTTTCTAAATGATTTCTGTAAATACGTATTTTTACGCTGGTTATTAAAGGGCCTTACTGTGACCTGGAAGCGGGCGGAGCAAGTGTGCACCTTGCGACCGCTTGCTTCCAGGACGTGTAAGGCCGGTACACTCGTTTACCCACCAGCACACGGATAAAGTACTACTTTTTTTTTTTTTTGCACTTGTTCGAAGCACTTGACTTGATCGGCGCTTGGCGAGCGACAGGGAACCGGGAAACGGAATTATACTTATATATATATATATTTCCAATATGGTACACCGGCCACAACGATTTTAGCGATTATCCGAGTTTTTTTAACGATTTCTGTAAATACGTATTTTTCCTGCGCTGTGTAATTCTTCTGACACGCGCCACGAAGAAACGCACCACTGATGTGCATGAAGCGACTTGTTTGCCGGTTCGCTAAGGTCCGTCCGTACACGTGTACAATCGTGTACACCCGTTTTAAATAAATAATTTTTTTCAGTTTTCCCGCCATGCCTATAAATTCATGACAGACAACCCCCCTCATGCCGGTCCAGAATTATGATGAAAGATGGCGATTGAGGAAAAAATTGCATCAAATTTTGTCCAGGTCCATCAAGAAGCCTTTGAGACATGCTTCACGGTTGAATAAAAAACCACCGTTAAGAGTACTTCTTTTTTTGTTCAAAGCACTCGACTTGGAGCCAGCGACTTGCTCGGCGGGGGATATAATTTTAGATATATATATAGTATGGGCATGCCCTAGTGAGAGATAATTACAGGAAATGGTGTTTTGTGAGTAGCAACCACTCTCTGGTCGAGGCTCATAGAAAAATTGATACTTATTGATTTGGCACGCTTACAATAGATATTAATGGCGAGGGTTCTGTGGTCGTTCGTTTTGGCTTTGCGAATGGACCAAAGAGACAAAGTGAGAAAGAGAGACAGACAGAGAGAGATAGACAGAAAAAGAAAGAAAGAGAGACATAGAGACAAACAGAGATAAAGATGATAGTCAGACACATAGAGAGAGACAGACAAAAAGAGATAGACAGAGTGAGACAAAGTGAGAAAGAGAGACAGACAGAGAGAGATAGACAGAAAAGAAAGAAAGAGAGACATAGAGACAAACAGAGATAAAGATGATAGTCAGAGTCAGACACATAGAGAGAGACAGACAAAAAGAGATAGACAGAGTGAGACAAAGTGAGAAAGAGAGACAGACAGAGAGAGATAGACAGAAAAAGAAAGAAAGAGAGACATAGAGACAAACAGAGATAAAGATGATAGTCAGACACATAGAGAGAGACAGACAAAAAGAGATAGACAGAGTGAGACAAAGTGAGAAAGAGAGACAGACAGAGAGAGATAGACAGAAAAGAAAGAAAGAGAGACATAGAGACAAACAGAGATAAAGATGATAGTCAGAGTCAGACACATAGAGAGAGACAGACAAAAAGAGATAGACAGAGTGAGACAAAGTGAGAAAGAGAGACAGACAGAGAGAGATAGACAGAAAAAGAAAGAAAGAGAGACATAGAGACAAACAGAGATAAAGATGATAGTCAGACACATAGAGAGAGACAGACAAAAAGAGATAGACAGAGTGAGACAAAGTGAGAAAGAGAGACAGACAGAGAGAGATAGACAGAAAAAGAAAGAAAGAGAGACATAGAGACAAACAGAGATAAAGATGATAGTCAGAGTCAGACACATAGAGAGAGACAGACAAAAAGAGATAGACAGAGTGAGACAAAGTGAGAAAGAGAGACAGACAGAGAGAGATAGACAGAAAAAGAAAGAAAGAGAGACATAGAGACAAACAGAGATAAAGATGATAGTCAGACACATAGAGAGAGACAGACAAAAAGAGATAGACAGAGTGAGACAAAGTGAGAAAGAGAGACAGACAGAGAGAGATAGACAGAAAAAGAAAGAAAGAGAGACATAGAGACAAACAGAGATAAAGATGATAGTCAGAGTCAGACACATAGAGAGAGACAGACAAAAAGAGATAGACAGAGTGAGACAAAGTGAGAAAGAGAGACAGACAGAGAGAGATAGACAGAAAAAGAAAGAAAGAGAGACATAGAGACAAACAGAGATAAAGATGATAGTCAGAGTCAGACACATAGAGAGAGACAGACAAAAAGAGATAGACAGAGTGAGACAAAGTGAGAAAGAGAGACAGACAGAGAGAGATAGACAGAAAAAGAAAGAAAGAGAGACATAGAGACAAACAGAGATAAAGATGATAGTCAGAGTCAGACACATAGAGAGAGACAGACAAAAAGAGATAGACAGAGTGAGACAAAGTGAGAAAGAGAGACAGACAGAGAGAGATAGACAGAAAAAGAAAGAAAGAGAGACATAGAGACAAACAGAGATAAAGATGATAGTCAGAGTCAGACACATAGAGAGAGACAGACAAAAAGAGATAGACAGAGTGAGACAAAGTGAGAAAGAGAGACAGACAGAGAGAGATAGACAGAAAAAGAAAGAAAGAGAGACATAGAGACAAACAGAGATAAAGATGATAGTCAGAGTCAGACACATAGAGAGAGACAGACAAAAAGAGATAGACAGAGTGAGACAAAGTGAGAAAGAGAGACAGACAGAGAGAGATAGACAGAAAAAGAAAGAAAGAGAGACATAGAGACAAACAGAGATAAAGATGATAGTCAGAGTCAGACACATAGAGAGAGACAGACAAAAAGAGATAGACAGAGTGAGACAAAGTGAGAAAGAGAGACAGACAGAGAGAGATAGACAGAAAAAAGAAAGAAAGAGAGACATAGAGACAAACAGAGATAAAAATGATAGTCAGACACATAGAGAGAGACAGACAAAAAGAGATAGACAGAGTGAGACAAAGTGAGAAAGAGAGACAGACAGAGAGAGATAGACAGAAAAAGAAAGAAAGAGAGACATAGAGACAAACAGAGATAAAGATGATAGTCAGACACATAGAGAGAGACAGACAAAAAGAGATAGACAGAGTGAGACAAAGTGAGAAAGAGAGACAGACAGAGAGAGATAGACAGAAAAAGAAAGAAAGAGAGACATAGAGACAAACAGAGATAAAGATGATAGTCAGAGTCAGACACATAGAGAGAGACAGACAAAAAGAGATAGACAGAGTGAGACAAAGTGAGAAAGAGAGACAGACAGAGAGAGATAGACAGAAAAAGAAAGAAAGAGAGACATAGAGACAAACAGAGATAAAGATGATAGTCAGAGTCAGACACATAGAGAGAGACAGACAAAAAGAGATAGACACTGAGTGAGACAAAGTGAGAAAGAGAGACAGACAGAGAGAGATAGACAGAAAAAGAAAGAAAGAGAGACATAGAGACAAACAGAGATAAAGATGATAGTCAGACACATGTTTTACAGATGGATACAGGTGGGACAAAGGGAAACACCGTATCAAGACAAGCCGACCAATCAAGGGAAACCAGAGACTTCTACTTCAGATACTCCTTGAAAATGGTGATATTTATCCTAGGAATGGGTTCTCTGGTAGTGGGGACTCTGTGTTGTATGGATTATTTTGGGGTAATGAGGGAACAAAACGCAACACCAGCAAATAATACACAGATATATGATCATGCGGAACGACAAAAGCAGAAGAGAAGTTTGATGAAGGATAAAGACACACCTTTAGAATCCGATGGATTACACGGGATTAATACTTTTTTACATTTAGCCCATACAAGGGCTGCTATAGCAAATGGAACTTGCTGTTGGAACTTGTTGTTGGAACTTGTTGGAACTTGTTGTTGGAACTTGCTGTTGGAACTTGTTGTTGGAACTTGCTGTTGGAACTTGCTGTTGGAACTTGTTGTTGGAACTTGTTGTTGGACTTGCTGTTGGAACTTGTTGTTGGAACTTGTTGTTGGAACTTGTTGGAACTTGTTGTTGCAACTTGCTGTTGGAACTTGCTGTTGGAACTTGTTGGAACTTGTTGTTGGAACTTGTTGTTGGAACTTGTTGTTGGAACTTGCTGTTGGAACTTGTTGTTGGAACTTGCTGTTGGAACTTGCTGTTGGAACTTGTTGTTGGAACTTGTTGTTGGAACTTGTTGTTGGAACTTGTTGGAACTTGTTGTTGCAACTTGCTGTTGGAACTTGCTGTTGGAACTTGTTGGAACTTGTTGTTGGAACTTGTTGTTGGAACTTGTTGTTGGAACTTGCTGTTGGAACTTGTTGTTGGAACTTGCTGTTGGAACTTGCTGTTGGAACTTGTTGTTGGAACTTGTTGTTGGAACTTGTTGTTGCAACTTGCTGTTGGAACTTGCTGTTGGAACTTGTTGGAACTTGTTGTTGGAACTTGTTGTTGGAACTTGCTGTTGGAACTTGTTGGAACTTGCTGTTGGAACTTGCTGTTGGAACTTGCTGTTGGAACTTGTTGGAACTTGTTGTTGGAACTTGTTGTTGGAACTTGCTGTTGGAACTTGTTGTTGGAACTTGCTGTTGGAACTTGCTGTTGGAACTTGTTGTTGGAACTTGTTGTTGGAACTTGTTGTTGGAACTTGTTGGAACTTGTTGTTGCAACTTGCTGTTGGAACTTGTTGGAACTTGTTGTTGGAACTTGTTGTTGGAACTTGTTGTTGGAACTTGTTGTTGAAACTTGCTGTTGGAACTTGTTGTTGGAACTTGCTGTTGGAACTTGTTGTTGGAACTTGCTGTTGGAACTTGCTGTTGGAACTTGTTGTTGGAACTTGTTGTTGGAACTTGCTGTTGGAACTTGTTGTTGGAACTTGTTGTTGGAACTTGTTGGAACTTGTTGTTGCAACTTGCTGTTGGAACTTGCTGTTGGAACTTGTTGGAACTTGTTGTTGGAACTTGTTGTTGGAACTTGTTGTTGGAACTTGCTGTTGGAACTTGTTGTTGGAACTTGCTGTTGGAACTTGCTGTTGGAACTTGTTGTTGGAACTTGTTGTTGGAACTTGTTGTTGGAACTTGTTGGAACTTGTTGTTGCAACTTGCTGTTGGAACTTGCTGTTGGAACTTGTTGGAACTTGTTGTTGGAACTTGTTGTTGGAACTTGCTGTTGGAACTTGCTGTTGGAACTTGCTGTTGGAACTTGCTGTTGGAACTTGTTGTTGGAACTTGTTGTTGGAACTTGTTGTTGGAACTTGTTGGAACTTGTTGTTGCAACTTGCTGTTGGAACTTGTTGGAACTTGTTGTTGGAACTTGTTGTTGGAACTTGTTGTTGGAACTTGTTGTTGAAACTTGCTGTTGGAACTTGTTGTTGGAACTTGCTGTTGGAACTTGTTGTTGGAACTTGCTGTTGGAACTTGCTGTTGGAACTTGTTGTTGGAACTTGTTGTTGGAACTTGCTGTTGGAACTTGTTGTTGGAACTTGTTGTTGGAACTTGTTGGAACTTGTTGTTGCAACTTGCTGTTGGAACTTGCTGTTGGAACTTGTTGGAACTTGTTGTTGGAACTTGTTGTTGGAACTTGTTGTTGGAACTTGCTGTTGGAACTTGTTGTTGGAACTTGCTGTTGGAACTTGCTGTTGGAACTTGTTGTTGGAACTTGTTGTTGGAACTTGTTGTTGGAACTTGTTGGAACTTGTTGTTGGAACTTGTTGTTGGAACTTGTTGTTGGAACTTGTTGGAACTTGTTGTTGCAACTTGCTGTTGGAACTTGCTGTTGGAACTTGTTGGAACTTGTTGTTGGAACTTGTTGTTGGAACTTGCTGTTGGAACTTGTTGTTGGAACTTGCTGTTGGAACTTGCTGTTGGAACTTGTTGTTGGAACTTGTTGTTGGAACTTGTTGTTGGAACTTGTTGGAACTTGTTGTTGCAACTTGCTGTTGGAACTTGCTGTTGGAACTTGTTGGAACTTGTTGTTGGAACTTGTTGTTGGAACTTGTTGTTGGAACTTGCTGTTGGAACTTGTTGTTGGAACTTGTTGTTGGAACTTGTTGTTGGAACTTGTTGTTGGAACTTGTTGTTGGAATGAATGGGAACATTCAAATGTTGGGTTTTGCTAACATTTCCACAACGTCGCTACAACGTTTCACTTTCGTTGTTGCAACGTTTTGCTCCAACGTTTTGGGGACATTCGAATGTCAAGTGAATCGAATGAGAATTCAGGAATTATTTCATTATTAACGATTAATGAAGTACTTATTTAATTAATTACATTTCTTATTACATTACAGTAATTACATTACAGTAATTACCTGAGGTAATTACAGTAATTACAGTTCCGGTAATTACAGTAATTACAGTAATCATTACAGTAATTGCAGTAATCTTATTACAGTAATTACATTACATTAACTCAGGCACCTTTTGAGTAAGGAAGCTGATATTTGGACATGACACTGACCAAGTGATGTGGCTGTCAAGGAAAATATTGATTTATTGATTAATCATTTAATAAATTAACTCGTTGATTTATAAATGACTTATTTAATTAAAATTCCTGAGAGATACATCTTCGGATGAAATACTTGCAGATTGGTTATGCTATGAGCCAATTGATTAAGGAAAATATTTTGTGATGGCCATATTGGCAATTTCGTGGCCATATTCGTGGCAACTCAGTTAGTGCCACTGCACCTTTAAAATGCATCCCTGCGTTCATTTTTCGATCGATTGAGTTGAAATTTTGAACAATCGGATCTGGACTGTCGTTGTTAACGACTCTAGCACGCACTCGTCCAATCAGGATGGAGCGGTATGGTCCCCGGATCATCACTGCCCGCAGTTTTAATTAATTTTACTTTTTCTCTTGGTCATATAATTTTGAAGACATGCGTGTCATGATAGAGGAAATGTTTGTTCTGTTGAACGGAATAAATGTTGTTTATTTGTGTGGGAGTGTATTTTTGTGTATTTCTTGTGTATTTTGGATATATTTTCACGACTAATTCCAGTTAACATCCTGCAAAATTTGCTCGTTTGCTGGCCGAGTCGAAATTGCGTTGAGTTTCTATGGCATGCGCCATTAAAAGCGCTGTGTAATGGTTGAGCTCCTTTTATTTCGGTTTGGTCATGCGGATGAGCAAACAAAGTGACAAATGCTGCGGCTGGAGCAGTAGAAGCGATGTTTTTTTAAATGGAAACGATGTAATGAGTAATTAAAAGTGGGAGGGGGCAACACCACGCATACCTCTTTTAAGGTGTGTATAAACCCTGGAATATTTCAGCAATCAATACAATGCTGAAACTATGTAAGTTAAGTTAATGAGTAATTTACTGAGTAATTTAATGAGTAAGTTAATGAGTAATTTACTGAGTAATTTAATGAGTAATTTAATGAGTAATTTAATGAGTAATTTAATGAGTAATTTAACGAATAATTTAATGAGTAATTTAATGAGTAATTTAATGAGTAATTTAACGAATAATTTAATGAGTAATTTAATGAGTAATTTAACGAATAATTTAATGAGTAATTTAATGAGTAATTTAATGAGTAATTTAACGAATAATTTAATGAGTAATTTAATGAGTAATTTAATGAGTAATTTAATAAGTAATTTAATAAGTAATTTAATGAGGAATTAAAAGTGGGAGGGGGCAACACCACGCATACCTCTTTTAAGGTGTGTATAAACCCTGGAATAAACGTGGGAGGGGGCAACACCACGCATACCTCTTTTAAGGTATGTATAAACCCTGGAATATTTCAGCAATCAATACGATGCTGAAATGATGTAATTTACTGTGTAAGAGGGTCGACCTTGGGTTTGTTTGGGTTTGTTGTTTATTTTGTGGATGTGTATTTTTTGTGTATTTTGGATATATTTTCACGACTAATTCCAGTTAACATCCTGCAAAATTTGCTCGTTTTCTGGCTGAGTCGAAATTGCGTTGAGTTTCTATGGCATGCGCCATTAAAAGCGCTGTGTAATGGTTGAGCTCCCTTTATTTCGTTTTGGTCATGCGGATGAGCAAACAAAATGACGAATGCTGCGGCTGGAGCAGTGGAAGCGATTTTTGAATTGTTCAATGATTATTCGATATTGTTATGACTTATTGTCAATAGGTATACTGAGTGGCCATGAGGTAGCCTGTTGCTATGTACAGTTTTATTCTAGTGTTGATTATACCACATAGCTGTGGTGATAAAGGAAATGTTCGTTTAAATAGATGACTATGATATGACCATGACTATAAAATCATGATGATTATTATGAATGATATCATAGGGTTCAAATGCAGAATGATTGCATGAACTTGGGAAAGAACTTTCAAGCCCTATGGGATCAATTGGGTGTTACAAGCGATGGAGTTTCAAAATTTAGCATGATTGAAGGAATTTTACAGTCTTATTTCAGGAGTTTTACGAAATTTAAATTGCCAAGAGATTTTGGGCACTATTAAAGGAAAAATGATGAGATATTTTTCCAATGAACTTTAATATCTGCCATCCATTTTGGCTGTCTCACGAATGAAGGATGAGTTGCCTTTAGTGGTTGCAAAGAAAATTTGTGGAGACCAGGCAAAATGGGGAAATATGTCAGATATGACCCTAGGACAGGACGGTGATTCATCAATTGACATGAGGTACGAACCAGAGGTGACGACCGATAAAATTCGATCTCAGTCAATGGATGGACCTGTCCTGATATCATTGGGGAAAGGGCTTATGCAAGGAGTCATCCAAAATGATTAATTTGATTTATTGATGAATATTGATGAATTAATTGAAATTGAATAATTGATTGAATTGTTGATTGATTGAATCTAATTGATTGAATTTAATTGAATAAAATTAACTGAATAAATTGAACTGAATAAATTGAATTGAATATATTGATTGTTTGATTGATGAAAATGCGGTCTCAAGAAAGAAGCTTTGATATCTTTGCGAGATATTATCAATGTGGAGACAACCTGGGAAAATTGAGCAAGGTGGTGAGTTTATATACAGATATATATGTGCGGTTACCATTGTGTGATTTCCCCGTCAACAGAGCGGACACCTGAGGATTCACCCATTTCATACTGACCCTTTGGCTCATCTGCAAATACTGATCTGTGAGATTGGATTGTGCAAAAGCCACAGCTGAGGGAAATTCTCTGGAAATCACCATGTGAACAGGTGGAGAGACCCTTCCTGGAGGTACGAGTGAAGCTTTAGAGGAACAAACTACAACACATCCAACGCTACTTTGATAAAAGGCAGAATGGGAAATGGAGCCTGCAAGAACACACAAGGACAACCAGAGATTCCACAAAAAGGTACTTGTACACATCATATGTACGACCGTTATGGTGCCGAAGCTATAAGGCAGGTCGAGAATTGGTATTTGTGGACAAAGGGACATGATGAAGAGTTTCCAAGAGATGGTACATTTGAGCGAAGTCGATTGGAAAGATTGGAACAAAGATTGAAAGCCAGGAAGAGACAGAATCTAACGATAGACTGGCTTGCATTCCATCTTTGGGATGGTGAATCCAGACAACGGGAACAGCAAGAACGGATAACGGAACTAGAACTTAAAATAAAAAGGATACAGGATACAGTGGAGGAGACAAATGCACAACTGCCCTCGAAATTAGGAATGAAAGTCACAGTTGTCCCATCTGATTTCCAGTTGTCTCCCCAAAAAGGACGGTACAGAGAATTTTTTCGTGTTTCAGGAGATAACGAGAGATTGCAGTGGCAACTCAGGGATGTAGAGATGCAGCCCAGCAATACAAGTGCACAGGCGCACAGATCAGACAACGACAGAAACCGGTGTTTCGAGTGTGGAAAGATGGGACATTGGAGAAGAAGATGTCCGTATGTCAACAGGAAGACAAGGTCATGGGGCAAACCAAGATCAAGGGTACCAGTGCTTACCGGTACCTCAGACAATGATTAGGCCTTCATTGCTGCAAATCCCAAATGATGATTGGCCTCAACAGATTCGATTACTGGACAAACATGAACAACTGTCAATGATTCTTGTGTCTGAAAAGTTTTCAGAGCAAGAATGATTCATTTTTCTTTTTGCTTGTTAACAAATTAATAATTAATTGATCAAATGCCAAAATTGGATCTTCTATTTTGGGCACAGCAATTTTAAATTTACAAAGTTTGGAACAATTGCGTTGCAATTGTTGGCAAACCAAGTAACAAGAGTCACATGATGATCAGGTGGGAATTTCGGACTATTGTTCCGCACGATTGATAGGTCAATGGTCGACTGACATGCAAATGGGTGTGTAGTCAAAATTTGGATAGATTATTGTGAAGGCAGAAAGGGTAATTTCAATTTGACATCATAAGGGTTTTCTAAGAATGGACTTTTGGTTTATTTGTCTATAAGCATTTTGAATTTGATTGACAAATTTTATGAAATTGAAATAAAATTGACACCCATCTGATCTGTAAATAATGGTTCCAACGCAAACAAATATGCATAATGCATGTGTGTGTGTGTTTTTGTGTATCAATCTTACAAGATTGTTGACACCGACAGTGTGCCTGTCTGGAAATGGATAGTTATATGTGGATGGGATTGGGATATGTGGATGGGATTGAATATCCAGAGAATCCGTAAAATAAAATAGAAATATAATTTGATTATGAACATTATCTCTTTTGTCAAGGGAAATGGAATATAAAAAATTTTTTTTGATGTGCTGGGTTATGAGCAGCCATTAATTAATAGTAAAATTGTGAGTAATTTTGGGATTCCATTTTTGATAGAATGTATATGAGAATAACATCTATTTATGGATATGAGCTTCATAAAAGGAAATGAGGAAGTACAAAATCATCCAAATTTGGGAGAGGTCTTACACTGACTTCCCAGAATACTCTGCTCATGGATTTTATATATATAAACTTGAATTTTATCAGCATATAAATTGTGCTGTATGTATGGATGTGTTTTAGGCATAGATGATATGGGAAAAGAGTAAAGAAAATTTTGCTGGTTTGAACTATTGTGGGTTTTTCAGTTCTGGAGTTTAAACAAAGTCACTGGTTAACAGATGAGAAAGGATAGTAAATAAATTATTCTCTGCTGGGCAAATTAAGTACGATATTACTAAGACTTATGAGAGCTATTGTTCCGCCTTACAGCAGTGGAAAATTATTGGAAAAAATTAGATCCAACATAATGAATCTATAAAAGAATGTGATAGGGATAATATCCTCAATTTGTACTAATTATTTGATTGTGGGTAAAGGAATTAAGTCATCGTAGTGGATTGTTAACAGCAGCCTGAAAATGTCCTGAGAGTGTGCATCCATGTAATCAGAAATCCCAGATTTGTTTTTACAAACAACATTTTGGTAGAGGTCTTGTGTGGAACACTTCCTTGGTAGATAAAAACGGTACTGCATGCTGGCAGCCACTTTTGCGGCCAGTTAGGCCAAACAAATTGAGAGGAAATTGTAGTTAAATACGTAAGTTACACATGGCTATTTGTAAAAAAGGAAATTTGTTGAGATGGGAAACATTTTTTCGAAGGTTTATTAAGGTGTTATAATATGACATGTGGCAAGGCAAACTATTGGATGGGAAAATTAGATCTGGCTATAGAATAAATTTATTGACCCCTTGAAGTTAATCCTTCGAATCATTGTTTCACTGGCATTTTTGTTCACATTGGAAATAGTTTGGTAGAGCTTTGGTTAAAACCTTTGGTTGCGGTATCTTGGAACGAATTGATAAACCATAGGAGATTGATAAGAATAGAAACAAATATGGACCCAAAATAGAAAGTTGGATTCATGCCTCTCATTGCAAGCAAGCACATGGGGCTAAGGTGGACGATCCCACAGAAAATGAGGCTGCACCTAGCAGCCCAGCAGAACATTCAGTGGTAGAAAAATGATAGTCATGATTTACAGTCATTTGAATTACATTTTAACACCCCTTGCATTGATAAACATTACATTTTCAACATGTGATATTCCTACTTGGAATAGTGACATTTATTTGCCTACATGACATACAATTACCTGCTGATATTAATACAGCATGAGTGAAAAAATGTATCACAACTACACTCATGATCAGGGGATTGAGTTCAACCCCGGGAGATAGGGGGATCAGGGTAAGACAAATAATCTGATTATGTTACATATTAAGGGATTTTCTTTATTTACCTTTTAGGAAGCTTGTTAGTTTGGTATATAATGTTAAATGTCATCGACATATAACTATGTCATAGATATGAATATATACAAGGAGTAGCAGACTTGTTTGTTGGTTTAGTAGTTATATTGGCAATTGTTTTAGTGGTGGCTTGCTTGAAAGCCTTAGTGACGGTGTGTTTGAATAAGGTAACCAACAACACGATGATAACGCATGAAGTGACAAATGAGGAAAGAAATGTGGAACCAGAAAAGGAAGACTTTTATGGCGACATAAATACTGAGATTAAAAGACTAAATCAAATGATGTTGCAAATGAATACAGTAGAATTAAGATAATGGCATAACGACAATGTTATGAGTTGTGTCAATTACAATATCAATGAACTCATATCACCACGAGTGACACACTGTTAGGAAAAAAAAAAAAAAGAGGGAAAAGAAAAAGTGGAGAGGAATTATGGTAATAATACATTATGCTTAAGTTGTTGGTTTGGGAAAATTGTTGTTGGGAATTAGGTATTCCCGTTTGTGATTGTAATCATATACAATGCTATTCTTAGTTTAGTAATAAAATACATACCTGATTGAATATTATTTGTGTGACGCATATAAATGAATATAACTTTTTGAGTTAAGGAAAAACAACAAATTGTTGAATGTGAAACTGTCGGAAGATATACATGATTATGCTGATTTCATGGTAAGATGTACCCTATCTGATTCAGTGTGTGCGGAAAGCAGATTCAGATATGACTGAGCATAAAGATAAGACGAGATCACATTTTGGAGGGATTGCTAACGGAATTGGGAAGAAGTTCGAGAAAGAAAATTTGTGGCTAAAAAAATGAAGTTAATCGTGGCATACACCCTCTTTCTCAAAGAATGATGAAGACATTCTCCCGTGTAACTTGGAGATGAATGCTTACCTTCACCAAGGAAATTTATGTGACCATTTGCCTGGATCACACTGCAACATATGAAAGAAAGGCGATCACTTACTCTTGTTCGAAGACTTCGAACATTCACCACATCAGAAGTTGCAGGACAACGACATTTTACCTGCAACCTCTGTGAAATGCGGGGACATATGTTATTACTTCACCAACGTCCGGGGAACCAGCATGGAGCTGCAAAAACGGCTGTGCCCTTGTCACAACAGCTGTGCACGATTCTGCTGGTTGCTCCTGGTAAGGACCATGAATGACCTGAACACCATGGTCCCAACATCAGTGTGGATGCATCCGGCATCCCTGTTCCACATCTTGCTGGCCAATCATGGTTCACAGCAAAAAGTGGCAAGAATACTACATGGAGAGAAGGGTCAGTCTATGACTCCGCAGTGTTACCACAACAGCGAAATCCTACACGAAGTAGTGCAGGAGCTATGAAGATATTAGGAGAAAATGCTTCATACCTGGATTCAAACACAAGTGATCAGCCCTTCCTTTCAAACAAAGTCAACATTTGTGTGGAGGCAAACGTTTTTGCCAGATGGTGCAGATGCTGTACAAAACTTGAAAATGAAGTGAAATTGTTGTATCTTGGTGATGGTGAAGTGTTGTTTTGAAAATATATTTGTGATGCAAATGCAATAGATTGAACGATATGAAAGAAGTCAATGACCAACGAAATGTTTTGTGATTCTTGCAGGATGACGGTGTATGCCTAAGGGAATTTGATTACCAAAGTGATTGATTATTTACTTATACTTGTAATGATGTTTACTAGTAGTGATTGATTGTTTACTTATATTGATGTTTAGATTAATGGTTAATATAAACAAAAACAAAAAGATGAGGGAATTGTGGAAGTGTAACTCAGTGTAACATATTGATTGGCCCTGGTAACTTATTAATTAACCTGGTAACAAAGCAGATACATTTTATGTGTATGAACAATGTAATCTCTTGAAACACCTGGTCAAGGCCCCAGGCTAGAGCACCCCCCCCCTGCTGTGATTTCCATTTACACAGCAGGAGGGGAGCGAGCTGATGCCAGGACTCGGTGCGATGCATGACCTCGGGACATTAGCGGAGAGGAGATTAAGTCCAGTTTGGCGATATAACGAGAGCAAACGTTGAGTAAAGTACACTTGTCCTCAGAAGCCCTGCCCGACGGAACGATGGAATGAACGGGAACTTGCTACGTGAAGCGCTGACCGAACGGGAGTGTCGGATGGAGAGAAGGACCAGCGAAAAGAGTTAACCTGATCCATTATATTATGCGGTATCATTTTGGTAATTGGATGAAGTGAATACAGTTTAATAAACTAGACCTTTGTAACCTGTGTCCGGTCTTTGGAGTCCTGTGAGTCCCCCAGTAAATTCCCTGACAGAGCCATCTCAGCAGAACTCTTCCCACCCCCCTGCCCGAGTCTCCTTAGGTAGGTCTCACACTGTGAGCCATCTGGGCAGAACTCTTCCCCCCCACCATCCCCTGAGTCTCCTTAGGTAGATCTCACACTTTGAGCCATCCAGGCAGAACTCTTCCACACCCCCCACTCCGCCCGAGTCTCCTTGGGTAGGTCTCACATTGTGAGCCATCTAGGCAGACCTCTTCCCCCCTCCATCCCCCGAGTCTCCTCAGGTAGGTCTCACAATGTGAGCCATCTGGGCAGAACTCTTCCCTCCCCCCTGCCTGAGTCTCCTTAGGTAGGTCTCACACTGTGAGCCATCTGGGCAGAACTCTTCCCCCCCCCCCCCTACTCCGCCCGAGTCTCCTTGGGTAGGTCTCACATTGTGAGCCATCCAGGCAGAGCTCTTCCCCCCACCATCCCCAGAGTCTCCTTAGGTATGTCTCACACTGTGAGCCATCTCGGCAGAACTCTTCCCACCCCCCTGCCCGAGTCTCCTGAGGTAGGTCTCACACTGTGAGCCATCCAGGCAGAACTCTTCCACCACCCCCCACTCCACCCGAGTCTCCTTGGGTAGGTCTCACATTGTGAGCCATCCAGGCAGAGCTCTTCCCCCCACCATCCCCCGAGTCTCCTACGGTAGGTCTCACACTGTGAGCCATCCAGGCAGAACTCTTCCCCACCCCCCACTCTGCCCGAGTCTCCTTGGGTAGGTCTTACACTGTGAGCCATCTCGGCAGAACTCTTCCCACCCCCCTGCCCGAGTCTCCTGAGGTAGGTCTCACACTGTGAGCCATCCAGGCAGAACTCTTCCACCACCCCCCACTCCACCCGAGTCTCCTTGGGTAGGTCTCACATTGTGAGCCATCCAGGCAGAGCTCTTCCCCCCACCATCCCCAGAGTCTCCTTAGGTAGGTCTTACACTGTGAGCCATCTCGGCAGAACTCTTCCCACCCCCCTGCCCGAGTCTCCTTAGGTAGGTCTCACACTGTGAGCCATCTGGGCAGAACTCTTCCCCCCCACCATCCCCTGAGTCTCCTTAGGTAGGTTACACTGTGAGCCATCCAGGCAGAACTCTTCCCTCCCCCTCCATCGCCCGAGTCTCCTTAGGTAGGGCTCACATTGTGAGCCATCTAGGCAGAGCTCTTCCCCCCTCCATCCCCCGAGTATCCTCAGGTAGGTCTCACAATGTGAGCCATCTGGGCAGAACTCTTCCCTCCCCCCTGCCTGAGTCTCCTTCGGTAGGTCTCACACTGTGAGCCATCCAGGCAGAACTCTTCCCCCCCCTCCCCCCCCCCCCCCATCGCCCGAGTCTCCTTAGGTAGGTCTCACACTGTGAGCCATCTGGACAGAACTCTTCCCCCCACTATCCCCTGAGTCTCATTAGGTAGGTCTCACACTGTGAGCCATCCAGGCAGAACTCTTCCACACACCCCCATCGCCCGAGTCTCCTTAGGTCGGTCTCGCACTGTGAGCCATTTGGGCAGAACTCTTCGCCCCCACTGCCCTTGTCTCCTTCGGTAGGTCTCACACTGTGAGCCATCCAGGCAGAACTCTTCCGCCCACCCCCCCCACGTGTAGGTCTCACATTGTGGGCCATCTAGGCAGAGCTCTCCCCCACTCCCCCCCCCCCCCCCGCTGTCCGAGTCTCCTTAGGTAGGTCTCACACTTTGAGCCATCCAGGCAGAACTCTTACACCCCCCTCCCCCCCCCCCCCCCACTCTGCCCGAGTCTCCTTGGGTAGCTCTCACTGTGAGCCATCTGGGCAGAACTCTTCCCCGCCCCCTGCCCGGGTCTCCTGAGGTAGGTCTCACACTGTGAGCCATCCAGGCAGAACTCTTCCACCCCCCCCCCCCCCACTCCACCCGAGTCTCCTTGGGTAGGGCTCACATTGTGAGCCATCGAGGCAGAGCTCTTCCCCCCACCATCCCCCGAGTCTCCTTCGGTACGTCGCACACTGTGAGCCATCTGGGCAGAACTCTTCGCCCCCACCATCCCCCGAGTCTCCTTAGGTAGGTCTCACACTGTGAGCCATCTGGGCAGAACTCTTCCGCCCCACCCCCCTGCCCGAGTCTCCTTGGGTAGGTCTCACATTGTGAGCCATCCAGGCAGAGCTCGTCCCCCCACCATCCCCAGAGTCTCCTTAGGTATGTCTCACACTGTGAGCCATCTGGGCAAAACTCTTCCCTCCCCCCTGCCCGAGTCTCCTTCGGTAGGTCTCACACTGTGAGCCATCCAGGCAGGACTCTTCCCTCCCCTCCCCCCCATCGCACGAGTCTCCTTAGGTAGGTCTCACACTGTGAGCCATCTGGGCAGAACTCTTCCCCCCCCCCCCCCCTGCCCGAGTCTCCTGAGGTAGGTCTCACACTGTGAGCCATCCAGGCAGAACTCTTCCCCACCCCCCACTCTGCCCGAGTCTCCTTGGGTAGGTCTTACACTGTGAGCCATATGGACAGAACTCTTCCCCCCACCATCCCCTGAGTCTCCTTAGGTAGGACTCACACTGTGAGCCATACAGGCAGAGCATTCCCCCCCCCCCCCCCCCCACTCTGCGCGAGTCTCCTTGGGTAGGTCTCACAATGTGAGCCATCTGGGCAGAACTCTTCACCGCAACCCCCAGCCGTAGTCTCCTTAAGTAGGTCTGACACTTTGAGCCATCTAGGCAGAGCTCTCCTCCACTCCCCCCCCCCCCCTGCCCGAGTCTCCTTAGGTAGGTCTCACACTTTGAGCCATCCAGGCAGAACTCTTCCACCCCCCCCTACTCCGCCCGAGTCTCCTTGGGTCGATCTCACATTGTGAGCCATCTAGGCAGAGCTCTCCTCCACTCCCCCCCCCCCTGCCCGAGTCTCCTTAGGTAGGTCTCACACTGTGAGCCATCCAGGCAGAACTCTTCCACCCACCCCCCCACTCCGCCCGAGTCTCCTTGGGTCGGTCTCACATTGTGAGCCATCTAGGCAGAGCTCTCCCCCACTCCCCCCCCCCCCCCCCTGCCCGAGTCTCCTTAGGTAGGTCTCACACTTTGAGCCATCCAGACAGAGCTCTCCCCCACTCCCCCCCCCCCCCGCCCCCTGCCCGAGTCTCCTTAGGTAGGTCTCACAGTGTGAGCCATCCAGGCAGAACTCTTCCACCCACCCCCCCCCCCCCACTCCGCCCGAGTCTCCTTGGGTCGGTCTCACATTGTGAGCCATCTAGGCAGAGCTCTCCCCCACTCCCCCCCCCCCCCCTGCCCGAGTCTCCTTAGGTAGGTCTCACACTTTGAGCCATCCAGGTAGAGCTCTCCCCCACTCCCCCCCCCCCCCCCCCCCCGCCCCCTGCCCGAGTCTCCTTAGGTCGGTCTCATACTGTGAGCCATCCAGGCAGAACTCTTCCCTCCCCTCCCCCCCATCGCACGAGTCTCCTTAGGTAGGTCTCACACTGTGAGCCATCTGGGCAGAACTCTCCCCCCCCCCCCCCCACTCCGCCCGAGTCTCCTTAGGTAGGTCTCACACTGTGAGCCATCTGGGCAGAACTCTTCCCCCCCCCCCCTACTCCGCCCGAGTCTCCTTGGGTAGGTCTCACATTGTGAGCCATCCAGGCAGAGCTCTTCCCCCCACCATCCCCAGAGTCTCCTTAGGTATGTCTCACACTGTGAGCCATCTGGGCAAAACTCTTCCCTCCCCCCTGCCCGAGTCTCCTTAGGTAGGTCTCACACTGTGAGCCATCTGGGCAGAACTCTTCCCTCCCTCCCCCCCATCGCTCGAGTCTCCTGAGGTAGGTCTCACACTGTGAGCCATCCAGGCAGAACTCTTCCACCACCCCCCACTCCACCCGAGTCTCCTTGGGTAGGTCTCACATTGTGAGCCATCCAGGCAGAGCTCTTCCCCCCACCATCCCCCGAGTCTCCTTCGGTAGGTCTCACACTGTGAGCCATCCAGGCAGAACTCTTCCCCACCCCCCACTCTGCCCGAGTCTCCTTGGGTAGGTCTTACACTGTGAGCCATCTCGGCAGAACTCTTCCCACCCCCCTGCCCGAGTCTCCTGAGGTAGGTCTCACACTGTGAGCCATCCAGCCAGAACTCTTCCACCACCCCCCACTCCACCCGTCTCCTTGGGTAGGTCTCACATTGTGAGCCATCCAGGCAGAGCTCTTCCCCCCACCATCCCCAGAGTCTCCTTAGGTAGGTCTTACACTGTGAGCCATCTCGGCAGAACTCTTCCCACCCCCCTGCCCGAGTCTCCTTAGGTAGGTCTCACACTGTGAGCCATCTGGGCAGAACTCTTCCCCCCCACCATCCCCTGAGTCTCCTTAGGTAGGTCACACTGTGAGCCATCCAGGCAGAACTCTTCCCTCCCCCTCCATCGCCCGAGTCTCCTTAGGTAGGGCTCACATTGTGAGCCATCTAGGCAGAGCTCTTCCCCCCTCCATCCCCCGAGTGTCCTCAGGTAGGTCTCACAATGTGAGCCATCTGGACAGAACTCTTCCCCCCACCATCCCCTGAGTCTCATTAGGTAGGTCTCACAATGTGAGCCATATAGGCAGAACACTTCCCCCCCCCCCCCCCCCCCACTCTGCGCGAGTCTCCTTAGGTCGGTCTCGCACTGTGAGCCATTTGGGCAGAACTCATCGCCCCCACTGCCCGTGTCTCCTTAGGTAGGTCTCACACTGTGAGCCATCCAGGCAGAACTCTTCCACCCACCCCCCCACTCCGCCCGAGTCTCCTTGGGTAGGTCTTACATTGTGGGCCATCTAGGCAGAGCTCTTCCACCCCCCCCCCCCCCCCCACTCTGCCCGAGCCTCCTTGGGTAGGTCTCACTGTGAGCCATCTGGGCAGAACTCTTCCCCGCCCCCTGACCGGGTCTCCTGAGGTAGGTCTCACACTGTGAGCCATCCAGGCAGAACTCTTCCACCCCCCCCCCCCCACTCCACCCGAGTGTCCTTGGGTAGGGCTCACATTGTGAGCCATCGAGGCAGAGATCTTCCCCCCACCATACCCCGAGTCTCCTTCGGTACGTCTCACACTGTGAGCCATCTGGGCAGAACTCTTCCGCCCCACCCCCCTGCCCGAGTCTCCTTGGGTAGGTCTCACATTGTGAGCCATCCAGGCAGAGCTCGTCCCCCCACCATCCCCAGAGTCTCCTTAGGTTTGTCTCACACTGTGAGCCATCTGGGTAAAACTCTTCCCTCCCCCCTGCCCGAGTCTCCTTCGGTAGGTCTCACACTGTGAGCCATCCAGGCAGAACTCTTCCCTCCCCTCCCCCCCATCGCACGAGTCTCCTTAGGTAGGTCTCACACTGTGAGCCATCTGGGCAGAACTCTTCCCCCCCCCCCCCCTGCCAGAGTCTCCTGAGGTAGGTCTCACATTGTGAGCCATCTAGGCAGAGCTCTCCTCCACTCCCCCCCCCCCCCCCCTGCCCGAGTCTCCTTAGGTAGGTCTCACACTTTGAGCCATCCAGGCAGAACTCTTCCACCCCCCCACCCCCCCTACTCCGCCCGAGTCTCCTTGGGTCGAGCTCACATTGTGAGCCATCTAGGCAGAGCTCTCCTCCACTCCCCCGCCCCCCCCTGCCCGAGTCTCCTTAGGTAGGTCTCACACTTTGAGCCATCCAGGCAGAACTCTTCCCTCCCTCCCCCCCATTGCCCGAGTCTCCTTAGGTAGGACTCACACTGTGAGCCATCCAGGCAGAACTCTTCCACCCACCCCCCCACTCCGCCCGAGTCTCCTTGGGTCGGTCTCACATTGTGAGCCATCTAGGCAGAGCTCTCCCCCACTCCCCCCCCCCCCCCCCTGCCCGAGTCTCCTTAGGTAGGTCTCACACTTTGAGCCATCCAGACAGAGCTCTCCCCCACTCCCCCCCCCCCGCCCCCTGCCCGAGTCTCCTTAGGTAGGTCTCACACTGTGAGCCATCCAGGCAGAACTCTTCCACCCACCCCCCCACTCCGCCCGAGTCTCCTTGGGTAGGGCTCACATTGTGAGCCATCGAGGCAGAGCTCTTCCCCCCACCATCCCCGGAGTCTCCTTCGGTACGTCTCACACTGTGAGCCATCTGGGCAGAACTCTTCGCCCCCACCATCCCCCGAGTCTCCTTAGGTAGGTCTCACACTGTGAGCCATCTGGGCAGAACTCTTCCGCCCCACCCCCCTGCCCGAGTCTCCTTGGGTAGGTCTCACATTGTGAGCCATCTGGGCAGAACTCTTCCCTCCCTCCCCCCCATCGCTCGAGTCTCCTTATGTAGGTCTCACACTGTGAGCCATCCAGGCAGAACTCTTCCCCACCCCCCACTCTGCCCGAGTCTCCTTGGGTAGGTCTTACACTGTGAGCCATCTCGGCAGAACTCTTCCCACCCCCCTGCCCGAGTCTCCTTAGGTAGGTCTCACACTGTGAGCCATCCAGGCAGAGCTCTTCCCCCCACCATCCCCAGAGTCTCCTTAGGGAGGTCTCACACTGTGAGCCATCTGGGCAAAACTCTTCCCTCCCCCCTGCCCGAGTCTCCTTAGGTAGGTCTCACACTGTGAGCCATCTCGGCAGAACTCTTCCCTCCCCCCTGCCCGAGTCTCCTTGGATAGGTCTTACACTGTGAGCCATCTCGGCAGAACTCTTCCCACCCCCCTGCCCGAGTCTCCTTTGGTAGTTCTCACACTGTGAGCCATCTGGGCAGAACTCTTCCCCCCCACCATCCCCTGAGTCTCCTTAGGTAGGTCTCACACTTTGAGCCATCCAGGCAGAACTCTTCCACACCCCCCACTCCGCCCGAGTCTCCTTGGGTAGGTCTCACATTGTGAGCCATCTAGGCAGACCTCTTCCCCCCTCCATCCCCCGAGTCTCCTCAGGTAGGTCTCACACTGAGCCATCTGGGCAAAACTCTTCCCTCCCCCCTGCCCGAGTCTCCTTCGGTAGGTCTCACACTGTGAGCCATCCAGGCAGAACTCTTCCCTCCCCTCCCCCCCCATCGCACGAGTCTCCTTAGGTAGGTCTCACACTGTGAGCCATCTGGGCAGAACTCTTCCCCCCCCCCCCCCCTGCCCGAGTCTCCTGAGGTAGGTCTCACACTGTGAGCCATCCAGGCAGAACTCTTCCCCACCCCCCAATCTGCCCGAGTCTCCTCTTGGGTAGGTCTTACACTGTGAGCCATATGGACAGAACTCTTCCCCCCACCATCCCCTGAGTCTCCTTAGGTAGGACTCACACTGTGAGCCATACAGGCAGAACACTTTCCCCCCCCCCCCCCCCCCCACTCTGCGCGAGTCTCCTTGGGTAGGGCTCACACTGTGAGCCATCTGGGCAGAACTCTTCACCCCCACCCCCAGCCTGAGTCTCCTTAGGTAGGTCTCACACTTTGAGCCATCCAGGCAGAACTCTTCCACACCCCCCCACTCCGCCCGAGTCTCCTTGGGTCGATCTCACATTGTGAGCCATCTAGGCAGAGCTCTCCTCCACTCCCCCCCCCCCCCCCTGTCCGAGTCTCCTTAGGTAGGTCTCACACTTCGAGCCATCCAGGCAGAACTCTTCCACCCCCCTCCCCCCCCCCCCCACTCTGCCCGAGTCTCCTTGGGTAGGTCTCACTGTGAGCCATCTGGGCAGAACTCTTCCCCGCCCCCTGCCCGGGTCTCCTGAGGTAGGTCTCACACTGTGAGCCATCCAGGCAGAACTCTTCCACCCCCCCCCCCCCACTCCACCCGAGTCTCCTTGGGTAGGGCTCACATTGTGAGCCATCTAGGCAGAGCTCTCCCCCACTCCCCCCCCCCCCTGCCCGAGTCTCCTTAGGTAGGTCTCACACTTTGAGCCATCGAGGCAGAGCTCTTCCCCCCACCAACCCCCGTCTCCTTCGGTACGTCGCACACTGTGAGCCATCTGGGCAGAACTCTTCGCCCCCACCATCCCCCGAGTCTCCTTAGGTAGGTCTCACACTGTGAGCCATCTGGGCAGAACTCTTCCGCCCCACCCCCCTGCCCGAGTCTCCTTGGGTAGGTCTCACATTGTGAGCCATCCAGGCAGAGCTCGTCCCCCCACCATCCCCAGAGTCTCCTTAGGTATGTCTCACACTGTGAGCCATCTGGGCAAAACTCTTCCCTCCCCCCTGCCCGAGTCTCCTTCGGTCGGTCTCACGCTGTGAGCCATCCAGGCAGGACTCTTCCCTCCCCTCCCCCCCACTCCGCCCGAGTCTCCTTGGGTCGGTCTCACATTGTGAGCCATCTAGGCAGAGCTCTCCCCCACTCCCCCCCCCCCCTGCCCGAGTCTCCTTAGGTAGGTCTCACACTTTGAGCCATCCAGGCAGAGCTCTCCCCCACTCCCCCCCCCCCCCCCCGCCCCCTGCCCGAGTCTCCTTAGGTAGGTCTCACACTGTGAGCCATCCAGGCAGAACTCTTCCACCCACCCCCCCACTCCGCCCGAGTCTCCTTGGGTCGGTCTCACATTGTGAGCCATCTAGGCAGAGCTCTCCCCCACTCCCTCCCCCCCCCTGCCCGAGTCTCCTTAGGTAGGTCTCACACTGTGAGCCATCCAGGCAGAACTCTTCCACCCACCCCCCCACTCCGCCCGAGTCTCCTTGGGTAGGTCTCACATTGTGAGCCATCTAGGCAGACCTCTTCCCCCCTCCATCCCCCGAGTCTCGTCAGGTAGGTCTCACACTGAGCCATCTGGGCAAAACTCTTCCCTCCCCCCTGCCCGAGTCTCCTTCGGTAGGTCTCACACTGTGAGCCATCCAGGCAAAACTCTTCCCTCCCCTCCCCCCCATCGCACGAGTCTCCTTAGGTAGGTCTCACACTGTGAGCCATCTGGGCAGAACTCTTCCCCCCCCCCCCTGCCCGAGTCTCCTGAGGTAGGTCTCACACTGTGAGCCATCCAGACAGAACTCTTCCCCACCCCCCACTCTGCCCGAGTCTCCTTGGGTAGGTCTTACACTGTGAGCCATATGGACAGAACTCTTCCCCCCACCATCCCCTGAGTCTCCTTAGGTAGGACTCACACTGTGAGCCATACAGGCAGAACACTTCCCCCCCCCCCCCCCCACTCTGCGCGAGTCTCCTTGGGTAGGGCTCACACTGTGAGCCATCTGGGCAGAACTCTTCACCCCCACCCCCAGCCTGAGTCTCCTTAGGTAGGTCTCACACTTTGAGCCATCCAGGCAGAACTCTTCCACACCCCCCCACTCCGCCCGAGTCTCCTTGGGTCGATCTCACACTGTGAGCCATCCAGGCAGAGCTCTCCTCCACTCCCCCCCCCCCCCCTGCCCAAGTCTCCTTAGGTAGGTCTCACACTTTGAGCCATCCAGGCAGAACTCTTCTCTCCCTCCCCCCCATTGCCCGAGTCTCCTTAGGTAGGACTCACATTGTGAGCCATCCAGGCAGAACTCTTCCACCCACCCCCCCACTCCGCCCGAGTCTCCTTGGGTGGTCTCACATTGTGAGCCATCTAGGCAGAGCTCTCCCCCACTCCCCCCCCCCCTGCCCGAGTCTCCTTAGGTAGGTCTCACACTTTGAGCCATCCAGGCAGAGCTCTCCCCCACTCCCCCCCCCCCCCCCCCGCCCCCTGCCCGAGTCTCCTAAGGTCGGTCTCACACTGTGAGCCATCTGGGCAGAACTCTTCCCCCCCCCCCCCCACTCCGCCCGAGTCTCCTTAGGTAGGTCTCACACTGTGAGCCATCTGGGCAGAACTCTTCCCCCCCCCCCCCCCCACTCCGCCCGAGTCTCCTTAGGTAGGTCTCACACTGTGAGCCATCCAGGCAGAGCTCTTCCCCCCACCATCCCCATAGTCTCCTGAGGTATGTCTCACACTGTGAGCCATCTGGGCAAAACTCTTCCCTCCCCCCTGCCCGAGTCTCCTTAGGTAGGTCTCACACTGTGAGCCATCTGGGCAGAACTCTTCCCTCCCTCCCCCCCATCGCTCGAGTCTCCTGAGGTAGGTCTCACACTGTGAGCCATCCAGGCAGAACTCTTCCACCACCCCCCACTCCACCCGAGTCTCCTTGGGTAGGTCCCACATAGTGAGCCATCCAGGCAGAGCTCTTCCCCCCACCATCCCCCGAGTCTCCTTCGGTAGGTCTCACACTGTGAGCCATCCAGGCAGAACTCTTCCCCACCCCCCACTCTGCCCGAGTCTCCTTGGGTAGGTCTTACACTGTGAGCCATCTCGGCAGAACTCTTCCCACCCCCCTGCCCGAGTCTCCTGAGGTAGGTCTCACACTGTGAGCCATCCAGCCAGAACTCTTCCACCACCCCCCACTCCACCCGTCTCCTTGGGTAGGTCTCACATTGTGAGCCATCCAGGCAGAGCTCTTCCCCCCACCATCCCCAGAGTCTCCTTAGGTAGGTCTTACACTGTGAGCCATCTCGGCAGAACTCTTCCCACCCCCCTGCCCGAGTCTCCTTAGGTAGGTCTCACACTGTGAGCCATCTGGGCAGAACTCTTCCCCCCCCCCACCATCCCCTGAGTCTCCTTAGGTCGGTCACACTGTGAGCCATCCAGGCAGAACTCTTCCCTCCCCCTCCATCGCCCGAGTCTCCTTAGGTAGGGCTCACATTGTGAGCCATCTAGGCAGAGCTCTTCCCCCCTCCATCCCCCGAGTGTCCTCAGGTAGGTCTCACAATGTGAGCCATCTGGGCAGAACTCTTCCCTCCCTCCTGCCTGAGTCTCCTTCGGTAGGTCTCACACTGTGAGCCATCCAGGCAGAACTCTTCCCCCCCTCCCCCCCCCCCCCCATCGCCCGAGTCTCCTTAGGTAGGTCTCACACTGTGAGCCATCTGGACAGAACTCTTCCCCCCACCATCCCCTGAGTCTCATTAGGTAGGTCTCACACTGTGAGCCATATAGGCAGAACACTTCCACACACCCCCATCGCCCGAGTCTCCTTAGGTCGGTCTCGCATTGTGAGCCATTTGGGCAGAACTCTTCGCCCCCACTGCCCGTGTCTCCTTCGGTAGGTCTCACACTGTGAGCCATCCAGGCAGAACTCTTCCACCCACCCCCCCACTCCACCCGAGTCTCCTTGGGTAGGTCTCACATTGTGGGCCATCTAGGCAGAGCTCTCCCCCACTCCCCCCGCCCCCCTGTCCGAGTCTCCTTAGGTAGGTCTCACACTTTGAGCCATCCAGGCAGAACTCTTCCACCCCCCCCCCCCCCCCCCACTCCGCCCGAGTCTCCTTGGGTAGGTCTCACTGTCAGCCATCTGGCAGAACTCTTCCCCGCCCCCTGCCCGGGTCTCCTGAGGTAGGTCTCACATTGTGAGCCATCCAGGCAGAACTCTTCCACCCCCCCCCCCCCCATTCCACCCGAGTCTCCTTGGGTAGGGCTCACATTGTGAGCCATCGAGGCAGAGCTCTTCCCCCCACCATCCCCCGAGTCTCCTTCGGTACGTCTCACACTGTGAGCCATCTGGTCAGAACTCTTCGCCCCCACCATCCCCCGAGTCTCCTTAGGTAGGTCTCACACTGTGAGCCATCTGGGCAGAACTCTTCCGCCCCACCCCCCTGCCCGAGTCTCCTTGGGTAGGTCTCACATTGTGAGCCATCCAGGCAGAGCTCGTCCCCCCACCATCCCCAGAGTCTCCTTAGGTATGTCTCACACTGTGAGCCATCTGGGCAAAACTCTTCCCTCCCCCCTGCCCGAGTCTCCTTCGGTAGGTCTCACACTGTGAGCCATCTGGGCAGAACTCTTCCCTCCCTCCCCCCCATCGCTCGAGTCTCCTTAGGTAGGTCTCACACTGTGAGCCATCCAGGCAGAACTCTTCCCCACCCCCCACTCTGCCCGAGTCTCCTTGGGTAGGTCTTGCACTGTGAGCCATCTCGGCAGAACTCTTCCCACCCCCCTGCCCGAGTCTCCTTAGGTAGGTCTCACACTGTGAGCCATCCAGGCAGAGCTCTTCCCCCCACCATCCCCAGAGTCTCCTTAGGGAGGTCTCACACTGTGAGCCATCTGGGCAAAACTCTTCCCTCCCCCCTGCCCGAGTCTCCTTAGGTAGGTCTCACACTGTGAGCCATCTCGGCAGAACTCTTCCCTCCCCCCTAGGCGAGTCTCCTTGGATAGGTCTTACACTGTGAGCCATCTCGGCAGAACTCTTCCCACCCCCCTGCCCGAGTCTCCTTTGGTAGGTCTCACACTGTGAGCCATCTGGGCAGAACTCTTCCCCCCCACCATCCCCTGAGGTAGGTCTCACACTTTGAGCCATCCAGGCAGAACTCTTCCACCCCCCCACTCCGCCCGAGTCTCCTTGGGTAGGGCTCACATTGTGAGCCATCGAGGCAGAGCTCTTCCCCCCACCATCCCCGGAGTCTCCTTCGGTACGTCTCACACTGTGAGCCATCTGGGCAGAACTCTTCGCCCCCACCATCCCCCGAGTCTCCTTAGGTAGGTCTCACACTGTGAGCCATCTGGGCAGAACTCTTCCGCCCCACCCCCCTGCCCGAGTCTCCTTGGGTAGGTCTCACATTGTGAGCCATCCAGGCAGAGCTCGTCCCCCCACCATCCCCAGAGTCTCCTTAGGTATGTCTCACACTGTGAGCCATCTGGGCAAAACTCTTCCCTCCCCCCTGCCCGAGTCTCCTTCGGTAGGTCTCACACTGTGAGCCATCTGGGCAGAACTCTTCCCTCCCTCCCCCCCATCGCTCGAGTCTCCTTATGTAGGTCTCACACTGTGAGCCATCCAGGCAGAACTCTTCCCCACCCCCCACTCTGCCCGAGTCTCCTTGGGTAGGTCTTACACTGTGAGCCATCTCGGCAGAACTCTTCCCACCCCCCTGCCCGAGTCTCCTTAGGTAGGTCTCACACTGTGAGCCATCCAGGCAGAGCTCTTCCCCCCACCATCCCCAGAGTCTCCTTAGGGAGGTCTCACACTGTGAGCCATCTGGGCAAAACTCTTCCCTCCCCCCTGCCCGAGTCTCCTTAGGTAGGTCTCACACTGTGAGCCATCTCGGCAGAACTCTTCCCTCCCCCCTGCCCGAGTCTCCTTGGATAGGTCTTACACTGTGAGCCATCCAGGCAGAACTCTTCCACACCCCCCACTCCGCCCGAGTCTCCTTGGGTAGGTCTCACATTGTGAGCCATCTAGGCAGACCTCTTCCCCCCTCCATCTCCCGAGTCTCCTCAGGTAGGTCTCACACTGAGCCATCTGGGCAAAACTCTTCCCTCCCCCCTGCCCGAGTCTCCTTCGGTAGGTCTCACACTGTGAGCCATCCAGGCAGAACTCTTCCCTCCCCCCTGCCCGAGTCTCCTTCGGTAGGTCTCACACTGTGAGCCATCGAGGCAGAGCTCTTCCCCCCACCATCCCCCGAGTCTCCTTCGGTACGTCGCACACTGTGAGCCATCTGGGCAGAACTCTTCGCCCCCACCATCCCCTGAGTCTCCTTAGGTAGGTCTCACACTGTGAGCCATCTGGGCAGAACTCTTCCGCCCCACCCCCCTGCCCGAGTCTCCTTGGGTAGGTCTCACATTGTGAGCCATCCAGGCAGAGCTCGTCCCCCCACCATCCCCAGAGTCTCCTTAGGTATGTCTCACACTGTGAGCCATCTGGGCAAAACTCTTCCCTCCCCCCTGCCCGAGTCTCCTTCGGTAGGTCTCACGCTGTGAGCCATCCAGGCAGAGCTCTCCCCCACTCCCCCCCCCCCCCTGCCCGAGTCTCCTTAGGTAGGTCTCACACTTTGAGCCATCCAGGCAGAGCTCTCCCCCACTCCCCCCCCCCCCCCCGCCCCCTGCCCGAGTCTCCTTAGGTAGGTCTCACACTGTGAGCCATCCAGGCAGAACTCTTCCACCCACCCCCCCACTCCGCCCGAGTCTCCTTGGGTCGGTCTCACATTGTGAGCCATCTAGGCAGAGCTCTCCCCCACTCCCCCCCCCCCCCCTGCCCGAGTCTCCTTAGGTAGGTCTCACACTGTGAGCCATCCAGGCAGAACTCTTCCACCCACCCCCCCACTCCGCCCGAGTCTCCTTGGGTAGGTCTCACATTGTGAGCCATCCAGGCAGACCTCTTCCCCCCTCCATCCCCCGAGTCTCGTCAGGTAGGTCTCACACTGAGCCATCTGGGCAAAACTCTTCCCTCCCCCCTGCCCGAGTCTCCTTCGGTAGGTCTCACACTGTGAGCCATCCAGGCAAAACTCTTCCCTCCCCTCCCCCCCCATCGCACGAGTCTCCTGAGGTAGGTCTCACACTGTGAGCCATCCAGGCAGAACTCTTCCCCACCCCCCACTCTGCCCGAGTCTCCTTGGGTAGGTCTTACACTGTGAGCCATATGGACAGAACTCTTCCCCCCACCATCCCCTGAGTCTCCTTAGGTAGGACTCACACTGTGAGCCATACAGGCAGAACACTTCCCCCCCCCCCCCCCCCCACTCTGCGCGAGTCTCCTTGGGTAGGGCTCACACTGTGAGCCATCTGGGCAGAACTCTTCACCCCCACCCCCAGCCTGAGTCTCCTTAGGTAGGTCTCACACTTTGAGCCATCCAGGCAGAACTCTTCCACACCCCCCCCACTCCGCCCGAGTCTCCTTGGGTCGATCTCACACTGTGAGCCATCCAGGCAGAGCTCTCCTCCACTCCCCCCCCGCCCCCCCTGCCCAAGTCTCCTTAGGTAGGTCTCACACTTTGAGCCATCCAGGCAGAACTCTTCTCTCCCTCCCCCCCATTGCCCGAGTCTCCTTAGGTAGGACTCACACTGTGAGCCATCCAGGCAGAACTCTTCCACCCACCCCCCCCCCCCCCCCCACTCTGCCCGAGTCTCCTTGGGTCGGTCTCACATTGTGAGCCATCTAGGCAGAGCTCTCCCCCACTCCCCCCCCCCCTGCCCGAGTCTCCTTAGGTAGGTCTCACACTTTGAGCCATCCAGGCAGAGCTCTCCCCCACTCCCCCCCCCCCCCCCCCCCGCCCCCTGCCCGAGTCTCCTTAGGTCGGTCTCACACTGTGAGCCATCTGGGCAGAACTCTCCCCCCCCCCCCCCCACTCCGCCCGAGTCTCCTTAGGTAGGTCTCACACTGTGAGCAATCTGGGCAGAACTCTTCCCCCCCCCCCCCCCCCACTCTGCCCGAGTCTCCTTAGGTAGGTCTCACACTGTGAGCCATCTGGGCAGAACTCTTCCCTCACTCCCCCCCATCGCTCGAGTCTCCTGAGGTAGGTCTCACACTGTGAGCCATCCAGGCAGAACTCTTCCACCACCCCCCACTCCACCCGAGTCTCCTTGGGTAGGTCCCACATAGTGAGCCATCCAGGCAGAGCTCTTCCCCCCACCATCCCCCGAGTCTCCTTCGGTAGGTCTCACACTGTGAGCCATCCAGGCAGAACTCTTCCCCACCCCCCACTCTGCCCGAGTCTCCTTGGGTAGGTCTTACACTGTGAGCCATCTCGGCAGAACTCTTCCCACCCCCCTGCCCGAGTCTCCTGAGGTAGGTCTCACACTGTGAGCCATCCAGCCAGAACTCTTCCACCACCCCCCACTCCACCCGTCTCCTTGGGTAGGTCTCACATTGTGAGCCATCCAGGCAGAGCTCTTCCCCCCACCATCCCCAGAGTCTCCTTAGGTAGGTCTTACACTGTGAGCCATCTCGGCAGAACTCTTCCCACCCCCCTGCCCGAGTCTCCTTAGGTAGGTCTCACACTGTGAGCCATCTGGGCAGAACTCTTCCCCCCCACCATCCCCTGAGTCTCCTTAGGTAGGTCACACTGTGAGCCATCCAGGCAGAACTCTTCCCTCCCCCTCCATCGCCCGAGTCTCCTTAGGTAGGGCTCACATTGTGAGCCATCTAGGCAGAGCTCTTCCCCCCTCCATCCCCCGAGTGTCCTCAGGTAGGTCTCACAATGTGAGCCATCTGGGCAGAACTCTTCCCTCCCCCCTGCCTGAGTCTCCTTCGGTAGGTCTCACACTGTGAGCCATCCAGGCAGAACTCTTCCCCCCCTCCCCCCCCCCCATCGCCCGAGTCTCCTTAGGTAGGTCTCACACTGTGAGCCATCTCGACAGAACTCTTCCCCCCACCATCCCCTGAGTCTCATTAGGTAGGTCTCACACTGTGAGCCATATAGGCAGAACACTTCCACACACCCCCATCGCCCGAGTCTCCTTAGGTCGGTCTCGCATTGTGAGCCATTTGGGCAGAACTCTTCGCCCCCACTGCCCGTGTCTCCTTAGGTAGGTCTCACACTGTGAGCCATCCAGGCAGAACTCTTCCACCCACCCCCCCACTCCACCCGAGTCTCCTTGGGTAGGTCTCACATTGTGGGCCATCTAGGCAGAGCTCTCCCCCACTCCCCCCGCCCCCCTGTCCGAGTCTCCTTAGGTAGGTCTCACACTTTGAGCCATCCAGGCAGAACTCTTCCACCCCCCCACCCCCCCCCCCCACTCCGCCCGAGTCTCCTTGGGTAGGTCTCACTGTCAGCCATCTGGGCAGAACTCTTCCCCGCCCCCTGCCCGGGTCTCCTGAGGTAGGTCTCACATTGTGAGCCATCCAGGCAGAACTCTTCCACCCCCCCCCCCCATTCCACCCGAGTCTCCTTGGGTAGGGCTCACATTGTGAGCCATCGAGGCAGAGCTCTTCCCCCCACCATCCCCCGAGTCTCCTTCGGTACGTCTCACACTGTGAGCCATCTGGGCAGAACTCTTCGCCCCCACCATCCCCCGAGTCTCCTTAGGTAGGTCTCACACTGTGAGCCATCTGGGCAGAACTCTTCCGCCCCACCCCCCTGCCCGAGTCTCCTTGGGTAGGTCTCACATTGTGAGCCATCCAGGCAGAGCTCGTCCCCCCACCATCCCCAGAGTCTCCTTAGGTATGTCTCACACTGTGAGCCATCTGGGCAAAACTCTTCCCTCCCCCCTGCACGAGTCTCCTTCGGTAGGTCTCACACTGTGAGCCATCTGGGCAGAACTCTTCCCTCCCTCCCCCCCATCGCTCGAGTCTCCTTAGGTAGGTCTCACACTGTGAGCCATCCAGGCAGAACTCTTCCCCACCCCCCACTCTGCCCGAGTCTCCTTGGGTAGGTCTTACACTGTGAGCCATATGGACAGAACTCTTCCCCCCACCATCCCCTGAGTCTCCTTAGGTAGGACGAACACTGTGAGCCATACAGGCAGAACACTCCCCCCCCCCCCCCCACTCTGCGCGAGTCTCCTTGGGTAGGGCTCACACTGTGAGCCATCTGGGCAGAACTCTTCACCCCCACCCCCAGCCTGAGTCTCCTTAGGTAGGTCTCACACTTTGAGCCATCCAGGCAGAACTCTTCCACACCCCCCCCACTCCGCCCGAGTCTCCTTGGGTCGATCTCACACTGTGAGCCATCCAGGCAGGGCTCTCCTCCCCCCCCCCCCTGCCCAAGTCTCCTTAGGTAGGTCTCACACTTTGAGCCATCCAGGCAGAACTCTTCTCTCCCTCCCCCCCATTGCCCGAGTCTCCTTAGGTAGGTCTCACACTTTGAGCCATCCAGGCAGAACTCTTCCACACCCCCCCCACTCCGCCCGAGTCTCCTTGGGTCGATCTCACACTGTGAGCCATCCAGGCAGAGCTCTCCTCCACTCCCCCCCCCCCCCTGCCCAAGTCTCCTTAGGTAGGTCTCACACTGTGAGCCATCCAGGCAGAACTCTTCCACCCACCCCCCCACTCCGCCCGAGTCTCCTTGGGTCGGTCTCACATTGTGAGCCATCTAGGCAGAGCTCTCCCCCACTCCCCCCCCCTGTCCGAGTCTCCTTGGGTCGGTCTCACATTGTGAGCCATCTAGGCAGAGCTCTCCCCCACTCCCCCCCCCCTGTCCGAGTCTCCTTAGGTAGGTCTCACACTTTGAGCCATCCAGGCAGAGCTCTCCCCCACTCCCCCCCCCCCCCGCCCCCTGCCCGAGTCTCCTTAGGTCGGTCTCACACTGTGAGCCATCTGGGCAGAACTCTTCCCCCCCCCCCCCACTCCGCCCGAGTCTCCTTAGGTAGGTCTCACACTGTGAGCCATCCGGGCAGAACTCTTCCCCCCCCCCCCCCACTCCGCCCGAGTCTCCTTAGGTAGGTCTCACACTGTGAGCCATCCAGGCAGAGCTCTTCCCCCCACCATCCCCATAGTCTCCTGAGGTATGTCTCACACTGTGAGCCATCTGGGCAAAACTCTTCCCTCCCCCCTGCCCGAGTCTCCTTAGGTAGGTCTCACACTGTGAGCCATCTGGGCAGAACTCTTCCCTCACTCCCCCCCATCACTCGAGTCTCCTGAGGTAGGTCTCACACTGTGAGCCATCCAGGCAGAACTCTTCCACCACCCCCCACTCCACCCGAGTCTCCTTGGGTAGGTCCCACATAGTGAGCCATCCAGGCAGAGCTCTTCCCCCCACCATCCCCCGAGTCTCCTTCGGTAGGTCTCACACTGTGAGCCATCCAGGCAGAACTCTTCCCCACCCCCCACCATCCCCCGAGTCTCCTTCGGTAGGTCTCACACTGTGAGCCATCCAGGCAGAACTCTTCCCACCCCCCTGCCCGAGTCTCCTGAGGTAGGTCTCACACTGTGAGCCATCCAGCCAGAACTCTTCCACCACCCCCCACTCCACCCGTCTCCTTGGGTAGGTCTCACATTGTGAGCCATCCAGGCAGAGCTCTTCCCCCCACCATCCCCAGAGTCTCCTTAGGTAGGTCTTACACTGTGAGCCATCTCGGCAGAACTCTTCCCACCCCCCTGCCCGAGTCTCCTTAGGTAGGTCTCACACTGTGAGCCATCTGGGCAGAACTCTTCCCCCCCACCATCCCCTGAGTCTCCTTAGGTAGGTCACACTGTGAGCCATCCAGGCAGAACTCTTCCCTCCCCCTCCATCGCCCGAGTCTCCTTAGGTAGGGCTCACATTGTGAGCCATCTAGGCAGAGCTCTTCCCCCCTCCATCCCCCGAGTGTCCTCAGGTAGGTCTCACAATGTGAGCCATCTGGGCAGAACTCTTCCCTCCCCCCTGCCTGAGTCTCCTTTGGTAGGTCTCACACTGTGAGCCATCCAGGCAGAACTCTTCCCCCCCTCCCCCCCCCCCCCATCGCCCGAGTCTCCTTAGGTAGGTCTCACACTGTGAGCCATCTGGACAGAACTCTTCCCCCCACCATCCCCTGAGTCTCATTAGGTAGGTCTCACACTGTGAGCCATATAGGCAGAACACTTCCACACACCCCCATCGCCCGAGTCTCCTTAGGTCGGTCTCGCATTGTGAGCCATTTGGGCAGAACTCTTCGCCCCCACTGCCCGTGTCTCCTTAGGTAGGTCTCACACTGTGAGCCATCCAGGCAGAACTCTTCCACCCACCCCCCCACTCCACCCGAGTCTCCTTGGGTAGGTCTCACATTGTGGGCCATCTAGGCAGAGCTCTCCCCCACTCCCCCCGCCCCCCTGTCCGAGTCTCCTTAGGTAGGTCTCACACTTTGAGCCATCCAGGCAGAACTTTTCCACCCCCCACCCCCCCCCCCCCCCCACTCCGCCCGAGTCTCCTTGGGTAGGTCTCACTGTCAGCCATCTGGGCAGAACTCTTCCCCGCCCCCTGCCCGGGTCTCCTGAGGTAGGTCTCACATTGTGAGCCATCCAGGCAGAACTCTTCCACCCCCCCCCCCCCCCATTCCACCCGAGTCTCCTTGGGTAGGTCTCACACTGTGAGCCATCCAGGCAGAGCTCTTCCCCCCACCATCCCCCGAGTCTCCTTAGGGAGGTCTCACACTGTGAGCCATCTGGGCAAAACTCTTCCCTCCCCCCTGCCCGAGTCTCCTTAGGTAGGTCTCACACTGTGAGCCATCTCGGCAGAACTCTTCCCTCCCCCCTAGGCGAGTCTCCTTGGATAGGTCTTACACTGTGAGCCATCTCGGCAGAACTCTTCCCACCCCCCTGCCCGAGTCTCCTTTGGTAGGTCTCACACTGTGAGCCATCTGGGCAGAACTCTTCCCCCCCACCATCCCCTGAGGTAGGTCTCACACTTTGAGCCATCCAGGCAGAACTCTTCCACACCCCCCACTCCGCCCGAGTCTCCTTGGGTAGGTCTCACATTGTGAGCCATCTAGGCAGACCTCTTCCCCCCTCCATCCCCCGAGTCTCCTCAGGTAGGTCTCACACTGTGAGCCATCTGGGCAGAACTCTTCCCCCGCCCTGCCCGAGTCTCCTGAGGAAGGTCTCACATTGTGAGCCATCCAGGCAGAACTCTTCCACCCCCCCCCCCCCCCCCCCCCACTCTACCCGAGTCTCCTTGGGCAGGTCTCACACTTTGAGCGATCCAGGCAGAACTCTTCCACACACCCCCATCGCCCGAGTCTCCTTAGGTCGGTCTCGCACTGTGAGCCATCCAGGCAGAACTCTTCCACCCAGCCCCCCACTCCGCCCGAGTCTCCTTGGGTAGGTCTCACATTGTGGGCCATCTAGGCAGAGCTCTCCCCCACTCCCGCCCCCCGCCCCCTGTCCGAGTCTCCTTAGGTAGGTCTCACACTTTGAGCCATCCAGGCAGAACTCTTCCACGCCCCCCCCCCCCCCCACTCCGCCCGAGTGTCCTTGGGTGGGTCTCACTGTCAGCCATCTGGGCAGAACTCTTCCCCGCCCCCTGCCCGGGTCTCCTGAGGTAGGTCTCACATTGTGAGCCATCCAGGCAGAACTCTTCCACCCCCCCCCCCCCCACTCCACCCGAGTCTCCTTGGGTAGGGCTCACATTGTGAGCCATCGAGGCAGAGCTCTTCCCCCACCATCCCCCGTCTCCTTCGGTACGTCTCACACTGTGAGCCATCTGGGCAGAACTCTTCGCCCCCACCATCCCCCGAGTCTCCTTAGGTAGGTCTCACACTGTGAGCCATCTGGGCAGAACTCTTCCGCCCCACCCCCCTGCCCGAGTCTCCTTGGGTAGGTCTCACATTGTGAGCCATCCAGGCAGAGCTCGTCCCCCCACCATCCCCAGAGTCTCCTTAGGTATGTCTCACACTGTGAGCCATCTGGGCAAAACTCTTACCCCCCCCCCTCCTGCCCGAGTCTCCTTCGGTAGGGCTCACACTGTGAGCCATCCAGGCAGAACTCTTCCCTCCCCTCCCCCCCATCGCACGAGTCTCCTTAGGTAGGTCTCACACTGTGAGCCATCTGGGCAGAACTCTTCCCTCCCTCCCCCCCATCGCTCGAGTCTCCTGAGATAGGTCTCACACTGTGAGCCATCCAGGCAGAACTCTTCCACCACCCCCCACTCCACCCGAGTCTCCTTGGTTGGTCTCACATTGTGAGCCATCCAGGCAGAGCTCTTCCCCCCACCATCCCCCGAGTCTCCTTCGGTAGGTCTCACACTGTGAGCCATCCAGGCAGAACTCTTCCACCCACCCCCCCACTCCGCCCGAGTCTCCTTGGGTAGGGCTCACACTGTGAGCCATCCAGGCAGAACTCTTCCCTCCCCTCCCCCCCCATCGCACGAGTCTCCTTAGGTAGGTCTCACACTGTGAGCCATCTGGGCAGAACTCTTCCCTCCCTCCCCCCCATCGCTCGAGTCTCCTGAGATAGGTCTCACACTGTGAGCCATCTGGGCAGAACTCTTCCCTCCCTCCCCCCCATCGCTCGAGTCTCCTTAGGTAGGTCTCACACTGTGAGCCATCTGGGCAGAACTCTTCCCCCCCCCCCCCCCTGCCCGAGTCTCCTGAGGTAGGTCTCACACTGTGAGCCATCCAGGCAGAACTCTTCCCCACCCCCCACTCTGCCCGAGTCTCCTTGGGTAGGTCTTACACTGTGAGCCATCTCGGCAGAACTCTTCCCACCCCCCTGCCCGAGTCTCCTTAGGTAGGTCTCACACTGTGAGCCATCCAGGCAGAGCTCTTCCCCCCACCATCCCCAGAGTCTCCTTCGGTAGGTCTCACACTGTGAGCCATCTGGGCAAAACTCTTCCCTCCCCCCTGCCCGAGTCTCCTTAGGAAGGTCTCACACTGTGAGCCATCTCGGCAGAACTCTTCCCTCCCCCCTGCCCGAGTCTCCTTGGATAGGTCTTACACTGTGAGCCATCTCGGCAGAACTCTTCCCACCCCCCTGCCCGAGTCTCCTTTGGTAGGTCTCACACTGTGAGCCATCTGGGCAGAACTCTTCCCCCCCACCATCCCCTGAGTCTCCTTAGGTAGGTCTCACACTTTGAGCCATCCAGGCAGAACTCTTCCACACCCCCCACTCCGCCCGAGTCTCCTTGGGTAGGTCTCACATTGTGAGCCATCTAGGCAGACCTCTTCCCCCCTCCATCCCCCGAGTCTCCTCAGGTAGGTCTCACACTGTGAGCCATCTGGGCAGAACTCTTCCCTCCCCCCTGCCCGAGTCTCCTTCGGTAGGTCTTACACTGTGAGCCATCCAGGCAGAACTCTTCCCCCCTCCCCCCCATCGCCCGAGTCTCCTTAGGTAGGTCTCACACTGTGAGCCATCTGGACAGAACTCTTCCCCCCACCATCCCCTGAGTCTCCTTAGGTAGCGATACAGGCAGAACACTTCCCCCCCCCCCCCCCCCCTACCCGAGTCTCCTTAGGTAGGTCTCACATTGTGAGCCATCTGGGCAGAACTCTTCCCCCCCCCCCCCTGCCCGAGTCTCCTTGGGTAGGTCTCACACTGTGAGCCATCTCGGCAGAACTCTTCCCCCGCCCCCCCCACTCCACCGAGTCTCCTTAGGTAGGTCTCAAACTGTGAACCATCTGGGCACAACTCTCACCCCCCCCCCCCCCCTGTCCGAGTCTCCTCAGGTAGGTCCCACATTTTGAGCCATCTGGGCAAAACACTTCCCTCTCCCCTGCCTGAGTCTCCTTCGGTAGGTCGCACACTATGAGCCATCCAGGCAGAACTCTTCCCCCCCTGCCCCCCATCGCCCGAGTCTCCTTAGGTAGGTCTCACACTGTGAGCCATCCAGGCAGAACTCTTCCCCACCCCCTACTCTGCCCGAGTCTCCTTAGGTAGGTCCCACATTGTGAGCCATCCAGGCAGAACTCTTCCCCCCCTTCCCCCAATCGCCCGAGTCTCCTCAGGTAGGTCTAACATTGTGAGCCATCTAGGAAGAGCTCTCCCCCCAATTCCCCCCCCCCCCCTGCCCGAGTCTCCTTAGGTAGGTCTCACACTGTGAGACATCTGGGCAAAACTCTTCCCTCCCCCCTGCCTGAGTCTCCTTAGGTAGGTCCCACATTGTGAGCCATCCAGGCAGAACTCTTCCCCCCCTTACCCCAAACGCCCGAGTCTCCTCAGGTAGGTCTAACATTGTGAGCCATCTAGGAAGAGCTCTCCCCCCAATTCCCCCCCCCCCCCTGCCCGAGTCTCCTTAGGTAGGTCTCACATTGTGAGCCATCTGGGCAGAACTCTTCCCACCCCCCTGCCTGAGTCTCCTTAGGTAGGTCTCACACTGTGAGCCATCTCGGCAGAACTCTTCCCACCCCCCTGCCCGAGTCTCCTTAGGTAGGTCTCACACTGTGAGCCATCTGGGCAGAACTCTTCCCCCCCACCATCCCCTGAGTCTCCTTAGGTAGGTCTCACACTTTGAGCCATCCAGGCAGAACTCTTCCACACACCCCCACTCCGCCCGAGTCTCCTTGGGTAGGTCTCACATTGTGAGCCATCCAGGCAGAGCTCTTCCCCCCACCATCCCCCGAGTCTCCTTCGGTAGGTCTCACACTGTGAGCCATCCAGGCAGAACTCTTCCACCCACCCCCCCCACTCCGCCCGAGTCTCCTTGGGTAGGGCTCACACTGTGAGCCATCCAGGCAGAACTCTTCCCTCCCCTCCCCCCCATCGCACGAGTCTCCTTAGGTAGGTCTCACACTGTGAGCCATCTGGGCAGAACTCTTCCCTCCCTCCCCCCCATCGCTCGAATCTCCTGAGATAGGTCTCACACTGTGAGCCATCTGGGCAGAACTCTTCCCTCCCTCCCCCCCATCGCTCGAGTCTCCTTAGGTAGGTCTCACACTGTGAGCCATCTGGGCAGAACTCTTCCCCCCCCCCCCCCCCTGCCCGAGTCTCCTGAGGTAGGTCTCACACTGTGAGCCATCCAGGCAGAACTCTTCCCCACCCCCCACTCTGCCCGAGTTTCCTTGGGTAGGTCTTACACTGTGAGCCATCTCGGCAGAACTCTTCCCACCCCCCTGCCCGAGTCTCCTTAGGTAGGTCTCACACTGTGAGCCATCCAGGCAGAGCTCTTCCCCCCACCATCCCCAGAGTCTCCTTCGGTAGGTCTCACACTGTGAGCCATCTGGGCAAAACTCTTCCCTCCCCCCTGCCCGAGTCTCCTTAGGTAGGTCTCACACTGTGAGCCATCTCGGCAGAACTCTTCCCTCCCCCCTGCCCGAGTCTCCTTGGATATGTCTTACACTGTGAGCCATCTCGGCAGAACTCTTCCCACCCCCCTGCCCGAGTCTCCTTAGGTAGGTCTCACACTGTGAGCCATCTGGGCAGAACTCTTCCCCCCCACCATCCCCTGAGTCTCCTTAGGTAGGTCTCACACTTTGAGCCATCCAGGCAGAACTCTTCCACACCCCCCACTCCGCCCGAGTCTCCTTGGGTAGGTCTCACATTGTGAGCCATCTAGGCAGACCTCTTCCCCCCTCCATCCCCCGAGTCTCCTCAGGTAGGTCTCACACTGTGAGCCATATCGGCAGAACTCTTCCCCCCCACTCCGCAGGAGTCTCCTTGGGTAGGTCTCACACTGTGAGCCATCTGGGCAGAACTCTTCCCCCCCTCCCCCCAATCGCCCGAGTCTCCTCAGGTACGTCTCACATTGTGAGCCATCTCGGCAGAACTCTTCCCACCACCCCCCCCCCCCTCCCCTGCCCAAGTCTCCTGAGGTTGGTCTAACATTGTGAGCCATCTAGGAAGAGCTCTCCCACACTCCCCCCCCCCCCCCCTGCCCGAGTCTCCTGAGGTAGGTCTCACATTGTGAGCCATCTGGGCAAAACTCTTCCCTCCCCCCTGCCCGAGTCTCCTTCGGTCGGTCTCACACTGTGAGCCATCCAGGCAGAGCTCTTCCCCCCACCATCCCCAGAGTCTCCTTAGGTGGGTCTCACACTGTGAGCCATCTGGGCAAAACTCTTCCCTCCCCTCTGCCCGAGTCTCCTTAGGTGGGTCTCACACTGTGAGCCATCTGGGCAAAACTCTTCCCTCCCCTCTGCCCGAGTCTCCTTAGGTAGGTCTCACACTGTGAGCCATCTCGGCAGAACTCTTCCCTCCCCCCTGCCCGAGTCTCCTTGGATAGGTCTTACACTGTGAGCCATCTGGGCAGAACTCTTCCCCCCCACTATCCCCTGAGTCTCCTTAGGTAGGTCTCACACTTTGAGCCATCCAGGCAGAACTTTTCCACACCCCCCACTCCGCCCGAGTCTCCTTGGGTAGGTCTCACATTGTGAGCCATCTAGGCAGACCTCTTCCCCCCTCCATCCCCCGAGTCTCCTCAGGTAGGTCTCACACTGTGAGCCATCTGGGCAGAACTCTTCCCTCCCCCCTGCCTGAGTCTCCTTCGGTAGGTCTCACACTGTGAGCCATATGGACAGAACTCTTCCCCCCACCATCCCTTGAGTCTCCTTAGGTAGGACTCACACTGTGAGCCATACAGGCAGAACACTCCCCCCCCCCCACTCTGCGCGAGTCTCCTTGGGTAGGGCTCACACTGTGAGCCATCTGGGCAGAACTCTTCACCCCCACCCCCAGCCTGAGTCTCCTTAGGTAGGTCTCACACTTTGAGCCATCTAGGCAGAACTCTTCCCTCCCCCCTGCCTGAGTCTCCTTCGGTAGGTCTCACACTGTGAGCCATATGGACAGAACTCTTCCCCCCACCATCCCTTGAGTCTCCTTAGGTAGGACTCACAATGTGAGCCATCCATGCAGAACTCTTCCACCCACCCCCCCAACTCCGCCCGAGTCTCCTTGGGTCGGTCTCACATTGTGAGCCATCTAGGCAGAGCTCTCCCCCACTCCCCCCCCCCCTGCCCGAGTCTCCTGAGGTAGGTCTCACACTTTGAGCCATACAGGCAGAGCTCCCCCCCACTCCCCCCCCCCCCCTGCCCGAGTCTCCTTAGGTAGGTCTCACACTGTGAGCCATCCAGGCAGAGCTCTCCCCCACTCCCCCCCCCCCCCCCTGCCCGAGTCTCCTTAGGTAGGTCTCACACTTTGAGCCATCCAGGCAGAACTCTTCCTTCCCTCCCCCCCATCGCCCGAGTCTCCTTAGTTAGGTCTCACACTGTGAGCCATCCAGGCAGAACTCTTCCACCACCACCCACTCTACCCGGGTCTCCTTGGGTAGGTCTCACATTGTGAGCCATCCAGGGAGAGCTCTTACCCCACCATCCCCCGAGTCTCCTTCGGTAGGTCTCACACTGTGAGCCATATCGGCAGAACTCTTCCCCAACCCCTACTCTGCCCAAGTCTCCTTGGGTAGGTCCCACACTGTGATCCATCCAGGCAGAACTCTTCCACCCCCCACCCCCCCACTCCGCCCGAGTCTCCTTGGGTAGGTCCCACATTGTGAGCCATCCAGGCAGAACTCTTCCCCCCCCCTCCCCCCAATCGCCCGAGTCTCCTCAGGTAGGTCTAACATTGTGAGCCATCTAGGAAGAGCTCTCCAGAACTCTTCCACCCCCCCCCCCACCCCCCACTCCGCCCGAGTCTCCTTAGGTAGGTCTCACACTGTGAAACATCTGGGCAGAACTCTTCCACCCCCCCCCCCCCCACTCCGCCCGAGTCTCCTTGGGTAGGTCCCACATTGTGAGCCATCTCGGCAGAACTCTTCCCCCCCCCCCCCACCCCCCACTCCGCCCGAGTCTCCTCAGGTAGGTCTCACACAGCAGAACACTTCCCCCCACCATCCCCCGTTTCCTTAGGTAGGTGCCACACTGTGAGCCATCCAGGCAGAACTCTTCCCCCCCTCCCACCAATCGCCCAAGTCACCTTAGGTAGGCGTGAGCCATCTAGGCAGAGCTCTTCACCCCACCATCCCCCGAGTCTCCTTAGGTAGGTCCCACATTGTGAGCCATCCAGGCAGAACTCTTCCCCCCCCTCCCCCCAATCTCGCGAGTCTCCTCAGGTAGGTCTCACACTGTGAGCCATCTCGGCAGAACTCTTCCCACCCACCCCCCCCCCCCCCCCCCGCGTCTCCTGAGGTTGGTCTAACATTGTGAGCCATCTAGGAAGAGCTCTCCCACACTCCCCCCCCCCCCCCCTGCCCGAGTCTCCTGAGGTAGGTCTCACATTGTGAGCCATCCAGGCAGAACTCTTCCCCCCCTCCCCCCAATCGCCCGAGTCTCCTTAGGTAGGTCTCACATTGTGAGCCATCTGGGCAAAAGTCTTCCCTCCCCCCTGCCCGAGTCTCCTTCGGTAGGTCTCACACTGTGAGCCATCCAGGCAGAGCTCTTCACCCCACCATCCCCAGAGTCTCCTTAGGTAGGTCTCACACTGTGAGCCATCTGGGCAAAACTCTTCCCTCCCCCCTGCCCGAGTCTCCTTAGGTAGGTCTCACACTGTGAGCCATCTCGGCAGAACTCTTCCCTCCCCCCTGCCCGAGTTTCTTTGGATAGGTCTTACACTGTGAGCCATCTCAGCAGAACTCTTCCCACCCCCCTGCCCGAGTCTCCTTAGGTAGGTCTCACACTGTGAGCCATCTGGGCAGAACTCTTCCCCCCCACCATCCCCTGAGTCTCCTCAGGTAGGTCTCACACTGTGAGCCATCTGGGCAGAACTCTTCCCTCCCCCCTGCCTGAGTCTCCTTCGGTAGGTCTCACACTGTGAGCCATCCAGGCAGAACTCTTCCCCCCCTCCCCCCCCATCGCCCGTCTCCTTAGGTAGGTCTCACACTGTGAGCCATATGGACAGAACTCTTCCCCCCACCATCCCCTGAGTCTCCTTAGGTAGGACTCACACTGTGAGCCATACAGGCAGAACACTTCCCCCCCCCCACTCTGCGCGAGTCTCCTTGGGTCATCTAGCCATCTAGGAAGAGCTCTCCCACACTCCCCCCCCCCCCTGCCCGAGTCTCCTGAGGTAGGTCTCACACTTTCAGCCATCCAGGCAGAACTCTTCCCTCCCTCCCCCCCCTGCCCGAGTCTCCTTAGGTAGGTCTCACACTTTGAGCCATCCAGGCAGAGCTCTCCCCCACTCCCCCCCCCCCCCCTGCCCGAGTCTCCTTAGGTAGGTCTCACACTGTGAGCCATCTGGGCAGAACTCTCCCCCCCCCCCCCCCCCCACTCCGCCCGAGTCTCCTTGGGTAGGTCTCACATTGTGAGCCATCCAGGCAGAGCTCTTCCCCCCACCATTCCCAGAGTCTCCTTAGGTATGTCTCACACTGTGAGCCATCTGGGCAAAACTCTTCCCTCCCCCCTGCCCGAGTCTCCTTAGGTAGGTCTCACACTGTGAGCCATCTGGGCAGAACTCTTCCCCCCCACCCCCTGCCCGAGTCTCCTGAGGTAGGTCTCACACTGTGAGCCATCCAGGCAGAACTCTTCCACCACCCCCCACTCCACCCGAGTCTCCTTGGGTAGGTCTCACATTGTGAGCCATCCAGGCAGAGCTCTTCCCCCCACCATCCCCCGAGTCTCCTTCGGTAGGTCTCACACTGTGAGCCATCCAGGCAGAACTCTTCCCCACCCCCAACTCTGCCCGAGTCTCCTTGGGTAGGTCTTACACTGTGAGCCATCTCGGCAGAACTCTTCCCACCCCCATGCCCGAGTCTCCTTCGGTAGGTCTCACACTGTGAGCCATCTCGGCATAACTCTTACCACCCCCCTGCCCGAGTCTCCTGAGGTAGGTCTCACACTGTGAGCCATCTGGGCAGAACTCTCCCCCCCCCCCAACATCCCCTGAGTCTCCTTAGGTAGGTCTCACACTTTGAGCCATCCAGGCAGAACTCTTCCACACCCCCCACTCCGCCCGAGTCTCCTTGGGTAGGTCTCACATTGTGAGCCATCTAGGCAGACCTCTTCCCCCCTCCATCCCCCGAGTCTCCTCAGGTAGGTCTCACAATGTGAGCCATCTGGGCAGAACTCTTCCCTCCCCCCTGCCTGAGTCTCCTTCGGTAGGTCTCACACTGTGAGCCATCCAGGCAGAACTCTTCCCCCCCTCCCCCCCATCGCCTCCTTAGGTAGGTCTCACACTGTGAGCCATCTGGACAGAACTCTTCCCCCCACCATCCCCTGAGTCTCATTAGGTAGGTCTCACACTGTGAGTCATCCAGGCAGAACTCTTCCACCCACCCCCCACACTCCGCCCGAGTCTCCTTGGGTAGGTCTCACATTGTGGGCCATCTAGGCAGAGCTCTCCCCCACTCCCCCCCACCCTGTCCGAGTCTCCTTAGGTAGGTCTCACACTTTGAGCCATCCAGGCAGAACTCTTCCACCGCCCCCCCCCCCCCCCCGCACTCCGCCCGAGTCTCCTTGGGTAGGTCTCACTGTGAGCCATCTGGGCAGAACTCTTCCCCGCCCCCTGCCCGGGTCTCCTGAGGTAGGTCTCACACTGTGAGCCATCCAGGCAGAACTCTTCCACCCCCCCCCCCCACTCCACCCGAGTCTCCTTGGGTAGGGCTCACATTGTGAGCCATCCAGGCAGAGCTCGTCCCCCCACCATCCCCAGAGTCTCCTTAGGTATGTCTCACACTGTGAGCCATTTGGGCAAAACTCTTCCCTCCCCCCTGCCCGAGTCTCCTTCGGTAGGTCTCACACTGTGAGCCATCCAGGCAGAACTCTTCCCTCCCCTCCCCCCCATCGCACGAGTCTCCTTAGGTAGGTCTCACACTGTGAGCCATCTGGGCAGAACTCTTCCCTCCCTCCCCCCCATCGCTCGAGTCTCCTTAGGTAGGTCTCACACTGTGAGCCATCTGGGCAGAACTCTTCCCCCCCCCCCCCCTGCCCGAGTCTCCTGAGGTAGGTCTCACACTGTGAGCCATCTGGGCAAAGCTCTTCCCTCCCCCCTGCCCGAGTCTCCTTAGGTAGGTCTCACACTGTGAGCCATCTCGGCAGAACTCTTCCCTCCCCCCTGCCCGAGTCTCCTTGGATAGGTCTTACACTGTGAGCCATCTGGGCAAAACTCTTCCCTCCCCCCTGCCCGAGTCTCCTTCGGTAGGTCTCACACTGTGAGCCATCCAGGCAGAGCTCTTCCCCCCACCATCCCCAGAGTCTCCTTCGGTAGGTCTCACACTGTGAGCCATCTGGGCAAAACTCTTCCCTCCACCCTGCCCGAGTCTCCTTAGGTAGGTCTTACACTGTGAGCCATCTGGGCAAAACTCTTCCCTCCCCCCTGCCCGAGTCTCCTTAGGTAGGTCTCACACTGTGATCCATCTGGGCAGAACTCTTCCCCCCCACCATCCCCTGAGTCTCCTTAGGTAGGTCTCACACTTTGAGCCATCCAGGCAGAACTCTTCCACACCCCCCACTCCGCCCGAGTCTCCTTCGGTAGGTCTCACATTGTGAGCCATCTAGGCAGACCTCTTCCCCCCTCCATCCCCCGAGTCTCCTCAGGTAGGTCTCACACTGTCAGCCATCTGGGCATAACTCTTCCCTCCCCCCTGCCCGAGTCTCCTTGGGTAGGTCTCACTGTGAGCCATCCAGGCAGAACTCTTCTCCCACCTCCCCCCCCCCCCCCCCCATCACCCGAGTCTCCTTGGGTCGGTCTCACATTGTGAGCCATCTAGGCAGAGCTCTCCCCCACTCCCCCCCACCCCCTGCTCGAGTCTCCTTAGGTAGGTCTCACACTTTGAGCCATCCAGGCAGAGCTCTCCCCCACTCCCCCCCCCCCCCCCTGCCCGAGTCTCCTTAGGTAGGTCTGACATTGTGAGCCATCCAGGCAGAACTATTCCCCCCCCCCCCCCCGAATTCCGCCCGAGTCTCCTTAGGTAGGTCTCACACTGTGAGCCATCTGGGCAGAACTCTCCCCCCCCCCCCCCCCCCCCACTCCGCCCGAGTCTCCTTGGGTAGGTCTCACATTGTGAGCCATCCAGGCAGAGCTCTTCCCCCCACCATCCCCAGAGTCTCCTTCGGTATGTCTCACACTGTGAGCCATCTGGGCAAAACTCTTCCCTCCCCCCTGCCCGAGTCTCCTTCGGTAGGTCTCACACTGTGAGCCATCTGGGCAGAACTCTTCCCTCCCTCCCCCCCATCGCTCGAGTCTCCTTAGGTAGGTCTCACACTGTGAGCCATCTGGGCAGAACTCTTCCCCCCCACCCCCCTGCCCGAGTCTCCTGAGGTAGGTCTCACACTGTGAGCCATCCAGGCAGAACTCTTCCACCACCCCCCACTCCACCCGAGTCTCCTTGGGTAGGTCTCACATTGTGAGCCATCCAGGCAGAGCTCTTCCCCCCACCATCCCCTGAGTCTCCTTCGGTAGGTCTCACACTGTGAGCCATCCAGGCAGAACTCTTCCCCACCCCCCACTCTGCCCGAGTCTCCTTGGGTAGGTCTTACACTGTGAGCCATCTCGGCAGAACTCTTCCCACCCCCCTGCCCGAGTCTCCTTAGGTAGGTCTCACACTGTGAGCCATCTGGGCAGAACTCTTCCCCCCCCTGCCCCCCATCGCCCGAGTCTCCTTAGGTAGGTCTCACACTGTGAGCCATCCAGGCAGAACTCTTCCCCACCCCCTACTCTGCCCGGGTCTCCTTAGGTAGGTCTCACACTGTGAGACATCTGGGCAAAACTCTTCCCTCCCCCCTGCCTGAGTCTCCTTAGGTAGGTCCCACATTGTGAGCCAACCAGGCAGAACTCTTCCCCCCCTTCCCCTAATCGCCCGAGTCTCCTCAGGTAGGTCTAACATTGTGAGCCATCTGGGCACAACTCTTCCACCCCCCCCCCCCCCCACTCCGCCCGAGTCACCTTGGGTAGGTCCCACATTGTGAGCCATCTCGGCACAACTCTTCCACCCCCCCCCCCCACTCCGCCCGAGTCACCTTGGGTAGATCCCACATTGTGAGCCATCTGGGCAGAACTCTTCCCAGCCACCCTCTTGCCCGAGTCTCCTTAGGGAGGTCTCACATTGTGAGCCATCTGGGCACAACTCTTCCACCCCCCCCCCCCCCCACTCCGCCCGAGTCACCTTGGGTAGGTCCCACATTGTGAGCCATCTCGGCAGAACTCTTCCCCCCCCCCCCCCCCCCCCCGCCCGTCTCCTCAGGTAGGTCTCACACAGCAGAACACTTCCCCCCACCATCCCCCGTTTCCTTAGGTAGGTGCCACACTGTGAGCCATCCAGGCAGAACTCTTCCCCCCCTCCCCCAATCGCCCGAGTCTCCTTAGGTAGGTCTCACACTGTGAGCCATCTGGGCAGAACTCTTGCCCCCCCACCTGCCCGAGTCTCCTTAGGTAGGTCTCACACTGTGAACCATCTTGGCAGAACTCTTCCCTCTCCCTGCCAGAGTCTCCTTCGGTAGGTCGCACACTGTGAGCAATCTCGGCAGAACTCTTCCCACCCCCCTGCCCGAGTCTCCTTAGGTAGGTCTCACACTGTGAGTCATCTGGGCAAAACTCTTCCCTCCCCCCTGCCCGAGTCTCCTTTGGTAGGTCTCACAGTGTGAGCCATCCAGGCAGAACTCTTCCCGACCCTCCCCCCCCCCCATCGCCCGAGTCTCCTTAGGTAGGTCTCACACTGTGAGCCATCTGGGCAAAACTCTTCCCTCCCCACTGCCCGAGTCTCCTTTGGTAGGTCTCACAGTGTGAGCCATCTGGGCAGCACTCTTCCCCCCCACCATCCCCTGAGTCTCCTTCGGTAGGTCTCACACTTTGAGCCATATAGGCAGAACTCTTTCCCCCCCACTCCGCGCGAGTCTCCTTGGGTAGGTCTCACATTGTGAGCCATCTTGGCAGAACTCTTCCCCCCACCCCCGCCCCCCTGCCCGAGTCTCCTTAGGTAGGTCTCACATTGGAGACGAACGCATCAATGGAGACGTCAGTCTGTGGGCACCAGTCAAGAAGCAGAACAACGCCATGTTCCTGTCAGGAAACAAGAAGCAAACTGTCAAGGTCCGCGACCAATTGGTGGATCTGAAAGAAACAAAAGAACTCTATGGTCGGTTTATGGTTCTTGCCAATCGAACCGGGACATGGATCAGAAGAATGCAGTCGGGAACGACAAGTTTACTCTGACTCCCAGGGCATTGTTTGCCCCAGATGGATCCATCCTTCCATGTACTAACAAGTCGAAGCTCATACATTGACTGGAAAAGCTGGAAAAAAAAACAATGAAACCCATCAGAATGCACAAGCACCATCATCTGAGGAACATGTTGATGAAGCAGAAACATCTTCAGCACCCTCTGAGAGTCCAAAAATTGCCATTGTGGATGGAATGGTGCTCGTCCAACAGATGGCAAAGAAACCTGGGACAATCAGCACAGTCAAAGATCTCAGCCTGCACTTCAATGACAGGCTCCTGGTGTTGACAGCAGATTTCGACAAGGTCATTCTGGTCTTTGACACCGACAAAGCTGACTCGTTGAAGCAGAAAACAAGGGAGAAACGACGACAAGGCAAAGATCCCATTCAGTACCACATTGCTGACGACACAAACATCAAACACATACCAATGGGACGCTTCCTATCTCACGAAAAGATGAAAGCCGATCTAACTGAATACCTTGCACAAGCAGCACTCAAGAATAACGCAAGCTCCCAAAAGTTAGTCATCACATAAGCATCAGGCCGCAGAAGAAGCAACCACGACATGCAGTTTGAAGAAAACAATGACGAAGAGGCTGATTCATTGATGATCTGCTTAGCAGCAGCTGCATCACAGCGCTGTCCTGAAGCACGGATGGTCTTCTTCAGCCCAGATACTGATGTCTTGGTTCTGGCTGTTGCACACTACGACAAGCTCTGCAAACACACTGTGATATACAGTCACATGAAAAAGTAAGTATACCCCATGTAAAATTTTGACTTTTTCAACACATTTCAACATACAGCTGTTTGATCTTCATTTCAACAATATTGACAGATAAAGGTGATATAAAATAACAAATATCATGAAACATTTACATTTTGTCATCCATTGTATAATTTAAATAAACATAAATGCAAATTTCGCATGTGGAAAAAGTAAGTACACCCCCACATTTATCACTACTTCAAATACGTAAAATTAGAATCAGGTGCACCAGCTCAGGTGCAAATGATTAGAACATCGTTAGAGAAGATCTTGGAGGAACCTGTCTTATTTAAACCTCAGACATTTAGTTTGGTTTGCTCTTTGTTGTTGAAGTGTGCGGCGTCACCATGCCTAGATCAAAAGAGCTCTCTGAGGCCTTCAGAAAGAAGGTTATAGATGCCTACGAGTCTGGGAAGGGATTTAAAAAGATATCCAAACAATTTGAAATCAATCATTCTACTGTCCGGAAGATCATCTACAAGTGGAGAAGATTCCAAACAACTGCCAACTTGTTCAGGCCAGGCCACCCCAGCAAGTTCAGCCCGAGAGCAGACCGCAAGTTGCTGAAAGAAGTCTCTAAGAATCCCAGAATGTCATCACGGGACCTACAGGTAGCTCTTGCCACTGTTGATGTCAAAGTGCACGAGTCTGCCATTAGAAAGAGGCTGCACAAATTTGATCTACATGGAAGGTGTGCCAGGAGGAAACCTTTGCTGTCCAGAAAGAACATCAGGGCAAGACTAAAGTTTGCCAATGAACACCTCGGCAAAGACCAGCACTTCTGGAACAATGTGCTCTGGGCAGATGAGTCAAAGGTAGAGCTATTTGGCCACAGTACCAGAAGACATGTTTGGCGAAAACCAAAGACAGCATTTGACCACAAGAACCTGATACCAACTGTAAAGCATGGTGGTGGAAATACTATGGTTTGGGGCAGCTTTGCTGCATCAGGGCCTGGGCAGCTCACCATCATAGACTCCACAATGAATTCTTCATTGTACCAGAGGGTGCTTGAGGATAATGTGAGGCCATCTGTCGGGAAGTTGAAGCTCAACCGAAGGTGGACCTTGCAACATGACAATGACCCTAAACATGCCAGTAAATCCACCAAGGAATGGCTGAAAAGAAAGAAATGGAGGGTTCTGGAATGGCCAAGTCAAAGCCCGGATCTAAATCCCATCGAGATGTTGTGGGGGGATTTGAAACGAGCTGTGCATGCAAGAAACCCCTCAAACATCGCACAGCTGAAAGATTTCTGCATGGAGGAGTGGGCAAAAATTTCTCCCAGTCGATGTCAGAGACTGGTAGACAGTTATAAGAAACGCCGACTTGAGGTTGTTTCTGCCAAAGGGGGCAATACCACCTATTAGAGCCATGGGGTGTACTTACTTTTTCCACATGCGAAATTTGCATTTATGTTTATTTAAATTATACAATGGACTGAAAAATGTAAATGTTTCATGATATTTGTCATATTATATCACCTTTATCTATCAATATTGTTGAAATGAAGATCAAATAGCTGTATGTTGAAATATGTTGAAAAAGTCTAAACTTTACTTGGGGTGTACTTACTTTTTCACGTGACTGTAACAAGTATTCCTGACCTAAGGTGGCATCTGTTTTGCAAACATCTGGCAGAAAGCAGCAAGTTTCCTCCGACAGTTGGTGCCCTTAAGGAGCACATTGAACGTGTGCTCGTACAGAGTAGGGTGTGGTGCCAAGCCACCGTGATGTGGCAACGTCTGTTCGACCCACTCAAACATGGCTATTATCAGAATGACCATGGTGAGATACTACCTCCCACCACGAAGGCTCCACCTGCACCACAGGCCACTGTAGAGTTGGTCAGATGTCAGTGTAAAGCCCATTGCACAACCCAGAGGGGTTCATGCAGGAGACACAACTTGGCTTGCACAGACCTTTGTTTGTGTGGAAGTGACTGCGAAAATGACGCGGTTTGTAATGCCGAAAATGATACTCAGGACAGTGATGAAGATCTGTAAAAGCATATTCCTGAACGGTATAGACCTCGTAGATCCTGTGTATAGGACTTATAGTTCAATCTGATACTAACAAGGCTGCTTTCTTGCTTTATAAACCCATACCTATAACTTCAAAGGACTTGCAATATCATGTATTATGTAATGCAGTTATATCACAAATATAAAGACAATGGTTTTCAATTATCTTTGTTTGTTGCTTTTCTATAATCTTGAGCACTATTTTGAGGCCTTTATTAGATTCCTTGACCCATAAAACATAGGATTAGCATATTTAATTTAGTTTCTAAGTTGACTAGAAGCCGAGATAGCGCAAAATACGTATTTTATGGCGGCCATATTGAAAATCCAAAATGGCGGCCATGCAGGTGTCTGTGCAAATGCCAACATTGATTTTCGGATTCTCCATGCTCTGATGATTCCAAAAATGTACAGGTTTGCTAATCTCCCAAAATTTTGAACGAAATTATATTTTTAACAAATTGAACCTGTCTAAGTGTTAAAAGGGTTATTCTAACTTGCATAGCCACAAAGATAATGGAGAAATCATACATACATCAAATAGGGGACGAGGATATTGATGTAACCATCTGTGTACTTGAATGTGAATTACAAAGACATTGGTAGACAATAAACAAACCCTCTTATGATGAAACTGCCAAAATCAAGACTCTCTGCTCACCTTCACTCCTCTTTTCTCCCGCCTCTGGAACAAACTCCATCACTCCCTTCAATCCCACTCCTCCCTCCAGGTCTTCAAAACAGATGTTCACCACCATCTCTTAGCTTCCCCCATCCAAAACCTTGATCTTTTCTACCCCTGCTAATTTCACCCAAAATCCACTTTTTTGAAATAGCAACTTCTATCCTGGAAGTCCTTGGTGTCCTTGTGTTTTATACTTCTCCCACCCACCCCCCCCCCCCCCCCCTCCTTCCCACACCTCCTTCCCCAAGCCCTCTCCCTCCCACACATTCCCGATGTCCCTGCTCTCAAATGTTGTGTTTGTGTGCTTCCCCTTCTCTCCCCATCTTGTCTACCGCTCCCCTTTTTACATACTTTGTTTGTCTGTTTGATTTGTCAGTGTGATAAATGTTAGCTCTTTCACGACCCTCGATGCTGTATCCAAAAAACAAACAAAATTTAGTCACATGAGGGACTTGAACACATGTTGCTGAGGAACCTATCTTCCTTAGCAACATGAGGTCGGGGTTCAGATGAGATCACCAGAAGATTATCCAGAAGAAAATGGTTTCTTGGTTCAATTGTGCTTTACATAATAGCAGATAAAGTTACAAATGATCAAAACGAGAAAAGGTAATTTACCTGAAGTGAATAAACATACATGTGTGGTGTTCTGTTCAATGGGTGTTGTGAGTTCGATTTCATCTGCAATCTCATCATGTATGGCAAAGAGAACAAGGAAATGAAAATGAACATGACGGTGACTTACCTTGACAGAGTTTTGACGCCCAGTGTGTTTTTCGGGGCTGCATTGGAATAGAAAGAGCAATAATGTCAAAAAGGATGAAGGTTTCACTCACCATCTTCTGCGAGTTTGAGTCTTCAAGTCAAATTTGTACTCTCTCACAACAAGCACACACAGATGCACACACGCGCACGCACCACGGCACGGTCTACCAGCCTATCTCCTCAGCACAAGGGGAATGCATTCCACGCTGATGACAGCCATGGAGCCAGAAATATGTCCCTGGATTGATACATTTCCGATTTGCCAATAAAAGCCTTCTAAAGGCCTGTCGGCTGATTGTTGCTGCAGTTAGCGGTGTAGCAGCTGGTACTGTATTATACAAGGGGTGGTTCTGTGTTTTATCACAAACTGCAACTGAACCGGTTTGCCTGTTTAATGTTATATATCAATTTTAACTTTCATCCCCATCCAGTATTTTATATCATGTACCTGGAGTAATCCATGCCATCTTACCTTCAAGAAAGGAACAAGGTTGAAGAAGATTTCCAAGAGATGATCGGAAAAACTTTTACGCTTTTCTGGAGGACAGACAAACAAAATATCTTGATGTACCATATGCATTGATAATTACAGGTAACATTCAAATAAATAACAAGACCCAATCACGTCTCTCACCCACAAGTAGAGGATATAACCAATTCGCTCTCACCTAATCAATTACCCCAGGTGGCTAGGATTATCAAATTAATCAAGTGCCATGCTCTCACAGCGAAAAAGCTGCGTAAAGTCACCAAGAAAAGCTACACAAGGAAAGTAATATCTTTGATGTCCATGAAAGCTTCAGACATTCACAAGTTGTACATAAATGGGAATCCTAATGCTACACGCCTCCCTGCCCCCCCCCCCCCACCCCAACCAACCGATGCCATCTTACCTTGAAGAACGGAACATATTTGAAGAATCTTTCCAAGAGACGGTCAGAAAGACTTTGAGGCTTCTGTATGACAAACAGAGAAAAAGAAAACATCTCGTATCAGTCAAAGAAGATTTCCTGAATTGTGTTTCACTGTCGAGGGGAAAGTACCACCCAGAAATATATACGATATAAGCTTAGAGCTCGATAAACATTGTCTACCAGCTCTTTCTGATGCACATGTGGTCACTCGGAAGAACAACATGGTGGACGATTGTACTTGCCGAGATTGTTTATGTTAATGGCGAATGATGTGTGGAGATTACAAGGTGTTAGAACACCACGTTAAAAGTTCTGTCTGCACAATGTTCTTATGTTCTAGATGTGTGTGGTGGAAGAAATATCGACTCAAGAGATACAAAGTTATTCCGCATCTTCCTCCCGACCATAGCAGACTCCTCTGCCTTTCCCACTTCCCTACCTGTTTGTTAGTACCTGTTATGTCCTTTATCTCTACTCTGAGTTTTACCTCCTCTTGTGAATCTTCTTCTTCTTACTATAATTCACCAAATGTCTGTCTGTCTGTCCGTTCGAAGGTACCGTAAAAACTGCTGAACCGATCGCAAAGATATTTTCGGTGGGTAATCCTGGGATCCCCAGGAGTAAAATAGGCTATTTAGTTTTCCCAATTTCAGCTTTGGTCTCCAGCATTCTCAGGTTTGCACTCCCGCATAACATTCGCGTTTTGCATGACGTTCATGGTGACGCGTGACGGATGGTTATATGAATCGTTTAAAATAAAAAAACCCTTCAATTTCTGATATTTTGCCATCGCCATATGCAGATTCGCCACGGACCCACGAACGATGTTTCTCTACGTGAACGGACCCGTTTGTTTGCGAACAGGTACATTTTTCATGGAAGTCCTTCACGACGTTGCTGTCCATGTCTGACGTGCGACTGAAGGTGCTGCAGGAATGTGGAATTTATTGGTTTCATGCTTTCGCATTCACCGTATTTGCATTGCCTGTTTGATTCTGGCCTCCCACCCGTGCGTAGCACGGGTATTTCTCAAGTACAGAAAATTTGTCACTTGTTGATGGAGTGTTGCTTGACGTCATAACTGAAAGGGAATAAGGTTTACGAGCCTCTCGGAGATGTATACGGAATATCCTTGAAGTTTCTATATGAGAGAGATGGATGCAGAAAACAAATTGGATCAGGCAAAAATATTTGGACCATTTGGTGGTGAAATCGGACACGGACACACACACACACACACACACACACACACACACACACACACACACACACACACACACACACACACACACACACACACACACACACACACACACGACGAAGTCCGTTCAGAAAACAGAAAACTCAGCTACAGCGAGGTGGAAATGAGCAGCTGCACATTTCACCATCCACAGGAAGATTCTCGAACCGCACTTTGAAACCGGCTAAAACGTTCACGGAAACCTTCGCACTTGTTTAAAGTTCACCTGTTGAAGTTCTAGCAGGTAACCGAGGTTGAAGTAGAGTATGAACCAGCAAAGCAAAGCAACGAGAAAGAAAACGTCCTCGCCATCTTGAAGCAAAGTTTCAAATGCGATAAAGACGCGTTGCTCTGTGACGTCACACCCTAACAGCCACGCCCATTGGTGACGTCACGATTAAGGGTTCTGTTGGCAATCATTTCGAATAATCGACATAAAAACGCTTTTTAATTTCGAGTACGTTCGTTATCCCATTGATGATGAACGCTCATCATTTGTTTCCATACATTTCCCATTATAATTATTGTGTTAAATGTTATAGTCGGTGGTCGGGTGGTCGGGCGGCATTTCCCAGTCATTTCAGAGCAGGTCAATCCCTCAGCCTATATAATTCACATCTTCATAACTATCTATATTGTGGCGGCCTCGGGTTTCAGATCTAAGAAGAGGTGTTCGCCTCAGTTAACCTCAAACTTACCGGGCCTGAGGCTACCGAGCATACCGAGCTTTGTGGGGACAGCAGATTGCTAATCAACGCAGATGCCAACCAGTTAACCACGTGCTTCAGTGTCTGCCGTCTCATACTGTTTACCTGAATGTCACGTGACCTTAGCCAGGGCGTGACGTGTCAGTGCAATCTAGAAGGATCTCAGTGGAATCGGGATGCCGCTTCACCCCGCCCTGCCACAGGATGAAGCTCCGCAGTTAACATGGGTGGGAGGGATAGCGACTTGTCCTCGGTGTGGGACGAATCCTGGTAGTGTGGAGCTATACTCGCACGATAAAGCCGGACAAAATGGACGACACCAGGAACGAAGTTTCACTGAGCTATTTATTTTAGCTCAACTCGAAAGAACTGAAAAGCACAGAAACAGCCCATCGAACGAGCGGGCGGCAATTTATAAGTAAAGTTCAACACACGAAAGCCACGCCTCTCAGGTGGGGCGTGGTATGCAAATAGTTAAGCCACGCCTCTCAACGGGGCGTGGTATGCAAGTCAAGTGTTCGCCCGGGAAATTCAAGTCTGGACACGCCCGGGCGAGTCCGGACAAGTGACCGCTCGCCGGTTGTGTCATCGGCCGGTGCAAGGTGATTGTATCATGCTTCCGGTAACCGCGACATGCGCCCCCCCAGAATTAACACGCCCATAACAGGAGAGTGAGTTTGAGGGGGGTCTTGATGACCCGGCCGAAACGACCCATGGCGATTCGTGTGGGGATGGCAGGTGGCGTGGTGGTGGATGGTCGGGCTGGGGGCTTGGTTGACGGGGGACGGGCCCGTCGTGGAGGAAGGGCCAACCGTGGAGGTTGGTCGAGGTCCAAATGGGCCGGCTTGAGGCGGTCGATGGAGATGCGGTCCGGCTTGCCGCCGATGTCGATGATGAACGACTTGTCGTCCCTCTTCAGGACCCGGAAAGGTCCATGGTAACGGCGGCCGGAGTGGTCCCCAGTGTGCGCCGTGCCGGATAAAAATGTACTCCGCAGTGCGAAGTGCTGGGGGGACGTGGTGTTGGGGGCAGCCGTGGTGGGACGTGGGCACGGGGGCAAATCTCCTGGCGGCCTCCTGGAGGACCGAGCGTTGGAGAGCCGCGGACCAGGGGCCAGTGGCGTCAGGGATGAATTCGCCCGGCACACGCAGTGGCTGGCCGTAGACCAGCTCGGCGGTGGAAACCTGGAGGTCCTCTTTAGGGGCCGTTCGGAGGCCCAATAGGACCCACGGGAGCCTGTCGCCCCAACCGTCGTCCTGGAGGCTGGCCCTGAGAGCGGCCTTCATCGAGCGGTGGAACCCCTCGCACAAACCGTTGGCTTGGGGGTGGTAGGCCGTGGTGCGGTGTAGCTTGACCCCCAAGGCGTGGGCGACTGCGCCCCAAAGCTCGGAGGCGAATTGCGGGCCTCTGTCGGAGGAGATGTCCGAGGGCGCGCCGAAACGGGCAATCCAGGTGCCAATGAAGGCCTGCGCCATGTCGGCGGATGTTGTTGATGCCAGCGGGACGGCCTCCGGCCACCTGGTGGTCCTGTCCACCATCGTGAGGAGGTGGGTGAAGCCCCGCGAGGAGGGAAGGGGTCCCACCAGGTCCACATTGACGTGGTCGAAGTGCTGCACGGGCACGTTGAATGGTGCCAACGGGGTCTGGGTGTGCCGGTGGACCTTCGCGCGTTGGCAGGCGACACAGGCATTGGCCCAGTCGCGGACGTCCTTACGGAGCCCGTGCCAGACGAACTTTGCTGCCACGAGCTTCTGCGACGCCTTCCGGCCCGGGTGGGAAAGGCCGTGGAGGGTGTCAAAAATGTGCCGCTGCCATCCGGTGGGCACGATGGGGCGAGGTTGGCCCAGGGAAACGTCGCACAGGAGAACTGTGCCTGTGTCCTCAAAGGGGACGTCGGCCAACCACAGGCCTGTGTCGGCTGTCCGGAGGGCTTGCACCGTGGGGTCGGCGGTCTGGTCGGCCGCCATGCGGGCGAAGTCCACACCCAGGTGGACGGCGTTCAGGAGAGGCAATCGGCCACAGCGTTGTCCTTGCCCGTGAAGTGCCGGATGTCCGTTGTAAATTCGGACACGGCGGAGAGGTGGTGCTGCTGGTGGGCCGACCACGGCTCCATAACCTTGGCCATGGTGAAGACCAGGGGTTTGTGGTCCACAAACGCCGTGAACGGGCGGCCGTCCAAAAGATGGCGGAAGTGGCGAACGGCCAGGTAAAGGCCGAGTAGCTCGCGGCCGAAAGCGCTATACTTGCGCTCGTTAGGGGGAAGCTGCCGGCTGAAGAAGGCCAGCGGTTGCCAAGCCCCGTTCACCCACTGTTCATGCACGGCACCCACCGCGTAGTCGGAAGCGTCCGTGGTGAGGGCGATGGGTGCGTCGAGCGCCGGGTGCGCCAGCATGGTCGCGTTGGCGAGGGCCAGCTTAGCGCCCGTGAACGCCGCGTCCATCTCTGTGGTCCAGGCGATGTCGTGCTTGGCCGGCTTGCCCTGGAGGGCTTCGTACAGGGGGCGCATGAGTTGGGCGGCGCGAGGCATGAACCGGTGGGCGAAATTTACCATCCCCAAAAATTCCTGTAGGGCCTTGATGGAGTGGGGGGCGCAGGAAACTTGTGACTGCCTCCACCTTGGAAGGCAGCGGGACGGCCCCGCGCTTCGTGATGCGGTGCCCCAGGAAGTCGACGGCCGTTACGCCAAACTGGCATTTCGCCAGGTTGATGATGAGGCCGTGCGGACCGAGGCGCTCAAAAAGCGTGCGCAGGTGGATGAGGTGCTCCGCCCGGGAAGTGCTGGCGACGAGAATGTCATCCAAGTAGACGAAAAGGCAGGTGAGGTCGCGCAGCACGCTGTGCATCAGCCGTTGGAAGGCCTGGACCGCGTTCTTAAGGCCGAACGGCATGCGAAGGAACTCGAAGAGGCCAAAAGGTGTAATTACCGCCGTCTTCGGCACATCGGCCAGCCGGACGGGTACCTGGTGGTAGCCTCGAATGAGGTCGACCTTGGAAAAGATCACCCGCCCTGCCAAATGGGCGGAAAGGTCCTGTATGTGTGGTATCGGGTACCGGTCGGGGGTGGTGGCGTCATTGAGGCGGCGGTAATCGCCGCATGGTCGCCATCCGCCACCCGGTTTGGGCACGATGTGCAGGGGCGAGGCCCACGCACTATTCGAGCGCCGCACAATGCCCAATCGCTCCAGCGCGTCGAATTCCGCCTTCGCCACGGCGAGTTTGGTCGGGTCGAGGCAACGAGCCCTGGCGTAGACCGGTGGACCTGTGGTCGGAATGCGGTGTTCGACGCCGTGTTTGACGGCGACAGCCGAAAACGTCGGCTGCATGAGGGCGGGAAACTCGGTGAGCAGGCAGGTGAAATCGTCCGCGGCCGGGAGCGCGCAGGCTAGCTTGGTTGGTGCGGAGCCGCTCAATGAACAAGCGAGCGAGCTGAAGGTCTCCGCGTTGATGAGTCGACGCCGTTTGACGTCCACCAAAAGCCCATGCGCGCACAGAAAATCTGCACCCAGCAAGGCCATGGGCACGTTCGCCGTGATGAAGTCCCATCTGAAGCGCTGGCCCCCGAAGCAGAATGCGACGCTGCGCAAACCAAAGGTGCGGATGGAGGAGCCGTTTGCGGCGACCAAGGCGGGGCCGCAATGCGCGGTCTGTTTGTCCTGCACCGAGGCGGGTATCACGCTCAGCTGAGCACCGGTGTCGCACAAAAAACGCCGCCCGGACGCTGTGTCCGTAATAAACAGAAGGCTGCCTGAATGGCCGACACTCATGACAGGCAGCGAGCGCCGGCCTGGTCGTTTCCCGACCTGCCGAAAGTGCACGGTGGGCGGCACGTTCTGGCCTTCTGCCCGAACCTAGCGTGGTAGTAGCACATGGTCCGCTCTGGTGGAGGCTCCGGCGGTCGCGTCGGGTTTGGTCGACGGGGCGTCGCGGCGGCCGCTGCCGCCAGTGGCGCTAACTCGGCCGGTCGTGGCGCAGGCGTTGCCTCGGTCGATGACGCGTCGCTTGGTTGAATAAATCTTCTCCCCTCTCGTCCTGCTTCTTCTGATGATTTTCTCTGCTCTCGGAGCATGGTCCTTAAGTAGACCTTGGCTACTTTGATGTGGTGGGTTTGAAATTACAAGATCAACACAGAACTCAGCGACTCCGTCTTCCCGGCGCCAAAAGCCCATCTGGTTCTTATTATGAAGCCACTAAAAGCATACCATAGGTCACTATCGGAGGCAAAGGAGAAGAGACCATGGTCTTATCCCTGCTAATGTCAACCTACTCTGACCTACACAATCTCACTCCCTGATTAATGCATCCACTCTGGGCTTGAGTAAACACCCAGCCTGGTGCTCTCCACTTATGGGTAAGAAAACTATTTACAGATGTTCCCTTATCACTTCGGTTCCAAGGCCTTGCTCAAACTGCCCAGTAAAGCACATTCTGTCTTTAACAATGGGCCAAAACTTGTTTTCCCATATCCTTACATGCTTTAAGAACAAAGTTCACATTGACGTACAATTTAACCACTTGCATAACTCACCGACCCTAATAATCATAGAATGCCCCCTGCCCGAGTCTCCTTAGGTAGGTCCCACATTGTGAGCCATCCAGGCAGAACTCTTCCCTCCCCCCCCCCCCCCCCCCTGCCCGAGTCTCCTTAGGTAGGTCTCACACTGTGAGCCGTCTCGGCAGAACTCTCCCCACCCCCCTGCATACATGATGGACAATTTGTTGCATTTCATAGACGTCTCCAAGGATGTACCAAAGAAATGCTGCTTGACAAGGAAACAACATGGCATCGCAGCTGCTATTCTTCTTGCACAAACCAGACAGAGTTGCAGCGAGCCAGACACCGCTTTGAATATTCAATGTCCTCGGGATGGTATGCCGTAAAAAACGTGGCTATAAAAGATCAAGTTCAAAAATGGAAGCAGATACACCAGGAACCTCACTGCCATTCACAAGATCCGCGACAGAACCTTTGTCAAAAGACAAGTGCTTCTTCTGTCAATCAGATAACGGTCAAACTCTCTTCACAGTTAGAACCGGGAACTCGGGGAAGGCACTCAGGCAAGCAGTAGAAATTTCCCAAGATCCAGTGTTGATGACAAGATTAAGCAATGCAATTTCTCAAAGTGATGCCCATGCAATAGATGTCAGATATCACAAGCTGTGCTGGACACAACATGTGTTCCATGTCCTCAGGGATCATACCAGTGACGAAGCCAAATCCACGACGGCAGACCTGCCCATGCAGATGCAACACGAAGATGTTATACAAGACAGCTAAGCTAATACGCAGAAGTATTGCGACCTTCACTGACGAGAAGAAACAGTCAGACACGGTTACCGTATTGAGCACGGCAGGAGACATTCCAACAGAGTTGTACAGCCTCATCCGTTGGATTTTGGTAGGACCCGAAGAGGAGTTTCAAATAGAGATGAGGTGCAGGACAGTGGACCAATCAGCACTGACATTAAGCCAGAACATCATGTATGCTTTCAAAACCAAAAGACAGGTGCAACACCGACCCAAGCAGGCGACAGACACATACCGGACACAACATGCCTGAGAAAATCCACAGGTTCTGGGTTTGGCACTTACCGTTCATCACGACACCAGGAACAAGAAACTAATAGACCTCCTTCATTTACAGAACTATTGTGTACCATACAATAGTACACAATCTGCTCTTACTCCACGTCACTGCTCTTGGAAGCAGCTATAGCCAATGCTGTTGTGGAAAACACACAACGGTTCGATGGCCTGTACGTCCCACCATTCCTCAAAAAAGGAACCTTTGTGTTCTTTGCGGTTGACAATATAGACTTCGCCGAGGACACAGCTGATGGGAAAGGTACCACACATGGGACAATCACTGCAGTGTATCAGAAGGCCAATGCTCCAGGGGAAGTCATCACATGCAGTCTGGAACTTAGTGAGGCAAAGAATCTATCAGTTGCCCCATATCATGTACCCATCAAGCCATGTAGCAAACCAAAATCTGGACTGGTCAAGAGAGCACAAGAATTCGAGGTTGACACCAAAGGGGTTGCTGAGTCTTATGAACTAACCACCCGAGGCTGGATCATAGCATCTGCCCTGTCTAGAGAAAAGGATAATGGAGAACAGAGCAGAATCCCTGGTTGGGCTGGATTCAAGTCACTCGTGTCATCTGGCCAATCCTTGACCCAAGTTGGTGCACTACCGCTGCTGCCAGAAGTTGCACATGAGTGGTCTCCAATGCTGAATGTGATTCGACAAGCATCCCAGTTGAAGACTTTGGTCGTTGGTGAAGAACACCCAACAGTGATTACCTTCGACATGGCCTTATACGAGAAGGCGGTGCAGTTGCTGGATTCAAGGGATAATCTGAAAAGAACAATTCTTCCCAGGCTGGGTGAGCTACACACTGTGATGGCTGCACTGAGGGCACTAGGTACGTCCATTGAAAATTCAGGGATGGATGATGCGTGGATTGAGGCTGATGTACATGGCTCCGCCACAACACGACAGGTCCTGAAGTGTGCCCATTACACGAGAACTCTTCGTGCACACATTGATACGTACATGGCTCTGTATGAACTTCTCCTAGAAAAGTTCTTCACAGAAAAGCCAAACCTCAAATCCATCTGCTCAAAGCCAGTGAATGAAGTCCAGGAAGCCTGTGCAAGATCAGCAGTTGACAGAAGCATGAGTCCAGAATACATCGCTAATGCCAATGACCGCCTGCTTCAAACCCTGACCGACGGAGATGTTATTGAGCAGTTGAAAACATGGGAAGCAGAAAAATGCTCTAACGCAATGTTCAAGTCAATAACAAATTACCTCCACCATGTTGAAACCATCCTGTTCTTCGTCGAAGCTTCAAGAAATTCTGATCTAGTTCTCCACCTGCAAGCTGGAGAGGCACGAAGTAAGCTTTTCTTCGCCCTAGATCGGATAAAATACAAACGTCTTTGGCCACGGTACATCGCAGACACGCAGGAGCTGAAGAGAAGTCATCCGGATACCTGGCGTGAACTTCAGGACGGGAATATATCTGTCACGAAGAGTGAGATACCGTTTGTCTCCATTGGTGCAGACCACACATGCGAACAGCTAAATAGGATGATGAAGATACACTCTGGGTTAATTGGTATTTCCAATAATGCCAACGCACGGCAACGGTTCTTTCTGGCCACACCAGAGATGTCACGCCTCTCAACAGAGTTTAAAGGGCAATTTGGTGTCACTGCTCATAAACCACAAGAATACCATGAGGTACATCCAAGTGCTGTCAAGAAAGAGCATGACGCTGTCAACAAGATCAAGGCTGAGTCACGGGAATCCCTTTGATGCAGAAGGTGATCAGCTTTACAACTTCATGACACATGCATAATGTTCCCCAAGAGTGTCCCACAGATTTTGAATGTCAACGACAGTGGCCAGAAACTGCACGAAGATTACGTTGCCGAACGCATCAATGGAGACGTCAGTCTGTGGGCATCAGTCAAGAAGCAGAACAATGCCATGTTCCTGTCAGGAAACAAGAAGCAAACTGTCAAGGTCCGCGACCAATTGGTGGATCTGAAAGAAACAAAAGAACTCTATGGTCGGTTTATGGTTCTCGCCAGATCGAACCGGGACATGGATCAGAAGAATGCAGTCGGGAACTACAAGTTTACTCTGACTCCCAGGGCATTGTTTGCCCCAGATGGATCCATCCTTCCATGTACTAACAAGTCGAAGCTCATACATTGCCTGGAAAAGCTGGGGAAAAAACAATGAAACCCATCAGAATGCACAAGCACCATCATCTGAGGAGCATGTTGATGAAGCAGAAACATCTTCAGCACCCTCTGAGAGTCCAAAAATTGCCATTGTGGATGGAATGGTGCTCATCCAACAGATGGCAAAGAAACCTGGGACAATCAGCACAGTCAAAGATCTCAGCCTGCACTTCAATGACAGGCTCCTGGTGTTGACAGCAGATTTCGACAAGGTTATTCTGGTCTTTGACACCGACAAAGCTGACTCGTTGAAGCAGAAAACAAGGGAGAAACGACGACAAGGCAAAGATCCCATTCAGTACCACATTGCTGACGACACAAACATCAAACACATACCAATGGGACGCTTCCTATCTCACGAAAAGATGAAAGCCGATCTAACTGAATACCTTGCACAAGCAGTACTCAAGAATAACGCAAACTCCCAAAAGTTAGTCATCACATCAGCATCAGGCCGCAGAAGAAGCAACCACGACATGCAGTTTGAAGAAAACAACGACGAAGAGGCTGATTCATTGATGATCTGCTTAGCAGCAGCTGCATCACAGCGCTGTCCTGAAGCACGGATGGTCTTCTTCAGCCCAGATACTGATGTCTTGGTTCTGGCTGTTGCACACTACGAGAAGCTCTGCAAACACACTGTGATATACAGTCACATGAAAAAGTAAGTATACCCCATGTAAAATTTTGACTTTTTCAACATATTTCAACATACAGCTATTTGATCTTCATTTCAACAATATTGATAGATAAAGGTGATATAATATAACAAATATCATGAAACATTTACATTTGGTAGTCCATTGTATAATTTAAATAAACATAAATGCAAATTTCGCACATGGAAAAAGTAAGTACACCCCTACATTTATCACTACTTCAAATACCTAAAATTAGAATCAGATGCACCAGCTCAGGTGCAAATGATTAGAACATCGTTGGAGAGGATCTTGGAGGAACCTGTCTTATTTAAACCTCAGACATTTCGTTTGGTTTGCTCTTTGTTGTTGAAGTGTGCAGCGTCACCATGCCAAGATCAAAAGAGCTCTCTGAGGCCTTCAGAAAGAAGGTTATAGATGCCTACGAGTCTGGGAAGGGATTTAAAAAGATCTCCAAACAATTTGAAATCAATCATTCCACTGTCTGGAAGATCATCTACAAGTGGAGAAGATTCCAAACAACTGCCAACTTGTTCAGGCCAGGCCGCCCCAGCAAGTTCAGCCCGAGAGCAGACCGCAAGTTGCTGAAAGAAGTCTCTAAGAACCCCCAGAATGTCATCACGGGACCTACAGGTAGCTCTTGCCACTGTTGATGTCAAAGTGCACGAGTCTGCCATTAGAAAGAGGCTGCACAAATTTGATCTACATGGGAGGTGTGCCAGGAGGAAACCTTTGCTGTCCAGAAAGAACATCAGGGCAAGACTAAAGTTTGCCAATGAACACCTCGGCAAAGACCAGCACTTCTGGAACAATGTGCTCTGGACAGATGAGTCAAAGGTAGAGCTATTTGGCCACAGTACCAGAAGACATGTTTGGCGAAAACCAAAGACAGCATTTGACCACAAGAACCTGATACCAACTGTAAATCATGGTGGTGGAAATACTATGGTTTGGGGCAGCTTTGCTGCATCAGGGCCTGGGCAGCTCACCATCATAGACTCCACAATGAATTCTTCATTGTACCAGAGGGTGCTTGAGGATAATGTGAGGCCATCTGTCGGGAAGTTGAAGCTCAACCGAAGGTGGACCTTGCAACATGACAATGACCCTAAACATGCCAGTAAATCCACCAAGGAATGGCTGAAAAGAAAGAAATGGAGGGTTCTGGAATGGCCAAGTCAAAGCCCGGATCTAAATCCCATCGAGATGTTGTGGGGGGATTTGAAACGAGCTGTGCATGCAAGAAACCCCTCAAACATCGCACAGCTGAAAGATTTCTGCATGGAGGAGTGGGCAAAAATTTCTCCCAGTCGATGTCAGAGACTGGTAGACAGTTATAAGAAACGCCTACTTGAGGTTGTTTCTGCCAAAGGGGGCAATACCACCTATTAGAGCCATGGGGTGTACTTACTTTTTCCACATGCGAAATTTGCATTTATGTTTATTTAAATTATACAATGGACTGAAAAATGTAAATGTTTCATGATATTTGTCATATTATATCACCTTTATCTATCAATATTGTTGAAATGAAGATCAAATAGCTGTATGTTGAAATATGTTGAAAAAGTCTAAACTTTACTTGGGGTGTACTTACTTTTTCACGTGACTGTAACAAGTATTCCTGACCTAAGGTGGCATCTGTTTTGCAAACATCTGGCAGAAAGCAGCAAGTTTCCTCCGACAGTTGGTGCCCTTAAGGAGCACATTGAACGTGTGCTCGTACAGAGTAGGGTGTGGTGCCAAGCCACCGTGATGTGGCAACGTCTGTTCGACCCACTCAAACATGGCTATTATCAGAATGACCATGGTGAGATACTACCTCCCACCACGAAGGCTCCACCTGCACCACAGGCCACTGTAGAGTTGGTCAGATGTCAGTGTAAAGCCCATTGCACAACCCAGAGGGGTTCATGCAGGAGACACAACTTGGCTTGCACAGACCTTTGTTTGTGTGGAAGTGACTGCGAAAATGACGCGGATTGTAATGCCGAAAATGATACTCAGGACAGTGATGAAGATCTGTAAAAGCATATTCCTGAACGGTATAGACCTCGTAGATCCTGTGTATAGGACTTATAGTTCAATCTGATACTAACAAGGCTGCTTTCTTGCTTTATAAACCCATACCTATAACTTCAAAGGACTTGCAATATCATGTATTATGTAATACAGTTATATCACAAATATAAAGACAATGGTTTTCAATTACCTTTGTTTGTTGCTTTTCTATAATCTTGAGCACTATTTTGAGGCCTTTATTAGATTCCTTGACCCATAAAACATAGGATTAGCATATTTAATTTAGTTTCTAAGTTGACTAGAAGCCGAGATAGCGCAAAATACGTATTTTATGGCGGCCATATTGAAAATCCAAAATGGCGGCCATGCAGGTGTCTGTGCAAATGCCAACATTGATTTTCGGATTCTCCATGCTCTGATGATTCCAAAAATGTACAGGTTTGCTAATCTCCCAAAATTTTGAACGAAATTATATTTTTAACAAATTGAACCTGTCTAAGTGTTAAAAGGGTTATTCTAACTTGCATAGCCACAAAGATAATGGAGAAATCATACATACATCAAATAGGGGACGAGGATATTGATGTAACCATCTGTGTACTTGAATGTGAATTACAAAGACATTGGTAGACAATAAACAAACCCTCTTATGATGAAACTGCCAAAATCAAGACTCTCTGCTCACCTTCACTCCTCTTTTCTCCCGCCTCTGGAACAAACTCCATCACTCCCTTCAATCCCACTCCTCCCTCCAGGTCTTCAAAACAGATGTTCACCACCATCTCTTAGCTTCCCCCATCCAAAACCTTGATCTTTTCTACCCCTGCTAATTTCACCCAAAAGCCACTTTTTTGAAATAGCAACTTCTATCCTGGAAGTCCTTGGTGTCCTTGTGTTTTATACTTCTCCCACCGCCCCCCCTTCCTTCCCACACCTCCTTCCCCAAGCCCTCTCCCTCCCACACATTCCCGATGTCCCTGCTCTCAAATGTTGTGTTTGTGTGCTTCCCCTTCTCTCCCCATCTTGTCTACCGCTCCCCTTTTTACATACTTTGTTTGTCTGTTTGATTTGTCAGTGTGATAAATGTTAGCTCTTTCACGACCCTCGATGCTGTATCCAAAAAACAAACAAAATTTAGTCACATGAGGGACTTGAACACATGTTGCTGAGGAACCTATCTTCCTTAGCAACATGAGGTCGGGGTTCAGATGGGATCACCAGAAGATTATCCAGAAGAAAATGGTTTCTTGGTTCCATTGTGCTTCACATAATAGGAGATAAAGTTACAAATGATCAAAACGAGAAAAGGTAATTTACCTGAAGTGAATAAACATACTTGTGTGGTGTTCTGTTCAATGGGTGTTGTGAGTTCGATTTCATCTGCAATCTCATCATGTATGGCAAAGAGAACAAGGAAATGAAAATGAACATGACGGTGACTTACCCTGACAGAGTTTTGACGTCCAGTGTGTTTTTCGGGGCTGCATTGGAATAGAAAGAGCAATAATGTCAAAAAGGATGAAGGTTTCACTCACCATCTTCTGCGAGTTTGAGTCTTCAAGTCAAATTTGTACTCTCTCACAACAAGCACACACAGATGCACACACGCGCACGCACCACGGCACGGTCTACCAGCCTATCTCCTCAGCACAAGGGGAATGCATTCCACGCTGATGACAGCCATGGAGCCAGAAATATGTCCCTGGATTGATACATTTCCGATTTGCCAATAAAAGCCTTCTAAAGGCCTGTCGGCTGATTGTTGCTGCAGTTAGCGGTGTAGCAGCTGGTACTGTATTATACAAGGGGTGGTTCTGTGTTTTATCACAAACTGCAACTGAACCGGTTTGCCTGTTTAATGTTATATATCAATTTTAACTTTCATCCCCATCCAGTATTTTATATCATGTACCTGGAGTAATCCATGCCATCTTCCCTTCAAGAAAGGAACAAGGTTGAAGATGATTTCCAAGAGATGATCGGAAAAACTTTTACGCTTTTCTGGAGGACAGACAAACAAAATATCTTGATGTACCATATGCATTGATAAATTACAGGTAACATTCAAATAAATAACAAGACCCAATCACGTCTCTCACCCACAAGTAGAGGATATAACCAATTCGCTCTCACCTAATCAATTACCCCAGGTGGCTAGGATTATCAAATTAATCAAGTGCCATGCTCTCACAGCGAAAAAGCTGCGTAAAGTCACCAAGAAAAGCTACACAAGGAAAGTAATATCTTTGCTGTCCATGAAAGCTTCAGACATTCACAAGTTGTACATAAATGGGAATCCTAATGCTACACACCTCCCTGCCCCCCCCCCCCCCCCCCCCAACCAACCGATGCCATCTTACCTTGAAGAACGGAACATATTTGAAGAATCTTTCCAAGAGACGGTCAGAAAGACTTTGAGGCTTCTGTATGACAAACAGAGAAAAAGAAAACATCTCGTATCAGTCAAAGAAGATTTCCTGAATTGTGTTTCACTGTCGAGGGGAAAGTACCACCCAGAAATATATACGATATTAAAGCGCGGCGTTACGCGCGCTGCTTGTGAGCAAGGAGGAAGCGGACAAGCGGTAACATATAAACGTCTTTATTGTAAGACTACACTGTAACACTAAACTCCTCCGGGCTGGTCGCCCGGGGTATATCATGAGGCCACGCCTACCCCTCGGGCGTGGCCACCGCCCACTCGGTGCGTGGAATGATGTCACCACGCCAGTGGGCTTTTGTGTCCGCCACACGCGCCCCCCCAGAATTCCCGCGCACCTGGAGGGCCAGTTTGCGGGGCAGACGAATGACCCGGCCGAAGCGCCCCCTGGCGATCGGCGGCGTCCGGGGTGCAGGGATACCAGGTGGGATGCCCCTGGCTGCCCCTGGGATGGGTGCAGGACCGGGGGGCGCCGTGGCGGCGGGGCTGGGCGGTGCCGGGGGTCCGCCCGCAGGAGGGCGGCCCCGACGTGGGGGTCGGGCCACTGGCGGTGGATGGTCCACATCGAGGTGGGCCGGCTTGAGGCGGTCTACCGAAACGCGGTCAGGAGTACCGCCGATGTCCAGGGTGAAGTGCTTCGCCCCGGTCTCCAGCACGCGGAAAGGCCCGTCGTATGGGGGCCGCAGTGGTGTCCGATGGGCATCGTGGCGGACGAAGACGTACTCCGCCGTGCGAAGCTCCGGGGCGACGTGCGTCGGTGGGTGCCCGTGGCATGCCGTTGGCACCGGGGCGAACCTCTGGGCGGTCTCTTGCAGAGCGGAGCGCTGCTGTGCCGCGGACCATGGTGCCGTGGAGTCGGGGAGGAACTCGCCCGGCACCCGCAGCGGTTGCCCGAAGACCAACTCCGCCGCGGATGCGCGCAGGTCCTCCTTGGGCGCCGTCCGGAGGCCCAGCAGGACCCAGGGGAGCCTGTCGACCCAGCCGCCGTCGCGGAGGGTGGCCCGGAGCGCGGCCTTCAATGAGCGGTGAAATCGCTCACACAGGCCGTTAGCCTGGGGGTGGTAGGCCGTGGTTCGGTGCAGCCGGACCCCGAGCCCCTGCGCAACCGCCCCCCAGAGCTCCGAGGTGAACTGGGGGCCGCGGTCGGATGAGATGTCTGAGGGGGCGCCGAACCGGGCGACCCAGGTGGCGATGAAAGCCTGCGCGACATCGGCCGCCGTTGTCGACGCCAAGGGCACGGCCTCCGGCCACCGGGTGGTGCGGTCCACCATGGTGAGGACGTAGGTGAAACCCCGCGAGGGGGGCAGAGGTCCCACCAGGTCCACGTGGACGTGGTCAAACCGGCGTTCCGGCACCGTGAACGGGGCCAACGGGGCCTGGGTGTGCCGGTGCACCTTGGCGCGCTGGCACGCGAGGCACGTCCTGGCCCAGCCGCGGACGGCCTTCCGGAGGCCATGCCAGACGAACTTGTCGGCGATCAGCCTTTGGGAGGCCCTCGCGCCCGGGTGGGACAGGCCGTGGATGGCGTCAAACACCTGGCGCTGCCAGCCCGCGGGCACAATGGGGCGAGGACGCCCGAGGGAGACGTCGCACAAGAGAACCGCGCCCGCGCCGTCGAACGGCACCTCGGTGACGCGGAGGCCCGTGACGGCGGTCCGCAAGGCCTGGACGTCGGGGTCAGCGGCCTGGTCCGCTGCCATCCGGGCATAGTCGATGCCGAGGTGGACTGCGTGGGCGACGGCCCGGGAAAGGCAATCCGCCACCGGGTTGTCCTTCCCCGCGACGTGCTGGATGTCCGTCGTGTACTCGGACACGGCCGAGAGGTGACGCTGCTGCCGGGCCGACCACGGCTCGGTGACCTTGCCCATCGCGAAGATCAGCGGCTTGTGGTCGACGAAGGCAGTGAACGCCCGGCCCTCGAGCAGATGGCGGAAGTGCCTGACCGCCAAGTGAAGTCCGAGCAACTCGCGGTCGAAGGTACTGTAACGGCGTTCGGGCGGGCGAAGCTGCCGGCTAAAGAACGCCAGCGGTTGCCAAGCTCCACGCACCCATTGCTCGTGCACCGCGCCCACCGCGTAGTCCGAGGCATCGGTGGTGAGGGCGATCGGTGCATCGGGCGCCGGGTGCGCGAGCATGGTGGCGTTAGCCAAGGCGAGCTTCGCGCCCGTGAACGCCGTGTCCATCTGCTCGGTCCAGGTAACGTCGCCTTTGCCCGGGTTACCTCGGAGAGCTTCGTGCAGGGGGCGCAGGAGCTGGGCGATACGGGGCAGGAACCGATGGTAAAAGTTCACCATGCCCAGGAACTCCTGCAGCCCTCTGATCGTGCGGGGGTGCGGAAACCCCTTCACCGCCTCCACCTTGGCCGGCAGGGGGACGGCGCCGTGCCTGGTGACACGGTGCCCCAGAAAATCGATTGTGGCGGCGCCGAACCGGCACTTTGCGGGGTTCACAATCAGGCCATGCTGGCCCAGGCGTTCGAAGAGCGTGCGGAGGTGGCGTAGGTGCTCTTCGCGGGACGCGCTGGCGACGAGGATATCGTCCAGGTAGACGTAGACAAAATCCAAGTCGCACAGGACGCTGTCCATCAGTCGCTGGAACGCCCGAGCCGCATTCTTCAGACCGAAGGGCATGCGCAGGAACTCGAAGAGTCCGAATGGCGTGATGACCGCCGTCTTCGGGACGTCCTCCGGCCTGACGGGGACCTGATGGTAGCCGCGTATGAGGTCCACCTTCGAGAAGAAGGACCTGCCCGCCAAACGGGCGGAAAATTCCTGAATGTGGGGGACGGGGTAGCGGTCGGGAGTCGTGGCGTCATTGAGACGGCGATAGTCCCCGCACGGTCGCCATCCCCCGCCGGGCTTCGGCACGATGTGCAGCGGCGACGCCCAAGCGCTCTCTGAGCGCCGAACGATGCCGAGTCGCTCCAGGGTAGCGAACTCCGCTTTTGCCACCGCCAGCTTCGTCGGCTCGAGGCGGCGTGCCCGGGCGTAGACCGGTGGCCCGACGGTGGGGATGTGATGGGCCACCCCGTGCTTGACGGCCCCCGCCGAGAAGGTGGGCCGCGTGAGGGCCGGGAAGCCGGCGAGGAGGCGGGTGAATGCGTCCGCTGCCGGAAGCGTACAGACCAACGTGGCCGGAACCGAATCGTTCGGCAAGCCGCTTGGCAAGCCGCTCGTTGAGCTGGGCAACGCACATGCGAGCGAGCTGAACGTCTCGGCCTGGACAAGCCGTCTGCGCTTGACGTCGACCAGGAGCCCATTAGCGCACAGGAAGTCCGCGCCAAGCAGTGCCATGGGCACGTCGGCGGTGACGAACGTCCATCGGAAAACCTGCCCTCCAAACCGCAGAGAGAGGCAGCGTTTTCCGTACGTACGGATGGGCGTCCCGTTCGCGGCAAGCAGCGCGGGGCCCCCACCCGCGGCGTGCTTGTCTGACGTGCCGGCGGGAATGACACTCACCTGTGCTCCCGTGTCGCACAGGTAACGGCGCCCGGAGAAGGTGTCCGTTATGAACAGCAGGCTGCTCGAACGGCCGGCGCTCATCGCCACAATTGAGCGCCGGCCCGGGCGTTTCCCGACCCGTTGAAGGAGCACGGCGGATGACACCGCCGAGCTTCATGGCCGAACTTGGCGTGGAACCAGCACCAGGTGGTGGAGCTGGAGGAGTGCGGCTGGCTCCGCCAGGCCGGTGGAGTCGACGGGTTTCCCCGCGGTGGCGGTTTTCGCCGCGGCGGTGGGCGGGGCGTGGCGGCGTTCACGAGGTGCGTATCAGCATGCTGCTGAACCACAGCGTGCTGTAGAAGATGATGCTGTGGAACATCAGCGTGCTGTAGAAGATGATGCTGTGGAACATCAGCGTGCTGTAGAAGATGATGCTGTGGAACATCAGCGTGCTGTAGAAGATGATGCTGTGGAACATCAGCGTCGAAGGCCGTGACGGCCACGCCAACGCTCGCCCGCGTGTCCGAAGCGGCGAAGTACTTGTCCGCCTCGGCCGCCAATGCTCGGGGTTCCGTTAGCCCGGTCCCGGCCAACGCGAGGCGAACCTGCGCTGGAAGTTGGCGACGGAAAAGCGCCCGGAATAGCGAACCGGGGGCTTCGTCGCCCAACAGTGACAGCATATGGTCCATTCGGACCGACGGGCGCGTCTCACCGAGCTCGGGAAGATCCAGGAGGCGGTCGGCCCGTGCGTCGTCCGTGAGGCTGAACGTGGCTAGGAGTAGCCGCTTGAGTGCCTCGTACTTGTGGCCGTCCAGTGGGTGGCGAAGGACGGACACAACTCGAGCGGCCGTGCCGGGCCCGAGGGAGGCGACGACGTGGCAGTAGCGCGTGTCATCGCCGGTGAGGTGCCGAAGCTGAAATTGGGCTTCGGCCTGGACGAACCAGACTTCGGCCTGAGCCTCCCAAAATTCCGGAAGTTTGACGAAGGCGGCCATGGCGATGGCGTCGCGTGTGGAAGGATCGCTCTGGCAGATCCAACGTCGAGGGTCACCAGTAAAGCGCGGCGTTACGCGCGCTGCTTGTGAGCAAGGAGGAAGCGGACAAGCGGTAACATATAAACGTCTTTATTGTAAGACTACACTGTAACACTAAACTCCTCCGGGCTGGTCGCCCGGGGTATATCATGAGGCCACGCCTACCCCTCGGGCGTGGCCACCGCCCACTCGGTGCGTGGAATGATGTCACCACGCCAGTGGGCTTTTGTGTCCGCCACAATATAAGCTTAGAGCTCGATAAACATTGTCTACCAGCTCTTTCTGATGCACATGTGGTCACTCGGAAGAACAACATGGTGGACGATTGTACTTGCCGAGATTGTTTATGTTAATGGCGAATGATGTGTGGAGATTACAAGGTGTTAGAACACCACGTTAAAAGTTCTGTCTGCACAATGTTCTTATGTTCTAGATGTGTGTGGTGGAAGAAATATCGACTCAAGAGATACAAAGTTATTCCGCATCTTCCTCCCGACCATAGCAGACTCCTCTGCCTTTCCCACTTCCCTACCTGTTTGTAAGGTACCTGTTATGTCCTTTATCTCTACTCTGAGTTTTACCTCCTATTGTGAATCTTCTCCTTCTTACTATAATTCACCAAATGTCTGTCTGTCTGTCCGTTCGAAGGTACCGTAAAAACTGCTGAACCGATCGCAAAGATATTTTCGGTGGGTAATCCTGGGATCCCCAGGAGTAAAATAGGCTATTTAGTTTTCCCAATTTCAGCTTTGGTCTCCAGCATTCTCAGGTTTGGACTCCCGCATAACATTCGCGTTTTGCATGACGTTCATGGTGACGCGTGACGGATGTTTATATGAATCGTTTAAAATAAAAAAACCCTTCAATTTCTGATATTTTGCCATCGCCATATGCAGATTCGTCACGGACCCACGAACGATGTTTCTCTACGTGAACGGACCCGTTTGTTTGCGAACAGGTACATTTTTCATGGAAGTCCTTCACGACGTTGCTGTCCATGTCTGACGTGCGACTGAAGGTGCTGCAGGAATGTGGAATTTATTGGTTTCATGCTTTCGCATTCACCGTATTTGCATTGCCTGTTTGATTCTGGCCTCCCACCCGTGCGTAGCACGGCTATTTCTCAAGTACAGAAAATTTGTCACTTGTTGATGGAGTGTTGCTTGACGTCATAACTGAAAGGGAATAAGGTTTACGAGCCTCTCGGAGATGTATACGGAATATCCTTGAAGTTTCTATATGAGAGAGATGGATGCAGAAAACAAATTGGATCAGGAAAAAATATTTGGACCATTTGGTGGTGAAATCGGACACGGACACACACACACACACACACACACACACACACACACACACACACACACACACACACACACACACACACACACACACACACACACACACGACGAAGTCCGTTCAGAAAACAGAAAACTCAGCTACAGCGAGGTGGAAATGAGCAGCTGCACATTTCACCATCCACAGGAAGATTCTCGAACCGCACTTTGAAACCGGCTAAAACGTTCACGGAAACCTTCGCACTTGTTTAAAGTTCACCTGTTGAAGTTCTAGCAGGTAACCGAGGTTGAAGTAGAGTATGAACCAGCAAAGTAAAGCAACGAGAAAGAAAACGTCCTCGCCATCTTGAAGCAAAGTTTCAAATGCGATAAAGACGCGTTGCTCTGTGACGTCACACCCTAACAGCCACGCCCATTGGTGACGTCACGATTAAGGGTTCTGTTGGCAATCATTTCGAATAATCGACATAAAAACGCTTTTTAATTTCGAGTACGTTCGTTATCCCATTGATGATGAACGCTCATCATTTGTTTCCATACATTTCCCATTATAATTATTGTGTTAAATGTTATAGTCGGTGGTCGGGTGGTCGGGCGGCATTTCCCAGTCATTTCAGAGCAGGTCAATCCCTCAGCCTATATAATTCACATCTTCATAACTATCTATATTGTGGCGGCCTCGGGTTTCAGATCTAAGAAGAGGTGTTCGCCTCAGTTAACCTCAAACTTACCGGGCCTGAGGCTACCGAGCATACCGAGCTTTGTGGGGGCAGCAGATTGCTAATCAACGCAGATGCCAACCAGTTAACCACGTGCTTCAGTGTCTGCCGTCTCATACTGTTTACCTGAATGTCACGTGACCTTAGCCAGGGCGTGACGTGTCAGTGCAATCTAGAAGGTTCTCAGTGGAATCGGGATGCCGCTTCACCCCGCCCTGCCACAGGATGAAGCTCCGCAGTTAACATGGGTGGGAGGGATAGCGACTTGTCCTCGGTGTGGGACGAATCCTGGTAGTGTGGAGCTATACTCGCACGATAAAGCCGGACAAAATGGACGACACCAGGAACGAAGTTTCACTGAGCTATTTATTTTAGCTCAACTCGAAAGAACTGAAAAGCACAGAAACAGCCCATCGAACGAGCGGGCGGCAATTTATAAGTAAAGTTCAACACACGAAAGCCACGCCTCTCAGGTGGGGCGTGGTATGCAAATAGTTAAGCCACGCCTCTCAACGGGGCGTGGTATGCAAGTCAAGTGTTCGCCCGGGAAATTCAAGTCTGGACACGCCCGGGCGAGTCCGGACAAGTGACCGCTCGCCGGTTGTGTCATCGGCCGGTGCAAGGTGATTGTGTCATGCTTCCGGTAACCGCGACATGCGCCCCCCCAGAATTAACACGCCCATAACAGGAGAGTGAGTTTGAGGGGGGTCTTGATGACCCGGCCGAAACGACCCATGGCGATTCGTGTGGGGATGGCAGGTGGCGTGGTGGTGGATGGTCGGGCTGGGGGCTTGGTTGACGGGGGACGGGCCCGTCGTGGAGGAAGGGCCAACCGTGGAGGTTGGTCGAGGTCCAAATGGGCCGGCTTGAGGCGGTCGATGGAGATGCGGTCCGGCTTGCCGCCGATGTCGATGATGAACGACTTGTCGTCCCTCTTCAGGACCCGGAAAGGTCCATGGTAACGGCGGCCGGAGTGGTCCCCAGTGTGCGCCGTGCCGGACAAAAATGTACTCCGCAGTGCGAAGTGCTGGGGGGACGTGGTGTTGGGGGCAGCCGTGGTGGGACGTGGGCACGGGGGCAAATCTCCTGGCGGCCTCCTGGAGGACCGAGCGTTGGAGAGCCGCGGACCAGGGGCCAGTGGCGTCAGGGATGAATTCGCCCGGCACACGCAGTGGCTGGCCGTAGACCAGCTCGGTGGTGGAAACCTGGAGGTCCTCTTTAGGGGCCGTTCGGAGGCCCAATAGGACCCACGGGAGCCTGTCGCCCCAACCGTCGTCCTGGAGGCTGGCCCTGAGAGCGGCCTTCATCGAGCGGTGGAACCCCTCGCACAAGCCGTTGGCTTGGGGGTGGTAGGCCGTGGTGCGGTGTAGCTTGACCCCCAAGGCGTGGGCGACTGCGCCCCAAAGCTCGGAGGCGAATTGCGGGCCTCTGTCGGAGGAGATGTCCGAGGGCGCGCCGAAACGGGCAATCCAGGTGCCAATGAAGGCCTGCGCCATGTCGGCGGATGTTGTTGATGCCAGCGGGACGGCCTCCGGCCACCTGGTGGTCCTGTCCACCATCGTGAGGAGGTGGGTGAAGCCCCGCGAGGAGGGAAGGGGTCCCACCAGGTCCACATTGACGTGGTCGAAGTGCTGCACGGGCACGTTGAATGGTGCCAACGGGGTCTGGGTGTGCCGGTGGACCTTCGCGCGTTGGCAGGCGACACAGGCATTGGCCCAGTCGCGGACGTCCTTACGGAGCCCGTGCCAGACGAACTTTGCTGCCACGAGCTTCTGCGACGCCTTCCGGCCCGGGTGGGAAAGGCCGTGGAGGGTGTCAAAAATGTGCCGCTGCCATCCGGTGGGCACGATGGGGCGAGGTTGGCCCAGGGAAACGTCGCACAGGAGAACTGTGCCTGTGTCCTCAAAGGGGACGTCGGCCAACCACAGGCCTGTGTCGGCTGTCCGGAGGGCTTGCACCGTGGGGTCGGCGGTCTGGTCGGCCGCCATGCGGGCGAAGTCCACACCCAGGTGGACGGCGTTCAGGAGAGGCAATCGGCGACAGCGTTGTCCTTGCCCGTGAAGTGCCGGATGTCCGTTGTAAATTCGGACACGGCGGAGAGGTGGCGCTGCTGGTGGGCCGACCACGGCTCCATAACCTTGGCCATGGCGAAGACCAGGGGTTTGTGGTCCACAAACGCCGTGAACGGGCGGCCGTCCAAAAGATGGCGGAAGTGGCGAACGGCCAGGTAAAGGCCGAGTAGCTCGCGGCCGAAAGCGCTATACTTGCGCTCGTTAGGGGGAAGCTGCCGGCTGAAGAAGGCCAGCGGTTGCCAAGCCCCGTTCACCCACTGTTCATGCACGGCACCCACCGCGTAGTCGGAAGCGTCCGTGGTGAGGGCGATGGGTGCGTCGAGCGCCGGGTGCGCCAGCATGGTCGTGTTGGCGAGGGCCAGCTTAGCGCCCGTGAACGCCGCGTCCATCTCTGTGGTCCAGGCGATGTCGTGCTTGGCCGGCTTGCCCTGGAGGGCTTCGTACAGGGGGCGCATGAGTTGGGCGGCGCGAGGCATGAACCAGTGGGCGAAATTTACCATCCCCAAAAATTCCTGTAGGGCCTTGATGGAGTGGGGGGCGCGGGAAACTTGTGACTGCCTCCACCTTGGAAGGCAGCGGGACGGCCCCGCGCTTCGTGATGCGGTGCCCCAGGAAGTCGACGGCCATTACGCCAAACTGGCATTTCGCCAGGTTGATGATGAGGCCGTGCGGACCGAGGCGCTCAAAAAGCGTGCGCAGGTGGATGAGGTGCTCCGCCCGGGAAGTGCTGGCGACGAGAATGTCATCCAAGTAGACGAAAAGGCAGGTGAGGTCGCGCAGCACGCTGTGCATCAGCCGTTGGAAGGCCTGGACCGCGTTCTTAAGGCCGAACGGCATGCGAAGGAACTCGAAGAGGCCAAAAGGTGTAATTACCGCCGTCTTCGGCACATCGGCCAGCCGGACGGGTACCTGGTGGTAGCCTCGAATGAGGTCGACCTTGGAAAAGATCACCCGCCCTGCCAAATGGGCGGAAAGGTCCTGTATGTGTGGTATCGGGTACCGGTCGGGGGTGGTGGCGTCATTGAGGCGGCGATAATCGCCGCATGGTCGCCATCCGCCACCCGGTTTGGGCACGATGTGCAGGGGCGAGGCCCACGCACTATTCGAGCGCCGCACAATGCCCAATCGCTCCAGCGCGTCGAATTCCGCCTTCGCCACGGCGAGTTTGGTCGGGTCGAGGCAACGAGCCCTGGCGTAGACCGGTGGACCTGTGGTCGGAATGCGGTGTTCGACGCCGTGTTTGACGGCGACAGCCGAAAACGTCGGCTGCATGAGGGCGGGAAACTCGGTGAGCAGGCAGGTGAAATCGTCCGCGGCCGGGAGCGCGCAGGCTAGCTTGGTTGGTGCGGAGCCGCTCAATGAGCAAGCGAGCGAGCTGAAGGTCTCCGCGTTGATGAGTCGACGCCGTTTGACGTCCACCAAAAGCCCATGCGCGCACAGAAAATCTGCACCCAGCAAGGCCATGGGCACGTTCGCCGTGATGAAGTCCCATCTGAAGCGCTGGCCCCCGAAGCAGAATGCGACGCTGCGCAAACCAAAGGTGCGGATGGAGGAGCCGTTTGCGGCGACCAAGGCGGGGCCGCAATGCGCGGTCTGTTTGTCCTGCACCGAGGCGGGTATCACGCTCAGCTGAGCACCGGTGTCGCACAAAAAACGCCGCCCGGACGCTGTGTCCGTAATAAACAGAAGGCTGCCTGAATGGCCGACACTCATGACAGGCAGCGAGCGCCGGCCTGGTCGTTTCCCGACCTGCCGAAAGTGCATGGTGGGCGGCACGTTCTGGCCTTCTGCCCGAACCTAGCGTGGTAGTAGCACATGGTCCGCTCTGGTGGAGGCTCCGGCGGTCGCGTCGGGTTTGGTCGACGGGGCGTCGCGGCGGCCGCTGCCGCCAGTGGCGCTAACTCGGCCGGTCGTGGCGCAGGCGTTGCCTCGGTCGATGACGCGTCGCTTGGTTGAATAAATCTTCTCCCCTCTCGTCCTGCTTCTTCTGATGATTTTCTCTGCTCTCGGAGCATGGTCCTTAAGTAGACCTTGGCTACTTTGATGTGGTGGGTTTGAAATTACAAGATCAACACAGAACTCAGCGACTCCGTCTTCCCGGCGCCAAAAGCCCATCTGGTTCTTATTATGAAGCCACTAAAAGCATACCATAGGTCACTATCGGAGGCAAAGGAGAAGAGACCATGGTCTTATCCCTGCTAATGTCAACCTACTCTGACCTACACAATCTCACTCCCTGATTAATGCATCCACCCTGGGCTTGAGTAAACACCCAGCCTGGTGCTCTCCACTTATGGGTAAGAAAACTATTTACAGATGTTCCCTTATCACTTCGGTTCCAAGGCCTTGCTCAAACTGCCCAGTAAAGCACATTCTGTCTTTAACAATGGGCCAAAACTTGTTTTCCCATATCCTTACATGCTTTAAGAACAAAGTTCACATTGACGTACAATTTAACCACTTGCATAACTCACCGACCCTAATAATCATAGAATGCCCCCTGCCCGAGTCTCCTTAGGTAGGTCCCACATTGTGAGCCATCCAGGCAGAACTCTTCCCTCCCCCCCCCCCCCCCCCCTGCCCGAGTCTCCTTAGGTAGGTCTCACACTGTGAGCCGTCTCGGCAGAACTCTCCCCACCCCCCTGCGTACATGATGGACAATTTGTTGCATTTCATAGACGTCTCCAAGGATGTACCAAAGAAATGCTGCTTGACAAGGAAACAACATGGCATCGCAGCTGCTATTCTTCTTGCACAAACCAGACAGAGTTGCAGCGAGCCAGACACCGCTTTGAATATTCAATGTCCTCGGGATGGTATGCCGTAAAAAACGTGGCTATAAAAGATCAAGTTCAAAAATGGAAGCAGATACACCAGGAACCTCACTGCCATTCACAAGATCCGCGACAGAACCTTTGTCAAAAGACAAGTGCTTCTTCTGTCAATCAGATAACGGTCAAACTCTCTTCACAGTTAGAACCGGGAACTCGGGGAAGGCACTCAGGCAAGCAGTAGAAATTTCCCAAGATCCAGTGTTGATGACAAGATTAAGCAATGCAATTTCTCAAAGTGATGCCCATGCAATAGATGTCAGATATCACAAGCTGTGCTGGACACAACATGTGTTCCATGTCCTCAGGGATCATACCAGTGACGAAGCCAAATCCACGACGGCAGACCTGCCCATGCAGATGCAACACGAAGATGTTATACAAGACAGCTAAGCTAATACGCAGAAGTATTGCGACCTTCACTGACGAGAAGAAACAGTCAGACACGGTTACCGTATTGAGCACGGCAGGAGACATTCCAACAGAGTTGTACAGCCTCATCCGTTGGATTTTGGTAGGACCCGAAGAGGAGTTTCAAATAGAGATGAGGTGCAGGACAGTGGACCAATCAGCACTGACATTAAGCCAGAACATCATGTATGCTTTCAAAACCAAAAGACAGGTGCAACACCGACCCAAGCAGGCGACAGACACATACCGGACACAACATGCCTGAGAAAATCCACAGGTTCTGGGTTTGGCACTTACCGTTCATCACGACACCAGGAACAAGAAACTAATAGACCTCCTTCATTTACAGAACTATTGTGTACCATACAATAGTACACAATCTGCTCTTACTCCACGTCACTGCTCTTGGAAGCAGCTATAGCCAATGCTGTTGTGGAAAACACACAACGGTTCGATGGCCTGTACGTCCCACCATTCCTCAAAAAAGGAACCTTTGTGTTCTTTGCGGTTGACAATATAGACTTCGCCGAGGACACAGCTGATGGGAAAGGTACCACACATGGGACAATCACTGCAGTGTATCAGAAGGCCAATGCTCCAGGGGAAGTCATCACATGCAGTCTGGAACTTAGTGAGGCAAAGAATCTATCAGTTGCCCCATATCATGTACCCATCAAGCCATGTAGCAAACCAAAATCTGGACTGGTCAAGAGAGCACAAGAATTCGAGGTTGACACCAAAGGGGTTGCTGAGTCTTATGAACTAACCACCCGAGGCTGGATCATAGCATCTGCCCTGTCTAGAGAAAAGGATAATGGAGAACAGAGCAGAATCCCTGGTTGGGCTGGATTCAAGTCACTCGTGTCATCTGGCCAATCCTTGACCCAAGTTGGTGCACTACCGCTGCTGCCAGAAGTTGCACATGAGTGGTCTCCAATGCTGAATGTGATTCGACAAGCATCCCAGTTGAAGACTTTGGTCGTTGGTGAAGAACACCCAACAGTGATTACCTTCGACATGGCCTTATACGAGAAGGCGGTGCAGTTGCTGGATTCAAGGGATAATCTGAAAAGAACAATTCTTCCCAGGCTGGGTGAGCTACACACTGTGATGGCTGCACTGAGGGCACTAGGTACGTCCATTGAAAATTCAGGGATGGATGATGCGTGGATTGAGGCTGATGTACATGGCTCCGCCACAACACGACAGGTCCTGAAGTGTGCCCATTACACGAGAACTCTTCGTGCACACATTGATACGTACATGGCTCTGTATGAACTTCTCCTAGAAAAGTTCTTCACAGAAAAGCCAAACCTCAAATCCATCTGCTCAAAGCCAGTGAATGAAGTCCAGGAAGCCTGTGCAAGATCAGCAGTTGACAGAAGCATGAGTCCAGAATACATCGCTAATGCCAATGACCGCCTGCTTCAAACCCTGACCGACGGAGATGTTATTGAGCAGTTGAAAACATGGGAAGCAGAAAAATGCTCTAACGCAATGTTCAAGTCAATAACAAATTACCTCCACCATGTTGAAACCATCCTGTTCTTCGTCGAAGCTTCAAGAAATTCTGATCTAGTTCTCCACCTGCAAGCTGGAGAGGCACGAAGTAAGCTTTTCTTCGCCCTAGATCGGATAAAATACAAACGTCTTTGGCCACGGTACATCGCAGACACGCAGGAGCTGAAGAGAAGTCATCCGGATACCTGGCGTGAACTTCAGGACGGGAATATATCTGTCACGAAGAGTGAGATACCGTTTGTCTCCATTGGTGCAGACCACACATGCGAACAGCTAAATAGGATGATGAAGATACACTCTGGGTTAATTGGTATTTCCAATAATGCCAACGCACGGCAACGGTTCTTTCTGGCCACACCAGAGATGTCACGCCTCTCAACAGAGTTTAAAGGGCAATTTGGTGTCACTGCTCATAAACCACAAGAATACCATGAGGTACATCCAAGTGCTGTCAAGAAAGAGCATGACGCTGTCAACAAGATCAAGGCTGAGTCACGGGAATCCCTTTGATGCAGAAGGTGATCAGCTTTACAACTTCATGACACATGCATAATGTTCCCCAAGAGTGTCCCACAGATTTTGAATGTCAACGACAGTGGCCAGAAACTGCACGAAGATTACGTTGCCGAACGCATCAATGGAGACGTCAGTCTGTGGGCATCAGTCAAGAAGCAGAACAATGCCATGTTCCTGTCAGGAAACAAGAAGCAAACTGTCAAGGTCCGCGACCAATTGGTGGATCTGAAAGAAACAAAAGAACTCTATGGTCGGTTTATGGTTCTCGCCAGATCGAACCGGGACATGGATCAGAAGAATGCAGTCGGGAACTACAAGTTTACTCTGACTCCCAGGGCATTGTTTGCCCCAGATGGATCCATCCTTCCATGTACTAACAAGTCGAAGCTCATACATTGCCTGGAAAAGCTGGGAAAAAAACAATGAAACCCATCAGAATGCACAAGCACCATCATCTGAGGAGCATGTTGATGAAGCAGAAACATCTTCAGCACCCTCTGAGAGTCCAAAAATTGCCATTGTGGATGGAATGGTGCTCATCCAACAGATGGCAAAGAAACCTGGGACAATCAGCACAGTCAAAGATCTCAGCCTGCACTTCAATGACAGGCTCCTGGTGTTGACAGCAGATTTCGACAAGGTTATTCTGGTCTTTGACACCGACAAAGCTGACTCGTTGAAGCAGAAAACAAGGGAGAAACGACGACAAGGCAAAGATCCCATTCAGTACCACATTGCTGACGACACAAACATCAAACACATACCAATGGGACGCTTCCTATCTCACGAAAAGATGAAAGCCGATCTAACTGAATACCTTGCACAAGCAGTACTCAAGAATAACGCAAACTCCCAAAAGTTAGTCATCACATCAGCATCAGGCCGCAGAAGAAGCAACCACGACATGCAGTTTGAAGAAAACAACGACGAAGAGGCTGATTCATTGATGATCTGCTTAGCAGCAGCTGCATCACAGCGCTGTCCTGAAGCACGGATGGTCTTCTTCAGCCCAGATACTGATGTCTTGGTTCTGGCTGTTGCACACTACGAGAAGCTCTGCAAACACACTGTGATATACAGTCACATGAAAAAGTAAGTATACCCCATGTAAAATTTTGACTTTTTCAACATATTTCAACATACAGCTATTTGATCTTCATTTCAACAATATTGATAGATAAAGGTGATATAATATAACAAATATCATGAAACATTTACATTTGGTAGTCCATTGTATAATTTAAATAAACATAAATGCAAATTTCGCACATGGAAAAAGTAAGTACACCCCTACATTTATCACTACTTCAAATACCTAAAATTAGAATCAGATGCACCAGCTCAGGTGCAAATGATTAGAACATCGTTGGAGAGGATCTTGGAGGAACCTGTCTTATTTAAACCTCAGACATTTCGTTTGGTTTGCTCTTTGTTGTTGAAGTGTGCAGCGTCACCATGCCAAGATCAAAAGAGCTCTCTGAGGCCTTCAGAAAGAAGGTTATAGATGCCTACGAGTCTGGGAAGGGATTTAAAAAGATCTCCAAACAATTTGAAATCAATCATTCCACTGTCTGGAAGATCATCTACAAGTGGAGAAGATTCCAAACAACTGCCAACTTGTTCAGGCCAGGCCGCCCCAGCAAGTTCAGCCCGAGAGCAGACCGCAAGTTGCTGAAAGAAGTCTCTAAGAACCCCCAGAATGTCATCACGGGACCTACAGGTAGCTCTTGCCACTGTTGATGTCAAAGTGCACGAGTCTGCCATTAGAAAGAGGCTGCACAAATTTGATCTACATGGGAGGTGTGCCAGGAGGAAACCTTTGCTGTCCAGAAAGAACATCAGGGCAAGACTAAAGTTTGCCAATGAACACCTCGGCAAAGACCAGCACTTCTGGAACAATGTGCTCTGGACAGATGAGTCAAAGGTAGAGCTATTTGGCCACAGTACCAGAAGACATGTTTGGCGAAAACCAAAGACAGCATTTGACCACAAGAACCTGATACCAACTGTAAATCATGGTGGTGGAAATACTATGGTTTGGGGCAGCTTTGCTGCATCAGGGCCTGGGCAGCTCACCATCATAGACTCCACAATGAATTCTTCATTGTACCAGAGGGTGCTTGAGGATAATGTGAGGCCATCTGTCGGGAAGTTGAAGCTCAACCGAAGGTGGACCTTGCAACATGACAATGACCCTAAACATGCCAGTAAATCCACCAAGGAATGGCTGAAAAGAAAGAAATGGAGGGTTCTGGAATGGCCAAGTCAAAGCCCGGATCTAAATCCCATCGAGATGTTGTGGGGGGATTTGAAACGAGCTGTGCATGCAAGAAACCCCTCAAACATCGCACAGCTGAAAGATTTCTGCATGGAGGAGTGGGCAAAAATTTCTCCCAGTCGATGTCAGAGACTGGTAGACAGTTATAAGAAACGCCTACTTGAGGTTGTTTCTGCCAAAGGGGGCAATACCACCTATTAGAGCCATGGGGTGTACTTACTTTTTCCACATGCGAAATTTGCATTTATGTTTATTTAAATTATACAATGGACTGAAAAATGTAAATGTTTCATGATATTTGTCATATTATATCACCTTTATCTATCAATATTGTTGAAATGAAGATCAAATAGCTGTATGTTGAAATATGTTGAAAAAGTCTAAACTTTACTTGGGGTGTACTTACTTTTTCACGTGACTGTAACAAGTATTCCTGACCTAAGGTGGCATCTGTTTTGCAAACATCTGGCAGAAAGCAGCAAGTTTCCTCCGACAGTTGGTGCCCTTAAGGAGCACATTGAACGTGTGCTCGTACAGAGTAGGGTGTGGTGCCAAGCCACCGTGATGTGGCAACGTCTGTTCGACCCACTCAAACATGGCTATTATCAGAATGACCATGGTGAGATACTACCTCCCACCACGAAGGCTCCACCTGCACCACAGGCCACTGTAGAGTTGGTCAGATGTCAGTGTAAAGCCCATTGCACAACCCAGAGGGGTTCATGCAGGAGACACAACTTGGCTTGCACAGACCTTTGTTTGTGTGGAAGTGACTGCGAAAATGACGCGGATTGTAATGCCGAAAATGATACTCAGGACAGTGATGAAGATCTGTAAAAGCATATTCCTGAACGGTATAGACCTCGTAGATCCTGTGTATAGGACTTATAGTTCAATCTGATACTAACAAGGCTGCTTTCTTGCTTTATAAACCCATACCTATAACTTCAAAGGACTTGCAATATCATGTATTATGTAATGCAGTTATATCACAAATATAAAGAAAATGGTTTTCAATTACCTTTGTTTGTTGCTTTTCTATAATCTTGAGCACTATTTTGAGGCCTTTATTAGATTCCTTGACCCATAAAACATAGGATTAGCATATTTAATTTAGTTTCTAAGTTGACTAGAAGCCGAGATAGCGCAAAATACGTATTTTATGGCGGCCAAATTGAAAATCCAAAATGGCGGCCATGCAGGTGTCTGTGCAAATGCCAACATTGATTTTCGGATTCTCCATGCTCTGATGATTCCAAAAATGTACAGGTTTGCTAATCTCCCAAAATTTTGAACGAAATTATATTTTTAACAAATTGAACCTGTCTAAGTGTTAAAAGGGTTATTCTAACTTGCATAGCTACAAAGATAATGGAGAAATCATACATACATCAAATAGGGGACGAGGATATTGATGTAACCATCTGTGTACTTGAATGTGAATTACAAAGACATTGGTAGACAATAAACAAACCCTCTTATGATGAAACTGCCAAAATCAAGACTCTCTGCTCACCTTCACTCCTCTTTTCTCCCGCCTCTGGAACAAACTCCATCACTCCCTTCAATCCCACTCCTCCCTCCAGGTCTTCAAAACAGATGTTCACCACCATCTCTTATCTTCCCCCATCCAAAACCTTGATCTTTTCTACCCCTGCTAATTTCACCCAAAAGCCACTTTTTTGAAATAGCAACTTCTATCCTGGAAGTCCTTGGTGTCCTTGTGTTTTATACTTCTCCCACCGCCCCCCCTTCCTTCCCACACCTCCTTCCCCAAGCCCTCTCCCTCCCACACATTCCCGATGTCCCTGCTCTCAAATGTTGTGTTTGTGTGCTTCCCCTTCTCTCCCCATCTTGTCTACCGCTCCCCTTTTTACATACTTTGTTTGTCTGTTTGATTTGTCAGTGTGATAAATGTTAGCTCTTTCACGACCCTCGATTCTGTATCCAAAAAAACAAACAAAATTTAGTCACATGAGGGACTTGAACACATGTTGCTGAGGAACCTATCTTCCTTAGCAACATGAGGTCGGGGTTCAGATGAGATCACCAGAAGATTATCCAGAAGAAAATGGTTTCTTGGTTCCATTGTGCTTCACATAATAGGAGATAAAGTTACAAATGATCAAAACGAGAAAAGGTAATTTACCTGAAGTGAATAAACATACATGTGTGGTGTTCTGTTCAATGGGTGTTGTGAGTTCGATTTCATCTGCAATCTCATCATGTATGGCAAAGAGAACAAGGAAATGAAAATGAACATGACGGTGACTTACCTTGACAGAGTTTTGACGCCCTGTGTGTTTTTCGGGGCTGCATTGGAATAGAAAGAGCAATAATGTCAAAAAGGATGAAGGTTTCACACACCATCTTCTTCGAGTTTGAGTCTTCAAGTCAAATTTGTACTCTCTCACAACAAGCACACACAGATGCACACACGCGCACGCACCACGGCACGGTCTACCAGCCTATCTCCTCAGCACAAGGGGAATGCATTCCACGCTGATGACAGCCATGGAGCCAGAAATATGTCCCTGGATTGATACATTTCCGATTTGCCAATAAAAGCCTTCTAAAGGCCTGTCGGCTGATTGTTGCTGCAGTTAGCGGTGTAGCAGCTGGTACTGTATTATACAAGGGGTGGTTCTGTGTTTTATCACAAACTGCAACTGAACCGGTTTGCCTGTTTAATGTTATATATCAATTTTAACTTTCATCCCCATCCAGTATTTTATATCATGTACCTGGAGTAATTCATGCCATCTTACCTTCAAGAAAGGAACAAGGTTGAAGAAGATTTCCAAGAGATGATCGGAAAAACTTTTACGCTTTTCTGGAGGACAGACAAACAAAATATCTTGATGTACCATATGCATTGATAATTACAGGTAACATTCAAATAAATAACAAGACCCAATCACGTCTCTCACCCACAAGTAGAGGATATAACCAATTCGCTCTCACCTAATCAATTACCCCAGGTGGCTAGGATTATCAAATTAATCAAGTGCCATGCTCTCACAGCGAAAAAGCTGCGTAAAGTCACCAAGAAAAGCAACACAAGGAAAGTAATATCTTTGCTGTCCATGAAAGCTTCAGACATTCACAAGTTGTACATAAATGGGAATCCTAATGCTACACGCCTCCCTGCCCCCACCAACCAACCGATGCCATCTTACCTTGAAGAACGGAACATATTTGAAGAATCTTTCCAAGAGACGGTCAGAAAGACTTTGAGGCTTCTGTATGACAAACAGAGAAAAAGAAAACATCTCGTATCAGTCAAAGAAGATTTCCTGAGTTGTGTTTCACTGTCGAGGGGAAAGTACCACCCAGAAATATATACGATATAAGCTTAGAGCTCGATAAACATTGTCTACCAGCTCTTTCTGATGCACATGTGGTCACTCGGAAGAACAACATGGTGGACGATTGTACTTGCCGAGATTGTTTATGTTAATGGCGAATGATGTGTGGAGATTACAAGGTGTTAGAACACCACGTTAAAAGTTCTGTCTGCACAATGTTCTTATGTTCTAGATGTGTGTGGTGGAAGAAATATCGACTCAAGAGATACAAAGTTATTCCGCATCTTCCTCCCGACCATAGCAGACTCCTCTGCCTTTCCCACTTCCCTACCTGTTTGTAAGGTACCTGTTATGTCCTTTATCTCTACTCTGAGTTTTACCTCCTATTGTGAATCTTCTTCTTCTTACTATAATTCACCAAATGTCTGTCTTTTTTTTTTTTTGTTTGTTTTTTTTTGTATACAAGATCGAGGCTCGTGAAAGAGCGAACATGAATCACACAGAAAGACAAACAGACACACAAAACAAATAACATCGGGAGCGGTAGACAAGATGGGGTGAGAGGGGAGTAGTGTATATATGTTGCTTCTGGGACACTCTCATTTTCCCATTGACTTACATGTTAATTTTTCCCCTCCCTCATTGCCCCTAAACACCTCTATTTCTCTCACCCTGTTCTTTACGAACCTTCTAACCTTTTGACATGTTATCCTTATTCATTAGACCACTTAAACAATGGTCCTTCTGTGTGAACCTGTGATCCTTCTGACCTTATGGACCTTTTAACCTTTTACTCTTAATATCATCTGGTGAATCATCTTTGACCCACTCAAACAACGACCCTACAAATATTTGTTTATGTGTGGGAAATAATTTAATTCTCCTACAACTCTCCTCACCGTCTAATACATTAACAAAAAATATGTTTGAGTTTGGTTCTTTATTAAGATATTTTAACTGAGCTAAGATAAAATGGTAAACCTCCCTCAATGTTCTTGTTTGAGCGCCTCCAGTGCCAGGCCGCCCTTGGCATCATCATCAGGCATCATCTTGGAAAAACTCAAAAACGTTGCACCTCTATATATCCCAAACCGCTCCTTGGAAGAAACTGTAAAGTGGCTCATTGGATGACGTCACAGGTGCCTTAATCATGACGTCATAATTAGACAGAGACAATGCTTAGTCTGATCAGTTTGAAATTTATTGAGTGTGATCAACGCAACAATTATGTTGGAGAATGTGAATTTATGATGTCATCGCTTACGTGGTTTGGCAGCCATATTGGATCAAATAAATGTGATAAATCTGAAATAATCATCATTGGCCCAAAAACGCTCACCAAGTCCACCCATAACTTTGCCCTCAACATCGACGGTTTCCCAGTATCCACCTCCCCTCACATCCGGAATCTTGGCATCATCTTTGACCAAACCCTCTCCTTCGACAAATACACTAAACAGATCACAAAGACAGCCTTCTTTCACCTGAAAAACATCGCCCGTCTCCGTCCATCCCTCTCCTCCGTGGCTGCAGAAACCCTCATCCACGCCTTCATCACTTCCCGTCTGGACTACTGCAATAGCCTCCTTTATGGTTCACCCTCAACAATCACCAATAAACTCCAATACATTCAGAACTCCGCTGCCCGTCTACTCACCCATTCCCGGACCCGTGACCACATCACCCCCGTCCTTTACAAGCTTCACTGGCTCCCCATCTCCCAGAGAATCCAGTACAAAATCCTCCTCTTGACCTACAAAGCCCTCCATAACCTGGCCCCATCCTACCTGGCTGACCTCCTCTCCAGACACACTCCCACCCGCAACCTCCGCTCTGCTGGTACCAACCTCCTGACCCCCCCCATCCGGACCAAATTTAGATCCTGGGGGGACAGGGCCTTCTCCATCGCTGCTCCCACCCTCTGGAACTCGCTACCTCACACCATCAGAGACTCCTCCTCACTCACCACATTCAAAACATCACTCAAGACCCACCTGTTCAACACTGCATTCAACATTTAACCCACAGCATCTAACCCCTGACTATCTCCTCTCCTTCTCCCTCCTTTGTGCTTTGAATATTTCCCTATTGATTCTTCTTTTTTTGCAATTGTCTTTATGTTTTGCTATGCGTTATGTTTTGCACTCTGTCAAAGCGTCTTTGGGCTTCCTGAAAAGCGCTATATAAAATAAATGCATTATTATTATTATTATAACATTGGGTGTGTGTTCATTTACCAAGTTCATTGTGGAGAGATCGTTAAGTGGTTTAAGCATTCGAGCAAGCACTCCATTCAAACCGTTAAGGAACGGCTGGCTTGGCAAGCGCTAGCTAGCTGCTTGGTAAAGGAGCACACCCTGGTCTTCCTCCCTTTGTTTCGTATTAAACAGCGGGAGCGAGTTTCAAAAGTTCGCTACGAAAAATTTCACGGTAGCGGCAGAAATGGCCATGTTATTCACCCAATATTGTGGGTTATATAGAGTACCGTAGATCTTCGCTCAGTTCTGTAAGTAAACCTTACTTCACGGATGTTGGTATTTCTTGATTTAGTGTTATAAAGAGCATTAGTGACTGTTAAAAAAGCTAAGCATACGTGTTTGTGGTTTGTAATATTTTTTCTTCTTGCAGAAGCCGTTGCTCACACGGAAACGCCATTTATAACGATGATGAAGGAGCTGTGCTCCAACGCGAGTCGAAAGAATTGACGCGACCAAAGACGGAAATTCGTCCGAGTTGCTTTAATGCACGTATCAAACTCGGGTACTCTGAAAAGCCCGTTTATCAGGCAGCAATATATATACACATTTATGCCGGAGCGTTTGCCCGGGAAAAGCGAGACCGGGCATGCCCGGGTGTCAAGGGCGAGTCCTGGAAAGGCGAGTCTGGACCTGCCCGGGCGTGCTGGACGAGGCCTGGCAAGTCGAGAGCGGGCATGCCCGGGCGTCCTGGACGAGCCCTGGAAAGGCGAGAGCGGGCATGCCCGGGCGTTCTGGGCGAGCCCTGGAAAGGCGAGAGCGGGCATGCCCGGGAAAGACGAGACCGGGCGTGCCCGGGAGGTTCGGGCGAGCCCGGGAACAGCGAGTACGGGCATGCCCGGGAGAGGCGCGTCTGGGCCCGTCCGGACGAGCCCGGCATGGCGATTGCGCCCTGGCCGCGTCCTGGCAGGTGCAAGGCGATTGTGTACACCCAGCGGTAACCGCTACACATGCCCCTCCAGAATCGACCTGCACCGGCAGGGTCAATTTAAGGGGGGTCCGGATAACCCGGCCGAAGCGACCCCTGGAGGGTCGTGGGGGGGGGGGGGGTCTGATGTGGTGGTGGGTGGGCGAGCGGGGGGAACTGTGGACGGGGGGCGGCCTCGCCGCGGAGGAAGGGCCAACCGTGGTGGGTGGTCGACGTCCATGTGCGCCGGTTTGAGGCGGTCCACAGAAATCCGGTCCGACCGGCCGCCGAAGTCGACGACGAAGGACTTGTCGCCCCGTCGCAGGACCCGGAAGGGCCCGTCGTACGGTGGCCGGAGTGGCCCCCGGTGTGCGTCATGACGCACAAAGACGTACTCCGCTGTGCGAAGCGCCGGGGGGACGTAGGACTGGGGGCCACCGTGGCGGGACGTTGGCACGGGGGCAAATCGTCGGGCGGCCTCCTGGAGGTCCGAGCGCTGGCGTGCGGCAGACCAGGGACTGGTAGCGTCGGGCACGAACTCGCCCGGGACGCGGAGCGGCTGGCCGTAGACGAGCTCGGCGGCGGACGTCCGGAGGTCCTCCTTGGGGGCCGTGCGGAGGCCCAAAAGGACCCACGGCAGCCGGTCGGCCCAACCGTCGTCCTGAAGGCCGGCCATGAGTGCGGCCTTCATGGAGCGGTGAAACCGCTCGCACAACCCGTTGGCTTGGGGGTGGTAGGCCGTGGTGCGGTGCAGAGTGACTCCCAACGAACGGGCGACCGCGCCCCAAAGTTCGGACGTGAACTGTGGGCCGCGGTCGGACGAGATGTCCGCCGGTGCGCCGAAGCGCGTGACCCAAGTGGCGATGAACGCCTGCGCCACGTCGGCGGTGGTGGTGGAGGTGAGGGGCACGGCCTCCGGCCACCTGGCGGTCCTGACCACCATGGTGAGCAGGTGGGTGAACCCCCGCGATGGGGGCAGGGGACCCACCAGGTCCACGTGGACGTGGTCGAAACGCCGTTCAGGCATGGCGAAAGGTGCCAGCGGGGCCGGGTGTGGCGGTGGACCTTGGCCCGCTGGCAGGCCGTGCAGGCATTGGCCCAGTCGCGGACGTTCCATCGAAGGCCGTGCCAGACGAAACGTGCCGACACCAGCTTCTGAGAAGCTTTCCGGCCCGGGTGAGAAAGGCCGTGGATGGAGGCGAAGATGCGGCGCTGCCAGGTAACGGGCACGATGGGGCGAGGCTGGCCCTGGGAGACGTCGCAGAGCAGGACAGTGTCCGCGAAGGGGATGTCGGCCAGGCGGAGGCCCGTGTCCGCCGCCCAGAGGGCCTGCACCGAGGTGTCGGTGGTCTGGTCGGCCGCCATGAGTGCGAAGTCCACGCCGAGGTGGACCGCGTTCGCGCTGGCCCGAGAAAGACAGTCGGCCACGGCGTTGCCTTTGCCGGCGACGTGCCGGATGTCCGTGGTGAATTCCGACACGGCGGAGAGTTGGCGCTGCTGGCGGGCCGACCACGGCTCCGTGACTTTGGCCATTGCGTAGACCAACGGCTTGTGGTCGACGAAAGCCGTTAACGGGCGGCCCTCCAGGAGGTGTCGGAAATGGCGAACGGCCAGGAATAGACCGAGGAGCTCGCGGTCGAACGTGCTGTATTTCAACTCGTTCGGCCGGAGTTGCCGCCTGAAAAAAGCGAGTGGCTGCCAAACCCCGTCCACCCATTGTTCATGGACGGCACCCACCGCGTAGTTGGAGGCGTCCATAGTGAGGGCGATGGGCGCGTTGAGCACCGGGTGAGCCAGCAGCGTTGCGTCGGCGAGGGCCCGCTTTGCGCGCGCGAATGCCGCGTCCATGGCCGCGGACCAAACGATGTCATGCTTGGCCGGCCTGCCCCAGAGGGCCTCCAAAAGGGGCCGCATGAGCTGAGCAGCGCGGGGCACGAATCGGTGATAAAAATTCACCATGCCGAGGAACTCTTGTAGGGCCTTGATGGAGCGGGGACGCGGGAACGTGGTGATGGCCTCGACCTTGGTCGGCAGCGGCACCGCCCCGGTCTTGGTGATGCGGTGGCCCAAAAAGTCAACGGTCGTCGTGCAGAAGTGGCATTTGGCCGGGTTGACAATTAAGCCGTGCTCGCTGAGGCGCCCGAACAGTGTTCGGAGGTGGAGGAGGTGCTCGGTGCGGGACGTGCTGGCGACGAGGATGTCGTCCAGATAGACGAAGAGAAACGGCAGGTCGCGCAGCACGCCGTCCATCAAGCGTTGGAACGCCTGGGCCGCGTTCTTGAGGCCAAACGGCATCCTCAAAAATTCGAACAGGCCGAACGGCGTGATGACGGCCGTCTTCGGGACGTCGGCCGGCCGGACAGGTACCTGGTGGTATCCCCGTATCAGGTCAATTTTTGAAAATATGACCCGTCCCGCCAAACGGGCGGAAAAGTCCTGGATGTGCGGGATCGGGTACCTGTCGGGGGTGGTAGCGTCGTTGAGGCGGCGGTAGTCGCCACACAGGCGCCATCCGCCCCCCGGCTTTGGCACGATGTGCAGTGGTGAGGCCCACGCGCTATCGGAGCGCCGCACGATGCCAAGGCGCTCCAACGCATCAAACTCGGCCTTTGCCACGGCGAGCTTGGCCGGGTCGAGGCGGCGGGCCCTGGCGTAGACCGGCGGGCCCGTAGTGGGTATGTGGTGCTCGATCCCATGCCGCACTGCGACGGCCGAAAACGTCGGCCGCGTGAGGGCCAGGAATTCCGCGAGCAGGCGAATGAACTCGTTCGCCGTCGGGAGGGCGCATGCCAGTTCGGTCGGCGCGGGGCTGCTCATCGTACACGCCAGGGAGCTGAAGGTCTCGGCGTTGACAAGGCGACGTCGTTTGACGTCGACCAGCAGCCCGTGCGCGCAGAGGAAGTCGGCGCCCAGCAAAGCCATGGGGACGCAGGCGGTCACAAAGGTCCACTGAAAGCGCTGGCTGCCGAAGCAGAGGGCGACGTCGCGCGGGCCGAAAGTGCGTATGGCCGAGCCATTAGCAGCGACCAAAGAGGGGCCGCAAACGGCGTTCCACCTGTCCTGCTCGGAGGCGGGTATGACGCTCAGTTGGGCGCCGGTGTCACAAAGGAAACGCCGCCCGGACACTTTGTCCCGAATAAAAAGCAAGTTGCCCGAGTGGCCGGCGCTCATGGCTGGTAATGAACGCCGGCCCGGCCGTTTCCCGACTTGCCGAAAGTGCACGGGGGTCGGCATGTCCGAGCCTTCTGTCCGAACCTGGCGTGGTAATAACACCACGCCTGGTCAGGTGCAGGCCCCGGCCGTCGTGTTGGAAGCGGTCGGCGCGGCGTGGCGGCCGCCAGTTGCACCGGCAGTTCAGCCTCCAACCGCGCAGGGCGCTCGGGCGTCGCCTCGGACGGCGGCGGGCTCCAGGTAGCCGCTCCGATGTGCTGGCCCGCCGAGGAGATCTTGTCGGCTTCCCTGGCGAGGGTGCGGGGATCCGTGATCGACGTGCCAGCCAGGGCGAGGCGTACCGGGTTAGGCAGCTGGCGAGGGAACAGCTCGCGGAACAGAAAATCCAGAGAGTGCTCACTGAGCAACGAGAGCATGTAGGCCATGCGCTCGGATGGGCACGTGTCGCCGAGCTCGGGCAGGTCGAGCAGGCGCCGTGCGCGTGCCGCCAGTGAGAGGGCGAAAGCGTCGAGGAGGAGCGTCTTAATCGCGTCATACTTGTCAGCAGCTGGCGGGCGCTCGAGGAGGCTCAGTGCGCGGGCCGCTGTGGCGGAGCCGAGCGCTGCCACGACATGGTGGAAGCGGGTGTCGTCCGCGGTGATGCCTCGCAGGGCGAACTGGGAGTCCGCCTGGGCGAACCAAACAGCCGCATGAGCCTCCCAGAAGGTAGGCAGCTTAAGAGCCACTGCCGTGTCCATGTTCGGGGTCACCAATGAAGGAGCTGTGCTCCAACGCGAGTCGAAAGAATTGACGCGACCAAAGACGGAAATTCATCCGAGTTGCTTTAATGCACGTATCAAACTCGGGTACTCTGAAAAGCCCGTTTATCGGGCAGCAATATATATACACATTTATGCCGGAGCGTTTGCCCGGGAAAAGCGAGACCGGGCATGCCCGGGTGTCAAGGGCGAGTCTGGACCTGCCCGGGCGTGCTGGACGAGGCCTGGCAAGTCGAGAGCGGGCATGCCCGGGCGTCCTGGACGAGCCCTGGAAAGGCGAGAGCGGGCATGCCCGGGCGTTCTGGGCGAGCCCTGGAAAGGCGAGAGCGGGCATGCCCGGACGCTCTGGGCGAGCCCTGGAAAGGCGAGAGCGAGCATGCCCGGGCATTCTGGGCGAGCTCTGGAAAGGCGAGAGCGGGCATGCCCGGGAAAGACGAGACCGGGCGTGCCCGGGAGGTTCGGGCGAGCCCGGGAACAGCGAGTTCGGGCATGCCCGGGAGAGGCGCGTCTGGGCCCGTCCGGACGAGCCCGGCATGGCGATTGCGCCCTGGCCGCGTCCTGGCAGGTGCAAGGCGATTGTGTACACCCAGCGGTAACCGCTACAATGAGCTATTTAAACACGTTACTAATCCTAGTTTAGACCCTGCGCTCTCCCATGTACTCTCCCATAATTAGCGTTCAGCAAGGCCACATAACCCCCAAATTGAAGCTGTCTGAAGGAAGCCACAGGAATTTGATGGAAAGGTTCCATGGGAGGCGTACCAATCACAGTTCGAGCTTCTAGCCAAGTCAAATGGGAGGACAGACCAGCAGTGTGTGATGTAGCTAGCCACCAGCTTGAAGGGACTCAGCCATTGAGGTGCTGGGACAGCTGTCACAGGAGGAGCAGTGCGATTACCAAGGTAGTATAAGCCCTGGAAAGCCTTCTGGTGAAAGCCCTGCAACGAAGGTATGGCATGGAACACCAGAACAACGTTTTCAGGGCAAGGTTGCAGACTTACGTGAGGGGTCGAGGAGAGACACTGCAGCAACTGGCACAGGAACTGGAGAGCACTGCACACAAAGCTTACCGCACCACCCGAACTGTTGACAAACCCACTTAAGGACCAATTCATCAATGCACTGGACAGCCTGCAACTAAAGATTCAAGTTAAGCAAGCACAGCCCACAAACCTGCAGGAAGCAATGGCCCAAGCTTTGGAGTTTGAGTCATATGTAGAGTCAAGCTTATACGGCTTCAAGACGATCTCAAGTTCCGGATTCTAGGCACAGAAGACACAAGTCACGCCATCAGACCGGTCGCAGGGGATCTGCTAGCATTGTGAGAAGTCCGGGAAGAGAAGAGAAAAAAAGAGAATCGTCGCAAACTGAAGAGGGCTCTGGAGGAGTCTGGTGAGATGGGGAGGGACAACAGCAGGTGGCTCTGCTGGTCATGCACTGCTCCTGGGCATAGCAAACGAGACTGCCCAAAGAAAAGGGACTGGCAAGAGGATCTCTGATGTCGGGAAACGAGTGAATATGCTGGTTTTGAGGGGAAGCAACTCGTCTTCTCAACAACCAAAGCCCCACCATCAGCAAAGTGCAGAAGAGCAACTGTGAGCAGCATTCAAGTGCAGAGGAGCATAGATGGTAAAAGATGTCCCATGGTGATTGACAGCCTTTCATTTGACCTAATATTATATGTCATAAATATGTACCAGACTCAACCAGACAGTTATGTGGAATAGGTGAACATTGTGCAAGTGCGTGGGCCTGTTGATATGAAGATCAAGCTTGGGGTTGAGGAAAGGAATCATCCTGTGTACATTGAAGACATCAAGGATTCATGCATCCTGGGTCTGGCCTACTTACTTCCAAGGAAGTGCAAGCTTGATCTTGGTGACATGCAACTTAGGGTCAAGCATGAGATCGTTCGAATGGAGTCTGTGAGGACAAGGAGCACTGATATTACTCCTCTTCAGACTGTAACTGTGCCACCAAAGTCAGAAATGGTGATGCTGTGCAATTTGTTGGTGGTCAAGAGTACTTGTGCTCGCCATTAAGGTTCACTGGCCTCAATGACTCCGTCTAACAGCCTCTTGATCGTGGCCTGTATAAACTTGGTATCCGTAGCAGTATACCGTCTGGACTACACGGCGATAGGTCGATAGTCAGTGGTGAGGTTAGAGAACAGTGACGGTGGATGTACCAAGGCAGTAGCCAGGCTGCATACTTTAAGGGATGGTTTATCACCATTGAAGGGAATCTTGACACTAACGTGCTGTCTCAAGAAGTCATGTCCTAATACCACGTTAGCACACAAGTCCCAGAGGGCAGCGAGTTTGATATTGCGGTAAACACAGCCTCCATTCATGAGTTCCACAAGGCAGTAACATAACAGTAACAGTTCTACAAGGCAGTAACAAGGCCTTTGTGAAGAAGGATGTAAAGGCTATAGAGGGCATTGATCGTAGATGGAGACAGTTTGAGATTGTGAGATTTCACAAAATGTTGACTCACAAAACTTTTTGAGCTTCCTGTGTCTACAAGTACACTGATCATCAGTCAGTTGACTTGAACTTTCAGAAAGGCCTTTGAGAGGCATGCAGGTGATGCTGCTGAGACTGTTGCAAGTAGCGGCATTGCAGCAGAGGTGAGTGTTGAGGAGGATGATTTGCAGACCTTTGCAACATGACCTTTCTTTGAGCAATGATTGCATCACTGGTGGGGCCGAGGATGTTTATTGTATCCACAGAAGAAACATTTTGCGGTCACAGCGGCAGATGTTGGTGGTTCATCTGGTGGATTGGCTGAAGCAGTGGCATCTGAAGTCTCCTGACTACAAGTGGATGGCGCACTGTGGGTACTGGCTGCAGCAGCCATCGGGATAGAGGGTGCATAGTAAGAGTCTGCCTGCTTTTTGGGCCATTTCCAGAGCATGGGTAGGGTCAAAGGCAGACAGAAGATATAGTCTTATTCTCCAAGAGTAGCTGGTGGATATGAGTGGATTTTAGTCCGTTGATGAAGGAGAGTTATGGGCAGGGTACAGCCCGAAGTGGAGATCGGTTTCTGAGGTTTGGGACATGGAATGTAGGGACAATGACAGGGAGATCAGGAGAAGTGGTGGAAGTATTGGTCAGAAGAAGAGTGGACATATGTTGTGTGCAAGAGACGAGATGGAAGGGAAGTGGTGTGAGAATGGTGAAGGGTAGGCAGGGACAGAAATACAAGTTTGTGTGGCAAGGGTGCCTGGAGGGCGTGAATGGTGTTGGTGTCCTGTTTTCTGAGGAGTTTGTAGACAGTGTGGTGAGTGTGACCAGAGTGAGTGATAGGTTGATGATGGTGAAAATGATGATTGGAAAGCTCTTGGTGAACGTCGTCTCGGGATATGCTCCGCAGGTTGGTCGAAGCGATTAAGAGAAGGACAAGTTCTGGTGTGCGATAGAGAAGCTGATGGAAAACGTGAAAGATGAGGAAGTTGTTGTGGTAGGAGGAGACCTAAATGGACATGTGGGAAGGAGTATGGATGGTTTTGAGGGGGTTCATGGGGGTTACGGATATGGTGTGAGAAATGGAGAAGGTGAAAGGCTTTTGGAATTTGCTGATGGAGCTGATTTGTTGATTTGTAATACTCAGTTCCAGAAAGAGGATAATAAGCTTGTTACATACACGTCAGGTGGGTCGACGACAACCGTCGACTACCTAATTGTGCATAGGCGAGATAGGGGGCACCTCCGGTACACAAAGGTGATCCTGGGGGAGGAGGCTGTTTCACAGCACCACTTGGTTGTCTGCGACATAAGGGTGAAAGGTGCGAGGCGAGCTCGGCGGGTGAAGTACCAACCGAGAATGAAGTTGTGGAGGTTGATAGAGGTGACAGTAAGGGAGGCATTAAAAGAGAGGCTGAGTAGGGTAGAGGATGATGTGGTTGAGCTTGAAAGTGGTTGGATGTCAATGAAAGATAGTCTGTTGGGAGCCGTTGGTGAGGTATGTGGATGGACAAAAGGACCACCGAGGCACTCGGAAACATGGTGGTGGGATGATGAAGTTGGAAAGAGGATTGACGAGAAGAGGAAGAAGTTCAAGGAGTGGCAGAAGGCGAAGGGTACAGGAGCAGAAACAGCAGAGCATGAAAGTTATAAGGCAGCCAAGAAGGCTGCAAAGAAAGAGGTAGCAAAGGCGCAGGAGGCATGTAGGAAAACGTTCGGAGAACGCTTGGATTCGGAAGAGGGTCAGAGAGCAGTATTCAGGATTGCAAAGCAGATAGCGAAAGAGAGGTGTGATGTGATGGGGGTGAGTTGCTTGAAGGATGAAGTGGGACAAATCGTTGTGGACCCAGATGGAATTAAAGGAAGATGGAAAAGATATATGGAAATGCTGTTGAATACAGAGAATGAATGGGATGGCAACATAGAGAGTAACCCAGTTTTAGGACCGGCAGAGAAGATAACTGAGAAGGAAGTTGAGGAAGCGATAAAAGCAATGAAGAGTAGAAAAGCGGGAGGGCCGACGGGAGTTGTGGTAGATATGTTGAAGGCAGCACGAAGTTGGGGTGTGAAGAGAATGACAGAGATCTGTAATCTGGTGGTGAAAGAAGGCCGCATTCCAGTGGATTGGGAATTGAGTACCCTTGTCCCTATATACAAGGGGAAAGGTGACCCTCTGGAGTGTGGTTTGTACCGAGCGATAAAGTTATTGGAGCATGGAATGAAGGTATTGGAAAGGGTGTTGGAGAGGAGGATAAGGAAGAAAGTGAAGATCGACGAAATGCAGTTTGAATTTATGCCAGGAAGAGGAACGACAGACGCGATTTTCATTGTGAGGCAGTTGCAGAAGTACATGGAGAAGAGGAGGAAGTTGTTTCTTGGGTTTGTTGATCTGGAGAAAGCATTCGATAGTGTTCCACACAAAGTATTGACATGGGCATTGAGGAAGTTAGGAGTGGAGGAATGGTTGATCAGAGTAGTGATGGCAATGTACAAAAGAGCGCGCACAGCTGTAAGGACAAAGGACGGGAACAGTGGTGAGTTTGAGGTGAAGGTGGGAATGCATCAGGGGTCGGGACTAAGTCCACTATTATTTGTAGCTGTGATGGAGGTGCTGGCTCTGAACGTAAAGGAGGGTTTACCGTGGGAGTTGTTGTATGCAGATGATCTGGTGTTGATTGCGGAAAGTATGGATGGACTGAAGGAAAAGATGAACAAGTGGAAGGAATGTATGGAGACCATAGGTCTGAAGGTGAATATCGGAAAGACGAAGGTGATGGCAAATGGTAAAGCATGTGGTGAGGTGGAAAGAACTGGGAAGTGGCCCTGTGCTGTGTGCAGGAAGGGTGTTGGAGTGAACTCCATTCAATGTACAATGTGCGCTGAGTGGGTTCATCAAACATGTAGTGGTCTGAGAGGGTCATTAACCAGTGTGGCAGCTACATTCAAATGTGAGGTGTGCACAGAGGGAGCTGCAGATGGAGGAAATGTTGAGTTGGATCTTGGAGACGGCATGAAGCTGGAAGGTGTGAAAACTTTTTGCTACCTCAGAGACATGCTGAATGGAGAAGGTGGATTAGACTCGGCAACGGTTGCTCGAGTGAGATGTGCATGGAAGAAGTTTCGGGAACTGAGTGTCGTGCTGATGAGGAGGGGAGTGTCGTTGAAGCTGAAGGGAAAGGTGTATGCTGCATGCGTGAGAAGTGTTATGATTTATGGGAGCGAGACATGGGTAATGAATGTAGAGCAGGAACGAAGGCTGGAAAGGGTGGAAATGCGAATGGTTCGATGGATGTGCGGAGTATCGTTGAGAGAGAGGAAGACAAATGATGAATTGCGAAAGATGATGGGAATAGAGCCTGTGATTGATGCTGTGAAGAGGAACAGGTTGAGATGGTTTGGTCATGTATTGAGGAAGGATGAAAGTGACTGGTTGAGAAGAGTGATGGAAATGAATGTGGAAGGAAGTAGAGGACGGGGAAGACCGAGAAAGACTTGGCTAAAGATGGTGGAAGAAGAAATGCGGGCAAGGGGGTTAACAAGGAGAGATGCAGAAAATAGGGCAAAATGGAGAATATTGTCATGGGGACCGCAAAGCTAACCCCCGCTCTAGCAGGGAAAATGGCCTTTAAAATGCATGTTGTTTTGTTGTTTTGATGAAGGAGAGTCTGATTGAGTCATCACTGCATTGTGTGGCTGTTACATCACGGAAGTTGCAATCTTTGCCGAGTTGTTTTTGCGCTTGGATACATTGGTCGAGTGTCTCACCGGTTACCTGCCTCTGAGTGGTGAGGAGGTGCCTTGCAAAAATCTCGTCCTTTGGTTTCACATGCAGTTTCTTGAGTACATCTACAGCAGCTTCGTAAGTTTCACTTTCTGATATTTACTCGTGTATTGATGGGGCCACATAATTGATGAGTACCGCTAGTTTGTCTGGAGTACGAGTATCAATAGCTGCGAGCACGTTTTGGAATATGCAATGCCAGTGGCTCCATTGCTTATCTGCTGTGCTAGAATTGGGTTCGGCATCAAACTGTTTGGGTCTGAAGAAATTATCCATAGTTGAAGGTGGCCATTGACATTGCCTATACTGTCATATGAGCTGAGGGCGCAGCCTGGAGAAAGGGGCGGGAGATGGTGAACGGAAGTGGAGGAACGAGCGGGGTCTTGGGAGGCCGCATGGTGGGATACGAGGCTGAGTGACTTTGCATGCTGTGCTGTTCATTAAAGCCTGTCATCTTCTAAGTTGAGACTTGGATTCATCTTATTACATGGTGGCAGCGAGGTTTGTGGGGCCTTGAGAATGCTGACGGCACAAGGCCTAACACTTTGATACCAGCCATCGTTTGGCAGCGTTTTGAAGCTGAGCTGAAACCCCAGGCCAATTACCATGTGGCTCGTTTCTGCTTACAACCATTTCAGCAGGGCGACGATGAAACTATGGACAACTTCATCTCCAGATGCTGCCAGCAAGCGAGCAAATGCAAGTTCAAGATGCCCGAGGCAGACGAGTGCATAATAGAACAGCTAATTGCGGGGATGCGGTATCAGGAGCTACAGAAAGAGCTCCTTGTGAAGGATGACTCTCTCACGCTGGACCAAGCCCTGGAAATAAGTCGGATACATGAGGCCTCTGTCATTCACATGCAGCAGTTTACCCAGACCCATTAGGCAACCAATTTTGTCTACACCATTGGGTACCACCCAAAAGAGTACCGTTTCTGTGGAAGACAACATCCACCCCAGCCCCGACACCAATGCCCAGCATGGGCTCAACCTGCAAGGCATGCAGAAAGCAAAACCACTGGAAGGCCATTTGTCTCTCAAGATCGAGGCAAGAACAAGGCCGGCAGACAACTCGCCCAGAGACCAGACGGCAAAAATCCTTCACCCGAAAGCCCATCCACACCCTGAGGAGAGGTGAAGAGCCTGACAGTGACTGCGACACGTTTAGCTTCACCGCCATCAAATTCCACAGCCAGACCATCGATTCCCGGCAAGAGATTTTCACCGACTTGACCATCTCACCACCTGACTGAGCTGGTGCTCACTCGCTGAGAGTCAAGGCCGACAATGGGGTAGAGGGTAATACCTTGCCCCTTCGGATATATTGTACAGACAAATGTATCCCCAAAATGTCGACTCCTCTGGGCTGCCACTACCCTGCTGTATGCAGGAAAAATCCCAGACAATACTAACGGCCTACAATGGCTCGCAAATTCGGCAATTTGGCACCCTTGTAGTCCCCTGCAAGAAAAGGAATACCCAGTGGGTCGATGCTGAGTTTTTCATAGTCAAGGCTCCTGGCCCCGTGACCCACGGCCTGCCCACCTGTAGGGACCTTCAACTCCTCACCCTGCACTGCTCGATGAAGGAGAACTGTGCGGATGACAAGCCAGTTAACACATTGGGCGACCTGCTGGGCACTTATCCGGACCAATTTGACAACATCGGCAACTTTCCAGACCAGTATCGCATCGTGGTAGACCCCAATGTGCCCCCTGTGATACACGCACCACATCAATGCCCCATCCAGATGATAGACGAAGTAAAGTCAGAGCTGGACAAATGCTGAGACAGGGCATCATACGGAAGGTCGACGAGCCTACAGACTGGGTCAGTAGCCTCACCTACGTGCGGAAAGCAAACGGCAAACTTACGCTATGCCTGGACCATAAGGACTTGAACCGTGCCATCAAGAGGTGCCACCACCGTACTCCCACACTTGAAGTGCCAACGCATAGGTTTGCAGGCTCAATGGTTTTCTCCAAGCTGGATGCCAAAAATGGGTACTGGTCAATCAAGCTTGATCATCCCTTCCAGCTTCTCACGACCTTCAACTCGCCATATAGTCGTTACTGCTTCCGGAGAATGCCGCTTGGATTGGTGATGTCCCAGGACGTCTTCCAAGCCAAGATGGTCCAAATTCTCGAGCAATGCCCAGATGTCATCGGCATTGCTGATGATGTTGCCGTTTACGGCAAAACGGAGCAAGAACATGACCAAAACCTTCACCACCTCATGAAAACAGCTGCCAGATTCGGCCTGCAGTTCAACAGCGACAAGTGGAACATCAAAAAGCCACAGATTCATTTTTTCTATCACATCTTTGACCAACAAGGTGCCCACCCAGACCCAGGAAAAGTGGACGAAATCCAGAGCTTACCGGACCCGAAAAACCTCTGCGAACTTCACAAGGCACTTGGTATCATTATGTATATGGGCCCCTTTATACCAAAGCTGTGTGACCTAACAGCTCCCCCTCATGAACTGGTAAAATCAGAGCAACTAGAATGGACGGCCAGCCACAGCCAGGCTTTTCAAAAGGTCAAGGACGCCATCTGCCAGGAGACCTGCCTAACCTACTTCGACCCAAATAAATCCACAACGCTACAGGTCGATGCCTCCACAAAAGGTCTTGGCGCTTGCCTAATGCAAGATAACAAGCCCATCACCTTCGCGTCAAAGAGCCTTTCCGAGGTGGAGCAACGGTATGCCAACATTGAGCGTGAGATGCTAGACGTCATCTTCGGGTGTGAACGCTTCCACACTTACCTATATGGTCAGCCCTTTGTTGTCGAGAGTGACCACAAGCCCCTGGAAATGATCAGCTTGAAAAACCTCACTGCTACCCCACTCCAACTGCAACGGATGCTACTGCGGCTTCAGGGATATGACACACGCATCAAGTACAAAGCTGGCAAAGACATGCTCCTAGCCGATGGACTGGCTCGCTTGCTGACACCAACGCAAGCACCAACTAACTATCCAGCTGGATGTGAAAGTGGAGCACATCAAATTCAGCCATCAGAATACGCAGCAAGTGCAGAAAGCCACAGACGCGGATGCCCTCCTAACCACGCTCAGGAGAGTCATCATGATCGGATGGCCGGAAAGGCGCCAGGATCTGCCCAGTGAACTGAGGCCATACTGGAATTATCGTGATGAGCTGAGTGTTGAAGATGGTGTCATGTGGAAGGGGGGCCGGCCGCCTTATCCGTGCCAGTTTACAACATGAAATCCTTAGGAAGCTACATGAGGGCCACCTCGGTATCCTCAAAACCCATCTCAGGGCACGCAATTGCGTGTTCTGGCCCAAGGTGAACGAGGACATTGAAAACTGCATCGGCTCCTGCCACATCTGCCAGACCCATCAGCGTCAGCAGTCCCAGGACCCAATGATCCCACACGAGAGATCCCGATCAGCCCATGGCAAACACTGGCTGCAGACTTATTCCACCTAGATGGACATGACTACCTTCTGCTCGCCAATGTGTACTCCAGATTCCCCATTGTTCGAAAACTTCCAACAGGGGCAACTAGTAATGACATTATTGGTATTCTGCGGTTGGTATTGTTATGAATTTGGGTAGTGATATGAAGAGCAGAGTAGATCTGAGTAGGTAACATGCTTCGAGTACCTGTAATAAGTCTATGTGTAGGCGTTTTGTCGGTTAAGGTGTGTAATTGTGAATCTACCAGGAGATTCGTGTGTTAAGTAGTGTAGGGGTTAATGAGTAGAGCCCTTGTATGTCTCACCTGGTTCGCCAAACCTTTGTCCCTTTTGGCACTGCAGACCACATAGACACTTAGTTAGGATCCCTTAGTACAACACTAATAATGCCCTCCCCCCTGACAGGACTTAGGAAGAAATCAGGCCAGGACACCGCCGATAATGGCCGCCGCCATACACCTCCGAGAGGCCTATCCACCTCACATAGCACGTGCTACAACACAAGGAACAGAGGACGAGAGTGAGACTGGCGCAGTGGGCGTGCCCCTGGGCGAGCCGGCGAGTCGGGGGAGGCTCTGATTGGTGGGAGTGCGCCAATGCTGACGTGACCGGCCGGGGATATTAACGGGGGCCGGACGCCATTTTGAGTCGAGAAGAGAGAGAGATCTGATCCCGAGTTGAGAGACGAGGTGCGCACTTGTTGTAGTTGAGATCGGAGATCCTACGCGGAGTTGAGTGACGAGCGCCATAACCAGAGTTCAGGCAGTTCACATCGGAGATCCTGAGACGAGTTCAGAGCCCGAGTGGAGCTGGCTGTCCTGCTTTGGGGCCTCGTGTGCGAACGGAGTGGGCGTTGGCTCGGGCCTTCACGTTGCTGTGGTGCTCGGAGGTAGTCGGAGAGGGCCGCGTGGATGCCGAACGGGGCGGAGTTGGACGGCGGCCAGAGCCAACGACAAAGACAGATAAGCCGAGCTCCGCTTATACATTTTACATGACGTGTTCTTTTCTTTAATTCAGATCCCCTCGTCTTGTATTCGATATCTGTGTGTGTGTGGGATCCCAATTTAGGCTTCTTATTAGAGTTATTATCATGCTTTTCCTGTCCTTGCTTTTCCCAATAAACCCTTATATTATTTTCTGTATATATTCCTGAACGCAGTTTACCGGGTGGTTGATTTTAACAGTTAAGGCTGCAGGGGTCTCGCCGCTCCCCTCCATTCCGCACGCTTGGGGTGCTTTTGGTTTTGGAATCCGCCATTGAGTTTTCGCCTCGGAAGTTAAAGCCTTCGTGATCGGCATCCGCGACCGCCAGATATTAATTTCGGCGGTTGCACAACAGTATTTTCAGAGCAGGGCATTCCAGAGAATCGCATGAGTGACAATGGAGGCCATTTTAGGAGCCACGACTTTACAAAATTTGCTGAGGCCTGGAGCTTCAACCTACGTACTACCCGCAATCATAGCCCCCACTACCCGCAATCAAACAGCCTCATAAAACGCCAAGTGAAAACCATAAAGAACACTCTACACAAAACAATGCTCTCTGGTGCTGACCCACACATGGCCCTCCTCATTTTGAGGACTACGCCCATCGACAGCCACCTCGCATCACCTGCTGACAGAATCAGAGAAAAATGAAATCCAACCTACGTAGCACCGAATCAGGTCGCAACCTTAGAGGCACTTGAATGTTGACAAGCATCTCAAAATGAATACTTTGACTGCTGAGCTAGCCCCAATTTCGGGCCACTTCAACCGGGCCAACGAGTTTTGGTTCTCGAGGAGGCTGGGTGGTCCCACACTTGGGAACCAGCAATTGTGTCCACCACCCGCTCGGAGCCCAGATCGTACAAAGTCGTCACGGAAATAGGAAACATCCTGAGGCGGAATCGCCGCCACATCTGATCTGCTCCACAGACCCATCCAAGGCAGCAGGAGCCCGAGATGTTCCAGAACGCCTTCGGGGATACCGCTGTTGACCATGCCACTGCCAAGGGACAACCGGGTGCTGACGAGGAGCCACCATCATCCCCACATAACCAAGCATCTACCACACAACCAGCATCCCAAACTTGGTCTGGTCGCACAGTCAGACAGCCTGTCAGGCTGGACATTTGATCCCTAGTGGTCTAGCTAATACTAATAGCAATAGTAATATAAATGTGGGTGGACAGCCATCCTGAACTGCATTGCATTTCACCCGGTAATACTGTGCTTTTGGTTTTTTTCTCTCCTTATGTTTCCAGCCCATTTGATGCTCTGTATGAACTTGTTAAAATTTGTTTTTTGGAGAAAGGGGGATGTCATATGAGCTGAGGGCACAGCCTGGAGAAAGGGGCGGGGTTGGTGAGCGGAAGTGGTGGAACGAGCGGGGAGCTTGGGGGGCCGCATGGTGGGATACGAGGCCGAGTGACGTTGCATGCTGTGCTGTTCATTAAAGCCTGTCATCTCCTAAGTTGAGACTTGAATTCATCTTATTACATATACTACTTGTTCAGGCCATGTTTTAAAACGTCTGGAAACGTCTGGACAAACTTAAATCTTAAATGGATTTTATTCTGAATGAGAGAAGTTGTAATGTAATGCTGTCCCTGTTCAATCTGCGTGTTTGGTTTGACTCGACCGGGATTGTGTGAGATCTCGCGAGAGCACGCCACACTGTTATGACCATCTTACATAATCCGACCACTGAACTGAAAATATATAGAACTAGCCGAAACCCGTGGAACATCCACGGAAGGGAGGATGTGGTGTATGGATAGAGTGTACCATTATGGATGGCATAGGGGATTTGCTTGTCCGAGTAAGTGTTAGGAAAAAAGATGAGAATGAAGAGTGCGTATATGAACAACGTATTTATTGCAATCTACTTAAATGACAACGCTACGATATACTTTTGAAAAATGAATGGATTCGTAATAGGAATCGGCATTGCACCACTCTGGGATTGTCCACTCAGTGGACGGCTTGCTTCGCCTTCGCCCAGCAGACGCCAATACGATGGCGTCGTAATATGGCGTCGTATCGGCAGTTAATCGGATGCTTTTGGGCCCCAACATCGGCTAATTCAGATTTTTCGAGTATGGCTGTACATGATAAACAAAGAGCGCGGTTCGTAGATCGTAAATCCATTAGTGCCGTGGGCATCGGGTCACTGGGTGCGGCGTAAAAGGGATAACAAAGTCGAGTCCTTACGCTATTATTATATAGATGACCATTGCCATTCACACCACACAGATGGAGATGCAGCTACCGGGCGCCATCTTGGTTGGCACTCGATGCTGGGCGATGGTGATTTCCGTCATGCGTTTGCACGGAATTCAGAGCGAAAAGCGATTGCGTTTTTCACCTTTTGTGCGATCGTTTTTCAATAGGAAACATATCACAGTTACAACAACACTTTCCTTTATCCTTTCCTTTTCACAACTTCCATAGCACTGAACATGAATTAAACGCCCAGCATCGAGTTCATCAGCCCAGTAAATTCATGACTATTAATTAAACGTCTTTGAAACAGCTGTGAAACGTCTTTCCACAACCCTTCCGTAACCGATTGGAGCAGTTTATTGCCGCACAAAATGGCATTTTAACAGTTGTCTGGCTTTTAAAATCTGGGACACGATCAAAACAAACGAGATCCGCGAAGCGAGTCGGTCGAGTCGTGCTAACCAAGATGGCGACACGGCGGCTTCACTTTTCACGGAGTATGAGCGTTCTATATCTATCTATAATTCCACTAATCTCTGTCTGTGTGTGTGTGTGTATGCGACCGCTGTTTCTCGACAACTACCGGTCCGATATACTTGAAACTTGCCAGGTATATTGCTGGGGACCCGAGGATGTGCCTTTTCAAGGTTTCATATTAATCGGACAAGTAGTTACCGAGCTATGTCCAAAAAACGATTCAACCAATCAGAGAGCAGCGAGCTATCACGTGTGCCAAACGTGCCGAACAGACTCTGCCTCGGACGGCACATTTGAGAGCGTATTCATTTATTTCACGTTGGCAAACTATGTTGGCGTTAAACTATGTTTTAAAACTAATTAAAACTACTTTGCGATTCATCGTAACTGCGATTCGTAACTGCCGTTCGCTTTGGCTTTGCGAATGGACCAAACCATTTCATGTAAATAGAGGGGGGGGGGGGGGTTGTCACCGTACTCGCAAGCCGTTCGCTTTGGACCAAACCATTTCATGTAAATAGAGGGGGGGGATATAATTTTAGATATAGATATAGTACGGGCATGCCCTAGTATTTTCAATTCAGTGAATCCGACTATGGCGGCCATTTTGGGCGCGTTCTTCCAGCAAGCGTTTTGTTTACCGCTTACAAAGCAGTTGATACGGAACGTCTGGCTTGGCAAGCGATAGCAAGCGGCTTGCTTACGGAACACACCCGTCTTCTCTTTCTCTTTGATGTGTCACGATGCTCTAAACAGAAAGTCGGTGCCGCCGAAACATCTTCCTGAGCAAGGGTTATACTGGGTGGTTTGCCATTGCCTTCCCAGCAGTAGTTAAGGCAGGAATTTGTTCATGATGCCGGCGATAGCTCACCTACTCTTCGCGACAGACGTCAGTTTAACGTCCATCCGAGGGACGTCAGACACGTTGACGAATTACCCTGCCTGTGAAACAGCTGCGTCGGGATTCGAACCCAAGCTAGATATCTTCGGCATATCAATATGCGAGTGCGCGAACCTCTCTCTAGTCTAGGTATGGCTAGGCCATCCTTCCAGCGCAAAAGCTGTTATTGAAAGATTAAAAAACAAATCGTTTAATATATATCGTCCTTCGTCAATTATAAATGATGTTGCTCTATAATCTGTTGTTAGTTATTAATTACGTTGACATGCAGACAATAATAATCGTGATTATAAAACCCGTGAAGGACAGTCTTTAAAGACTGACGCAGCGTGATGACGTCGCATGCACTTCCGGGTTTCTGACGTGAGGCGACGCGATCAACGTGATACCGATGGCCGTGGGGATGTTCACCTTGGCCTTGCGAATTGCTCTGTCTATGGCCGGTTCGCTGTTCGGCGTCGTGTGCTTCGCTCTCTGGGGTTTTTATTTCAGGCAGGAGTACACGGCAGCGTCCGGAGGCCTGGCCGGTACGAACACCGCTGTTTTGTTTATCTTTGTTAACGACGTGCCTTCCGGTACGTTTGTATTTATAACGTGCTCTGAACTGAAACGTTTTAAAAGTTTTTGATTAGCTCGCTCAGTTCCTTTTAACTAACACGATAAAGGATAGCGAATGTCATCCCCCGATTTACATTAGTTATTATGAGACGAATTGATCCATGTAACGTCGTTTCACTAATGTCGTCGTTTCACATCACTTTGTGCTTTTCCAGAAGTGGAAAGACTGTCATCTTCGACTTCCTCTAAATATGTTTGCATGTGACCGGCTGGTGCACTTTATAGGACCGTTTTTTTTTTTTTTTTTTTTAATTAAATTAAATATACTTTACTAAACTTTTAACTCTAAACTTTTAATTTATTAGAGTAACCGACTTTATATCTTACAATAAAAATTTTACAAGGTTTGTTTCATCCAAAGACGATGCAGGCACCTTACTGATATGTTGCACGTACAGTATGAGTAGGTCTATACCACCACCACTACCACCACCACTACTACTACTACCACCACCACCACCACCACTACTACTACTACTACTACTACTAGTACCCGACTGCAAAGCCGCAATGAGCCGGCGAAGCCAAAGCCTCTTGCCACTATTTTACCCATCACGATGGCATCAGTAGGTTAGGTAGTTGGTAGTAGGTAGGTGTAGTAGGTACCGTACCTGGTAAGACTTGGTAGAAGAGAAGAGCAGACAGTCCTCCCCAATACCTACATACAATAAATGTCACAAGAAGCTTAAGGAAGTAACTATACGATGTGCTAGCTTCGGGCCTATTTTAAGAAATTTTAACTGGGCTTAACATACGTTTTCACAGTATGTGTGTAGTCTTCTAACTTCAGTCGCTGTCAGGACTGGTTCTCTCCGGGCACTGCGGCTTCCTCCGCCAGAAGAAGTTAGCTTGCAGTAAGATCAGTGCCGACAGATCAGACGATATCGCCGTTTCAACGGCAATGTGTGACTATCGTTAATCAAACCGTGTCGATGGCGCTGATTGGCTGACCTAAGCTGATCGCTGATTGGTAAGCTCACAAAATTTCGCAAATTCAGACCTAAAATGACGCCATTTGCATTCTGGATGAGATTAAAATTGATAAAATTTACTTCTTGATTAATTCGGTGAATTCCGTCTCGACTTCGGATATTTCCGGCCGTGAAAAACTATCCCCTACGGCCACGAGATTTCTAAAAAATAATTCTTCGTCAATTTTAGAATATTTGATGCCGTTTTCACCCTCCGAAACGCGTAACAAGCTTTAAAAAAATATTTTTTCAAATGCTCGAATCTCATTGGTTTTTCGAATCTCATAATCTACTAATGTTGTGTTTGGTGACGATTTTCGTTGAAGATAATGAGGTTGGTTTTAAAGTATTTTAATTACAAATTAGAGGTACATAAGATTGTGAATCAAACAAAGACGGGTGAAACAAACTCCTATTGAACTTTTTTCAATTTGTTATGCATACTTCCGCATCCGCAAGATGGCGGCCTCCATTGAGCGATTTGGTGCGTCACAGCTTCGGAATTCTCAAGCCAAGGAATCCAGCATAATCTGGTTTTCAACATGATACGTACGCGTTTATTCACAACACCTGCTTCGCCGGCTACTACTACCACGACTACCACCACCACTACTACCACCACCACTACTACCACTACTACTACTACCACCACCACTACCACTACTACCACCACCACCACTACCACCACTACTACTACCACTACTACTTTAACCCTAACTAAACTGGGTGATTTTTATTGTGGTAAATTTTTTCAAGTTGCCCGTAATCGTTTTTCACATTAAACCTCGGTTTTTCCGATGTTTTTTGATGAAATTCATTCGAATTTGATATTAATTTCATAGGTAAATGACTCATTTTTGAGATTGCACCCCTCCCTCCCCCATCTCATTCATCACAGGGGCAATACTCCTGGCTTCCACCTGGTAGAGTAAACAGTATATTGCACTGATTAAGGGTATTTTAAAGCTATTTCAATTGTTGACAGACACAGGGCAGTATGTCGAATCATACTAACATAATCATAAGACTTTAAACAAAGAAAAAAAAAAACACTTCTTTTGGGGAGCAACCCCCCCTCCCACCCCGTGTACCTCAGACCCCAATTTTTCCAATGCCTCGAGCAAACATTGGTGCATCACTCATGATGAAAGTTGTTGTGACGTTTCATCAAAATTGTGTGTGTAGGTTGAGAAAAAAGCAAATCCCTATTTTGGGGGGCAACCCCCCATAGACAACCCCAGACGCCCGATTTTTTAAATGCCAGGAACAAACTTTGGTACAACACTGGTGATTAAGGTTGTGGTCAAGTTTCATCAGAATTGCATGTGTAGTTTCTGAGAAGAAAGCAAATAACTATTTTGGGGGGAACCCCTCCCTCCCCCTGACTTTATATCTTAGGATAGCGAATGTCATCCCCCTATTTACATTAATTATTATGAGCCAAATTGATCCATTTAACGTCGTTTCACTAATGTCGTCGTTGTTTCACGTCAAAAATTCCTCCCCCCCTGTATATCCCCAATAGGGCAGATTTTATGAGATCTGTGGAAGGGAGAGGGCTGGGCTGGGGTACACGGGATAAGCAAGATGGACACTTCAGGGGATTTCAGGAAAGAAAACGGGGAATCTGAAGGAGGTGGATTTGGGGTGTATTAATGGGGGTAGAAAAGATCAAGGTTTTGGATTGGGGAAGATAAGAGATGGTGGTGAACAGCTGTTTCAACGACCTGGAGGGACGAGTGGGATTGAAGGGAGTGGTGGAGTTTGTTCCAGAGGCGGGAGAAAAGAGGAATGAAGGAGTGAAGGTGAGCAGAAAGTCTTGATTTTGGCAATTTCACCAGAGGGTTGCTGGCAGATCTTGTGTGACCTGCAGGAGTATTTGGGGGACAGAGCACAGACAGAGCTGGGGGAGCGATGCTGGATAGGAGTTGGTAGAAGACAAAGACCACCAACCTACCTGAAGTGAGAGAGTGAAAGGTTCTTGGAATCGGCTTCTTTGCAGGAGCTTCCAATGATTCTGAATGCTTTGGTTTCAACAGCGTGAAGACAAGCTAGGTGTGAGGCAGGAGCACCGGCCCAGAGGGGGGAACAGTATTCCATTGAGCTGCAGATGAAAGCCTTGTATGTGGTGAGGAGCTCAGGTGTGCCAAGGAAGGACTTTGCATGGCGGAGGATGCCCAGACTTTGGACTGGCTTTGGAGGCTTTGGAGGCCAGCTTGGAAATGTGGTTTTCCCAGGAAGGATCATGGCAGACGCTTGAGTGTCAGAACTTATTGGAGAGGATTGTTGGGAAAGTAGATTGGAGGGTTGTCCAGACGGTCTTTTTTGAGAGACAAAGTGAGATTGTGAAATTTGTCAAGATTGAAAGACATCTTCCACTTGTTTGACCAGTTTGTGATTTTGTCCAGGTCTGCAGAGTGAAGAGGCTCTTGCTTGTCGATCTGAGGAATGAGAGATGGAGCGGCTGAGAGTGGAGTCATCAGCAAAGAGATAAAGATTTTTCCAGAGAGCTGGTGAGATTAGAAACAGCACAGGGCCCGGAACTCCAGCCTGGACAGGAAGGGGTGATGAGAGAATTCCATTCAGGACCACACGTTGACTACGACAGGAGTGGAAGTCTGTGGGCTAATCGTGGAGAGTTCCATGGATACCATAAGAGGAGAGTTTGGTGAGCAGGGCGGAGTGCCAGACCGTATCGAAGGCACGTGATATGTCGAGGGAGACGGTTCTGATTTTCCCTGATTTTGAGCTTTCCCTGATTGATTCCGGCCGTCGATGGTCCGATGAACTGGAAAATTTGCACACGCATAGATTACGTATTATGTAATGAACGTGATGTTAAACTATTTTTTTCAGATGTTAATTTGTCTAATTGTTGGCTAATTCTCTAGTATGTCTTAGACAACATGCTAAAACATCCAAAATATATTACAGGCCAATTAATTGGCACCATCAGTGTCCTCATGCATGTACCCCTTATTAACATGTGCAAAAATTGTAGGTTTTTATGACATGACTGCTAATTGTCATTTGACACTTGAACGGTAAGTCTGATTTGGACATGAGTGGCATCAAAATGCGTGCAAGACCCTATAGAAAAAAAGTCGTGAGAGGAGAATTCGAAATCCCCAGCAGTTGCAAAAAAATGTCGGAGGGGGTGGGGGGCTCCCAGGCCCACCATGCTGCCCTCCCATTGCAGTTAGGGCTAACCACCCCAATCATTCCCACCTTCTTGTAGGGTTTGCCGATTAGTGGTTGAACGCTTGGCATGCAAGCAATTATTGAAAGAAGGGCTTTTGAAGTATAGGCAGTGCTATCTTTGACGTGACGGTGAATATTATAGCTCCTGGGAAGGAAATCTCATATGAAAAATATGGAAACGATATATTAATCCGTTTTGGCAGGTGAAGGCTATTCCATGCGGCAGATTGCAGCTCGATCATGTTTCAGCAGGAGTATGCAAGATGATGATGAGGAGGAGGATACATGAAACTGGCATTGCTAACAATAGAAATGGTCAAGGAAGTAAGGCTAAACTGACAAGCTCTCCAAAAATAGTGTTAAGTAACTCAGGGTATGTTCTCCATGTGATAGATGACAATCCAGTAGAGAACTTGTAGATGTCTGAGCTGAAAATCTGGGTGTTGCTGTTTCTTCAAGAAACATAAAGTGGTCTTAACGGATGCAGAGCTGCCTGAAAACCTTTGCTGAAGAGAGGAAGACAACTCCTTTTTGCGGACGATGCATATGGCTGCCAAATCAGTTTCCTTGGCTGTTGGGCACGATCCTGGATTGGTCACCACTCTGACGCAGGATGCTTGAATGGCTCATTCATCCCAGTAAGCTGGTACTCATTTTGCAGACCTCGAAGGGTGACAGGCTGAGGCAACCCACCTGGTTTTAATTCAACGGCATGACATTGTCTTGCAGTCAGGACCTTGAGATCTCAAGCCAGCCACCTTAAGCGATAAGCCAATGCCAGGCTTTCTGAAGAGAGGAAAAGTGGGCAAAGATTTATTCTTTTGTATTTGTCTCCTTGCAATTCGTCTGTGTAACCATTCGTGTTTGTGACGTCAGCCTTGTCATGGAGAATCACTTCGACCTAACTGTGGTGAGCTGCCAGCTTGACAAATGGCCCAACATGAGCCCACGAGCCTTGCAGAACAGCTCAATAATACATAGGACGCTCTGCACAGCTGAGTTGGTCACGCTAAAGTTGAAACTCGGTGCTAAGCTTCCACGAGGATCTTCATTTTGACATGAGAATCTGCCTGATCATGACTTTATAAGATGTGATGTGATCCCAGCGAAGTCATTTCAACAATGTATTTCTCCTTGATCTTATTCTATTGATTGTGTCCTCTCTACCACACATGACTATCTCTCCTTTCTTGCTCTTGGTCAAGTCAATCTCCCTGACAAAGGACTCAACCCAAAACAAATTGCAAAATATTTTTTTCACTGGTACGTGTTTCAGGGGAGCCCCAAAAAATAAAAATAGTCTTTTTACAATAACTTTGTAACCAAACATCCAAACATACTTTAAAAGGTGTCTATATCCATGTTTTGAGGGTCAAGGGACCCAATTCAACGAACCAAGGAACCGTTCACTTGATGGTGACGAATCGCTTCCAAAAAAAAAACAAAAAAAAAAACATTCGGATCTTCACCAAAATCGAATCGATTTGTCGTCGCACAACCGTGTACCTGGTGTACCCCGGTTTAGAATAGGTACACCGTATCCCTGCGTGTCGTAAGAGGCGACAAAAAGGGTTGGCGTCAGGAAGGACTTCCGGCCATAAAAACATTGCCTCAAAAAGAGAACCATGACAATTACGACTACATATGAGCAGGGTACAGTCCGAAGTACCCCGTGGGGGACCCCACCCCCTCGTCAAAACTCAAGGTGGGGAACCCGATCGAAGCAAGGGTGGAAATCATTCCATTTATGACAACGAAACGTCTGATGCCCGACGTGGAGATCGGTTTCTGAGATTTGGGACATGGAATGTAGGGACAATGACAGGGAGATCAGGAGAAGTGGTGGAAGTATTGGTCAGAAGAAGAGTGGACATGTGTGCAGGAGACGAGATGGAAGGGAAGTGGTGTGAGAATGGTGAAGGGTAGGCAGGGACAGAAATACAAGTTTGTGTGGCAAGGGTGCCTGGAGGGCGTGAATGGTGTTGGTGTCCTGTTTTCTGAGGACTTTGTAGACAGTGTGGTGAGTGTGACTAAAGTGAGTGAAAGGTTGATTGTGAAAATGATGATTGGAAAGCTCTTTGTGAACATCATCTCGGGATATGCTCCGCAGGTTGGTCGGAGCGATGAAGAGAAGGACAAGTTCTGGTGTGCTATAGAGAAGCTGATGGAAAACGTGAAAGATAAGGAAGTTGTTGTGGTAGGAGGAGACCTAAATGGACATGTGGGGAGGAGTATGGACGGTTTTGAGGGAGTTCATGGGGGTTACGGATATGGTCTGAGAAATGGAGAAGGTGAAAGGATTTTTGAGTTTGCTGATGGAACTGATTTGTTGATTTGTAATACTCAGTTCCAGAAAGAGGATAATAAGCTTGTTACAATGTAACAATGTTACATACACGTCAGGTGGGTCGATGACAACCGTTGACTACCTGCTGGTGCGTAGGCGAGATAGGGGGCACCTCTGGGACACAAAGGTGATCCCGGGGGAGGAGGCTGTTTCACAGCACCACTTGGATGTCTGCGACATAAGGGTGAAAGGTGCGAGGGGAGCTCGGCGGGTGAAGTACCAACCGAGAATGAAGGTGTGGAGGTTGAAAGAGGTGACAGTGAGGGGGGTATTAAAAGAGAGGCTGAGTATGGTGGAGGATGATGTGGTTGAGCTTGAAAGTGGTTGGATGTCAATGAAAGATAGTCTGTTGGGAGCTGTTGGTGAGGTATGTGGATGGACAAAAGGACCACCGAGGCACTCGAACATGGTGGTGGGATGATGAAGTTGGAAAGAAGATTGACGAGAAGAGGAAGAAGTTCAAGGAGTGGCAGAAGGCGAAGGGTATGGGGGCAGAAAAGGCAGAGCATGAAAGTTATAAGGCAGCCAAGAAGGCTGCAAAGAAAGAGGTAGCAAAGGCGCAGGAGGCATGTAGGAAAACGTTCGAAGAACGCTTGGATTCGGAAGAGGCTCAGAGAGCAGTATTCAGGATTGCAAAGCAGATAGCGAAAGAGAGGTGTGATGTGATGGGGCTGAGTTGCTTGAAGGATGAAGTGGGACAAATCGTTGTGGACCCAGATGGAATTAAAGGAAGATGGAAGAGATATATGGAAATACTGTTGAATGCAGATAATGAATGGGATGGCAACATAGAGAGTAACCCAGTTTTAGGACCGGCAGAGAAGATAACCGAGAAGGAAGTGGAGGAAGCGATAAAAGCAATGAAGAGTAGAAAAGCGGGAGGGCCGACGGGAGTTGTGGGAGATATGCTGAAGGCAGCGGGAAATTGGGGTGTGAGGAGAGTGACAGAGATCTGCAATCTGGTGGTGAAAGAAGGCCGCATTCCAGTGGATTGGGAACTGAGTACCCTCGTCCCTCTATATGGGGGGAGGGGTGACCCTCTGGACTGTGGCTCGTATCGAGCGATAAAGTTGTTGGAGCGTGGAGTGAAGGTATTGGAGAGGAGGATGGGGAGGAGGGTGAAGATTGACGGAATGCGGTTTGGGTTTGTGCCGGGAGGAGGAACGACAGACGTGCTTGTTATTGTGGAGCGGTTGCACGGGGGGGGGGGGGGTGTATGGAGGGGAGGAAGAGGTTGTTTCTTGGGTTTGTTGATCTGGAGGAAGCATTCGATAGGGTTCCACGTGAAGTCGTGACATGGGCATTGAGGAAATTATGAGTGGAGGAATGGTTGATCAGAGTAGTGATGGCAATGTACAAAAGAGCGCACACAGCTTTAAGGACGAAGGACGGGAACAGTGTTGAGTTTGAGGTGAAGGTGGGAGTGCATCAGGGGTCGGTACTAAGTCCCCTACTATTTGTAGCTTTGATGGAGGTGCTGGCTCAGAACGTAAAGGAGGGTTTACCGTGGGAGTTGTTGTATGCAGATGATCTGGTGTTGATTGCAGAAAGTACGGATGGACTGAAGGAGAAGATGAACAAGTGGAAGGAATGTATGGAGACAAAAGGTCTGAAGGTGAATATCGGAAAAACGAAGGTGATGGCAAGTGGTAAAGAACTGGGAAGTGGCCGTGTGCTGTGTGCAGGAAGGGTGTCTGAGTGAATTCCATTCAATGTACAATGTGCGTTGAGTGGGTTCATCAAAAATGTAGTGGTTTGGGAGGGTCATTGGCCAGTGTGGCAGCTACATTCAAGTGTAAGGTGTGCACAGAGAGAGCTGCAGATGGAGGAAATGTTGAGTTGGATCTTGGAGATGGCGTGAAGCTGGAAGGTGTGAAAAATTTTGTTGCCTTGGAGACCTGCTGGGTGGAGAGGGTGGATCGGACTCGGCTACGGTTGCTCGAGTGGGATGTGCATGGAAGAAGTTTCGGGAACTGAGTGGCGTGCTGATGAGGGGAGTGTCGTTGAAGCTGGAGGGGGGGGGGGGGGGGTGTGCTGCATGTGTGAGAAGTGTTATGATTTATGGGAGTGAGACATGGGTACTGAACGTAGAGCAGCAACAAAGGCTGAAGAGGGTGGAAATGCGAATGGTTCGGTGGATGTGTGGAGTATCGTTGAGAGAGAGGAAGACAAATGATGAATTGTGAAAGATGATGGGAATAGAGCCTGTGATGGATTCTGTGAAGAGAAACAGGTTGAGATGGTTTGGTCATGTGTTGAGGAAGGATGAAAGTGACTGGTTGAAAAGAGTGATGGAAATGAATGTAGAAGGAAGTAGAGGACTGGGAAGACCGAGAAAGACTTGGCTAAAGATGGTCGAAGAAGAAATGTGGGCAAGGGGGTTAACAAGGGGAGATGAAGAAAATAGGGTGAAATGGAGAACATTGTCTTGGGGACCGCAAGGCTCACCCCTGCTCTTGCAGGGAAAATGTCCTTAAAATGCCTGGTTGTTGTTGTTGTTGTTGTTGTTGTACAACCGTGTCCACAAAGTTTCGTTCAAATCCGTCCATAACATTTTGGGATATCGTGTTATATGTCGTTTTTTTTGTCCTATCAATGATGAAGAATCACTTCAAAAATTCTTGCATCTCGATCTTCACCAAAATCGAATCACTTGATCTGTGTCAGATACCTAAACTGTTCACCAAATTTCGTCCGAATCCATGCACAACTTTGAGATATCTTGTTCACAGAGAGACAGACAGACAGACAGGGGTGAAAACAAATAATCTCCATCCACTTTTGGTGGCAGAGGTGATAAAGATTTAAAGAGGTTTGAAGGTGTATAAATAAATTAATTCTGGGTTTTACCGCCGTTTTCCGCATGGTCTATTACACCTGTATTACGTGCTATTACATCAGGATGCACCCCTTATTGAGGGAGTGAAAAGGGGGGCTTTGCCCCAAAATACTCCAAATATTCAAAAATCTTTTTCTCAGAAACCGCCAGACAGATCCAAACCAAACTCACCACGAGGCATCGGGTCCATGCCCTAACCTTAAGTTGGGCTCCTCATGGTCATATCTACCCATGGAAAGGGGGCCACGAGCCCACTCCCCGAATCACTCGTTTTCACTATAACATCTGCACAACGACCTAAATGATACGGACCAAATTTGGTACAATGCATCATGACAGGAAGATCTCATTGGGGTTGTATTCCCCATCTGGATCTGCCCATTTAATTAGGGTAAAAGGGGGTTTGCCCCAAATATTGGTATTTCATTCAAAAATCTTCTCAGAAACTGATGACCGGATCCAGACCAAACTGGCCATGTGGCATCGTGACCATGCCTTAACCTTAAGTTGTTCTCCCCATGGCCGTATCTCCCCTGGAAAGGAGGCCACGGGCTCCCTCCCTTCATCCCTCATATTCACTAAAACGTATTTTCCTCACAAACTACATGGCCGATTATGGATCAAATTTGATATGATACATTAGTAGAACATTAAGGTCTCATGGGCTTGTGCTCCACATTTGGATCCGGCCCCTAGAAGAGGCTGCAAAGGGGGGTTTTGCCTCAAGTTCAGTTAATTCATTTTAAAATCTTCTCAGAAGCCATGGGAAAATAGCTGTCAGTCCCCATGGGGCTATTTATTTGATTATGTTTTCCCTGCAGTATATTGTTACGTGCGTCGGGCATGAGGACCTGAGTCCCAAACGTCACTCCCGACAGACTAAGTGTGTTATAGGGTGACTGATGTCAGCGACCAAGTCCTATCCCCAACCCGCCGGGCCAAGGCCCGCAAGCTGGGTTGGAAGCTTGAACTTTTGGCTTGGTGCAAAGAGTTTAAACTGCCACACTGGCAGCTCAGGGGAGCTTGCAACCTGATCCGAAAAATGTCAATCAAACAAAATGAAGAACAATAAATTTACTTCACAGAATGCAAAACGATACAATAAGCAAATAATATAGGTATGCCGATGGATTTAATTGATAATGACAGATTGAAACAATCAACACAGGCCACATACAACCGATATGAAAGGCCGACACAACATCCACACACAACACTATCTAACCCAGGGAAGGGAAGGGAAGCAAAGTAATAAAATATTTGTGTGGCTGACCCGTTTTCTTGTTAGGTGTGTTTGCGGCATGGGTGTTGGTGACTCATGTCATGTACCTGCGAGATTATTGGCGTACCTGGCTGCGGGGCTTGCGCATCTTCTGCATAGCAGGAGTTTTGGCCCAGGTCGCGTTCATTGCTGCTGCCATTGCATTCCTCATCCGGGCAGCACATCCCGATGACCCCCGTGAGTAGGACTATTAAACTGTGCGACCCTTCCTTTTGAATGGCTTTGTATATGAAGTTACAAAAAACATTGTAGAGGACGCTATACACTGTTCTGCAAGACCAAGTTGAATGAAGGTTGTTGTGGAAATTGTACTGTTGTACTGTTTACATCATTATACATACGTTATACATACGTTTACATCATGAAGGTTGTACTGTTTCCATTGTTGTGGAAATCATTGCTTCACCATTAACCATGTGACTGTCAAGTTTAGATTTTTTTTAATTTTTTTTTTTAAACGTTTGGTGAGCGAGGAAGGCACGTAGCTAATGAAATCCCCCCTTCCCTCCGCCAAGGTACAATTCTGCCCCCTCTAGAATCTGACCAACCAAAATCATTGAGCATTTGGCACGGGTTGAGGCCTGACCATGGTCTCTGGTTAAAAAAAAACACCTAAACTTCAGTGACGAGACAGAGACTTTGTGATTGAATGCAAGTGGTGTAAACTGGAAAAGGCATCGGGTGGTGTACCGGTGTATTTTATTTTTAGGAGGATTTTGGCTCTACCTTTTATCACACCAGAGTCCACATATGTTAAATGCATCAACTCCGGTATAAGGGGGTACAATTTTAATTGCCTGGCTCTTTTCTCGTGTTCTCGAAGAAGCACTTGTCTCCAATTGTTTGGATGTTTTTTTTTTTTTTTAAAGAAATGCCCTTCTTGAATTTGATCCCCTTCCACTTCCCCCTCAGATGCTCAACCTGCTTACAGGCCTTGGGTGGAGGTTATGTTTTCACCCCTGTCTGGTTCTCTGTCTGTCTGTGTGCAGGCTATTTCAAAAAGTTGGAAATTAAAAAAAGTTCGGATGAAATTTGGGGGAATGTTTGGGCGTGTGACAAGGACAAAATGATTAGATTTTGGTTCAGGAATTAGAATATTCGAAATAAAGAATTAGAATTAGAAATTAGAATAATTAGAATATTCAAAATTAGAATAAATTCAAGAATTAGAATTTTAAAAGTGATTCTTTACCATTGAGAGATAGGGCCAAAAACGATATTTCAAAAGTTATTGGTGGGCCTTTGGTTAAGGTCTGAATCCAAATCGGTGGGATACAAAACGTAAACTAATCAGCCTGGTGGAGCTATGCGCTCTAGAGTCCTTCAAGTTTGACATGATTTTAACAGTCTTCAAAGACAAAGTGAGGTTTTCGTCTGCAAACCAAGTGTTTTCATCAGAAAGAGTCGTATTTTTCTGTTTTATCTGTAACCAAACGAATTCATAGTCATTCCTTTGTGTGGATATGTTAAAGGAAACTGGAAATTGTTAGTGGACATGAGGCGTTGGTTTCCACCCTCCAAGTTGTGCCAAGGGTAGAAAGGTTGTTTTGAGTTGTTCATTGACTCAGGAATTTTTATTGACTCAGCGTGACACTTGGTAGCCACGCACAGGAGTATTAAACTGGGGATTTTAAAATTTCAAGCTTCCATCACACTTTCTAAGTTTCTTCTTCGATCTTGTTTTGAATACCATTGTGATTGGAACAGTTATGAACACATGCAACCTAGGGAGAGGGAGAGGGAGAGGGAGAGGGAGAGGGAGAGGGAGGGTGAGGGGTGCGGTAGGGTGGGTGCTTGGGATAGATACAGGAAGGAGAGGATGAGTAGACCAACATCACAATAGAGATTATTGAAAATTGAAAGGCCATCAACCTGCTTGTAATGCGTGGGAAATATACGTCAGGATTTGGCCTGATGGTGAAAGATGTCAATAGATCAAAGAGCTTTGCAGTTGACTGCAATGACAGGTACAATCAGGGGTGTGCTGCACATTGGGGCACACAAGTTGGATGTTGCCAAATGGCCTACACGTGTACCTTTTATGTTGCATACAGAGCCGAGTCCTGTGGACGACATAGTCCACTGAAGGGATCAAGACATAACAGGACAAAAGGAGCAGTAGAGAGAGGGGGAAACCCCAACAGCAGAGTTGAAGGCCAAGATAGATAGAGGGAGACTGGGACAAACAATGGATTTGGGGGGTGGGCGGGGGCAGGAGAGGTTGCTTGGGATGGACAAGATGGATACAGAAGGAAACTCCCAGGAGGGAAAACTGTAAATTTTAAGGGAGAGATTGGTGGATGGGGAAGGTTAATGAGGATAGAAAATATCATGTTTTTGAATTGGGGATGATCCGAGATGGTGGAGAACGGCTGTCTTGAAGACCTGGAGGGAAGAGTGAGCTCGAAGCGGATGTGGAAGTTGGTTCCTTCGGTGGGGGAAAAATAATTATTTTTATGCCTCCATCAATTAAGTTCCCCAGGAGGCATTATGTTTTCGGGGTGTCTGTTTCCGTGTCTCTGTCTGTCTGTCTGTCTGTCTGTCCTGTCCTGTCTGTCTGTCCGTGCGTCCATCCATCCATCTGTGATAGATTTTTGTTACTGTGATAACTTAATAAAAGCTGAAGGGATCCAAGTCAAAATAAGTATGTATAATGATGCAAAGATGACTGACTAGATTATGGAGTCAAGAGGTCAAAGGTCAGAGGTCCCATTAGGTAAAAATTCTGTTGCTGCGCTAACTTGTGAACCAGTGATGGGATTTTCACCAAACTTGGTATAATTATATATTATGATGCAAAGATGAACTGATTAGATTTTGGGGTCAAGAGGTCAGAGGTCATGTCAGGTAAAAATGTGCTACTTGAGAACAGCTGAAGGGATTTAAATCAAACTTTGTATGCGTATGTATAATGACCTAATAATGTGAGCGGAGCCATATCGATCACTGTCACGACGTCAAGAAGTGTCGTTGTTGAAAATTATTTATATTTTTGAAAGCTTTTCTTGAATTGTTAATGAAAGCTTTTCAAAACCTGCCGAATGACCCATTCCTTATTGTCTCTTCCTCACATCTCACTGTCTTTTCCTGGTACACCTCCAGCAATGCCAAACATGAAGAGTCTTTACTGGGCAGCATTACTCAGCTTTCTTGGTTTATTCTGGGCATTGAACCTGAGTTTCTACACACACAGGTACCGGCACGAGTTTGCTGAGTTTCGACTCCTGCTCGACTTCTGAGGTCACGTCGCTCCTTCACAGACTTTTTCTGAGTGAGAAAGGATTCCATTCATCCATCATCCAAAGTGCCCGACGTTATATTACGATGTTATTGTAGTTTTGCCATTGTTCATTTTTTTTTTTTCCTCAATCTTCCTAAAGAATGCTGTGAGGTTCATTCTATGTAATTATTGTCTACGCTCGAGTGTTTTATCATCTAGGTACTGCCTGCTTGTTGGCAGGCATCAGGGTCTACTTTCTGTACTTGCAAGTGTTTTCACATAAACTATGCTTTGAGCATCACTCAAAAAAATGTTAGCCAAACAAAAAGGTTTTCCCCATTCGCCTTTTTCACTCCTGTACATGAACTGTTATTTCTGCACTGATCGCGATTATCCGCATTTTTTTTTTTTTTTTGCAGAGATTTCTGGCCGTTGTATGCATAGTAAAAGCACCTAACCTCAGCTTGCGATTGGAGCTGTTGGATAATTTATTTAAATAGGTCTTTTTTTCTTTTTTTGACTAAATATATATATATATTTATATATATATTTCTATATTTATATATATTTATATACATATATAGTTGTCGTGTTGGATTTCACTAGTTTAGAGAGGTCTTTTCTTCGAGATGCTGTACCAGCTTTGCTTTGCGTTCATCGTTTTATGTCCAAACAAAATAGGGTGTTTTGGTGGTGAGAATATTCAATTTCACATCCCAGAAGGTGTGGGTTTACATCCAGCTAAGGACAACAGTATTAAGGATTTTGGATCCTAGCTTTTGGAAACTGCACAATTCTGAGGAGAAATACTGTTTTGCTCATGGATTGTCAGTAATAACCGAGCTATCTAGCGAGGACTTCAGTCCATACTGCGGTTGATCTATTGTCCCCATGGCAACGTGTTTCTGTGTCGGTCATTTACTGTCCTCCCCTAACCAAATATAATTTTCTTTGATTAAACCAATGGGTATATTTTAAAAGCGCTTGCACTCAAATGTTTAAGGCTGGCAGGATAGCCGAGATGTATGTGCACTTGCCTCTAGGCTGTCTACTCTGCGACTTGATCCAGCTATAAACCATCATGCTGGTGCTTGCATGCAAGGTGAAGCATCAATGAGTGTGTCGTCCATTGGAAGGACGTTAAGCCAAATGACCCGTTTGACAGCACTGGCCATCGGTAGATGTTAAAGATTGGGTGTAAACACAGGCGAGAAGGCTGAGGCGACCATGCCGACCACTATGCCATTCTTCTCGTCCGGCCAAACTCCTGCGATGAGCTGACTGCTGGAAAGCTGTAAAACCACCTTGCATAACAGTTTCAAAGACATTGCTTCTGCAGCACTGACTGTCAGTCAAGAGTGCAGTACGTTGGATTGATTAATACTCGTGTTTAACAACCTGTGTGTTCCATTGCATATAGAATAGTTTTTTCTTTTCAAGATTCACAACTTTTTGTACGGATAGAACGTTGAAGTTTTTTTGGGTGCCGTGGTAGTGGGGAGGGGGGGGGGGTAACACGGAACGGGGGGTGGGAGCGGGTGTGGGAAGGGGGGGTTGGGTGGATTTGTGGTGTGTAAAGTGAGGATTTTGATTTGCAAAATGTCTGGATTACTCTGGGTGATATTTTGATGCATTAAATTAATTTACTTTCTCATTGCCGTGAACTTGATATTTAGCAAATATCGTTCAGTTTATTAACCGATATGAATGTTTTTATTGTTTAAAAAAAACAAACAACTGAACTCCTTTTCTGTGTAAATGTACTTCGAATGTATTTGAAAGGAGATCCATGCGTTTGAACAAAGCTGAATGTTAATCTTTGATCATGCCTCACTGGAGAGAGTGGTTTGTTCTTTTAAAAAAGAAATCTGTTGAAACATACTGGTATGTCAAATCTTCACCTTGCATCCTTGCATGGAAATATACCTTCAAGCAGCAGGTGAATTTCCCATATATTTTCCATGGTTCGCATGCTTTCTACCTGATTAGCTGGATTTTCCTCCCAATTTGATCTTCCATAATCGCGTTTTAAATTTGGGAAGGTGTTACAAAAATCACATCTCTTGGAATTGGACCGTGGAAAAGGTTGCTCTACATTACAGATAGAGTAAAGAAAATGCGTCATGTTTCCCAGCCATCTTGAATGCCATTCAGAAGTGTCTGAATGCCTTCCAATGACAGATGTATGAAAGGACATGCACTGCAATGCTTTTTGTATTTTTCAAGAAGTTTCAAGAAGTGATAACATGTAAATGTCAAGAATTGAAAACATGTAAATGTCAAGAATTGAAAACATGTAAAATGTAAATGTCAAGAATTGATAACATTGTACAGTCACATGAAAAAGTAAGTACACCCCATGTAAAGTTTTGACTTTTTCAACATATTTCAACATGCAGCTATTTGATCTTGATTTCAACAATATTGATAGATAAAGGTGATATAATATAACAAATATCATGAAACATTTACATTTTGTAGTCCATTGTATAATTTAAACAAACATAAATGCAAATTTCGCATGTGGAAAAAGTAAGTACACCCTTGGCTCTTATAGGTGGTATTGCCCCCCTTTGGCAGAAACAACCTCAAGTAGGCATTTCTTATAACTGTCTACCAGTCTCTGACATCGACTGGGAGAAATTTTTGCCCACTCCTCCATGCAGAATTCTTTCAGCTGTGTGATGTTTGAGGGGTTTCTTGCATGCACAGCTCGTTGCAAATCCCCCCCCACAACATCTCGATGGGATTTAGATCCGGGCTTTGACTTGGCCATTCCAGAACCCTCCATTTCTTTCTTTTCAGCCTCCTTGGTGGATTTACTGGTATGTTTAGGATCATTGTCATGTTGCAAGGTCCACCTTCGGTTGAGCTTCAACTTTCCGACAGATGGCCTCACATTATCCTCAATCACCCTCTGGTAAAATTAAGAATTCATAGTGGATTATATGATGGTGAGCTGCCCAGGCCCTGATGCAGCAAAGCTGCCCCAAACCATAATATTTCCACCACCATGCTTTACAGTTGGTATCAGGTTCTTGTGATCAAATGCTGTCTTTGGTTTTCGCCAAACATGTCTTCTGGTACTGTGGCCAAATAGCTCTACTTTTGACTCATCTGTCCAGAGCACATTGTTCCAGAAGTGCTGGTCTTTGCCAAGGTGTTCATTGGCAAACTTTAGTCTTGCCCTGATGTTCTTTCTGGACAGCAAAGGTTTCCTCCTGGCACACCTCACATGTAGATCAAATTTGTGCAGCCTCTTTCTAATGGTAGACTCGTGCACTTTGACATCAACAGTGGCAAGAGCTACCTGTAGGTCCCGTGATGACATTCTGGGGTTCTTAGAGACTTCTTTCAGCATCTTGCGGTCTGCTCTCTGGCTGAACTTGCTGGGGTGGCCTGGCCTGAACAAGTTGGCAGTTGTTTAGAATCTTCTCCACTTGTAGATGATCTTCCGGACAGTCGAATGATTGATTTCAAATTGTTAGATCTTTTTAAATCCCTTCCCAGACTCGTAGGCATATATAACCTTTCAGAAGGCCTCGGGGAGCTATTTTGATCTCGGCGTGGTGACGCCACACACTTCAACAACAAAGAGCAAACCAAACTAAATGTCAGGTTTAAATAAGACAGGTTCCTCCAAGATCCTCTCCAACGATGTTCTAATCATTTGCACCTGAACTGGTGCACCTGATTCTAATTTTAGGTATTTGAAGTCGTGATAAATGTAGGGGTGTACTTACTTTTTCCACATGCGAAATTTGCATTTATGTTTATTTAAATTATACAATGGACTACAAAATGTAAATGTTTCATGATATTTGTTATATTATATCACCTTTATCTGTCAATATTGTTGAAATGAAGATGAAATAGCTGTATGTTGAAATATGTTGAAAAAATTAAAACTTTACATGGGGTGTACTTACTTTTTCATGTGATGGTACATTTCATTCAAGAAGTGATAACATGTAAATTTCAAGAAGTGATAACATGTAAATTTCAAGAAGTGATAACATGTAAATTTCAAGAAGTGATAACATGTAAATTTCAAGAAGTGAAAACATGTAAATTTCAAGAAGTGATAACATGTACATTTCAAGAAGTGATAACATGTAAATTTCAAGAAGTGATAACATGTAAATTTCAAGAAGTGATAACATGTACATTTCAAGAAGTGATAACATGTACATTTCAAGAAGTGATAACATGTACATTTCAAGAAGTGATAACATGTACATTTCAAGAAGTGATAACATGTACATTTCAAGAAGTGATAACATGTACATTTCAAGAAGTGATAACATGTACATTTCAAGAAGTGATAACATGTACATTTCAAGAAGTGATAACATGTACATTTCAAGAAGTGATAACATGTACATTTCAAGAAGTGATAACATGTACATTTCAAGAAGTGATGACATGTACATTTCAAGAAGTGATGACATGTACATTTCAAGAAGTGATGACATGTACATTTCAAGAAGTGATGACATGTGCATTTCAAGAATTGCTCACATGTAATAATAATAATAATAATTCATTTATTTTGTATAGCGCTTTTCCAGAAGCCCAAAGGCGCTTTGACAGAGTGGAAAACATAATGCATAACAATACATGAAAACAACAATTGCAAAAAGACAAGAATCAAGAAAACAAACAGCAGCGATATACGGCATATATATAAGACAAGAATCAAAAAGACAAGACAAGAATCAATAGGGAAATATTTAAAGCAAAAGGAGGGAGAAGGAGAAGAGATAGTCAGGGGTTAAATGCTGTGGGTTGAATGTTGAATGCAGCGTTGAACAGGTGGGTCTTTAGTGATGTTTTGAATGTGGTGAGTGAGGAGGAGTCTCTGATGGTGTGAGGTAGTGAGTTCCAGAGGGTGGGAGCAGCGATGGAGAAGGCCCTGTCCCCCCAGGATCTGAATTTGGTCCGGATGGAGGGGGTCAGGAGGTTGGTACCAGCAGAGCGGAGGTTGCGGGTGGGAGTGTGTCTGGAGAGGAGGTCAGCCAGGTAGGATGGGGCCAGGTTATGGAGGGCTTTGTATGTCAAGAGGAGGATTTTGTACTGGATTCTCTGGGGGATGGGGAGCCAGTGAAGCTTGTAAAGGACGGGGGTGATGTGGTCACGGGTCCGGGAATGAGTGAGTAGACGGGCAGCGGAGTTCTGAATGTATTGGAGTTTATTGGTGATTTTTGAGGGTGAACCATAGAGGAGGCTATTGCAGTAGTCCAGACGGGAGGTGATGAAGGCGTGGATGAGGGTTTCTGCAGCCGTGGAGGAGAGGGATGAGCGGAGACGGGCAATGTTTTTCAGGTGAAAGAAGGCTGACTTTGTGATCTGTTTAGTGTATTTGTCGAAGGAAAGGGTTTGGTCAAAGATGACGCCAAGATTCCGGATGTGAGGGGAGGTGGATACTGGGATACCGTCGATGTTGAGGGCAAAGTTATGGGTGGATTTTGTGAGCGTTTTTGGGCCAATGATGATTATTTCAGATTTATCACAGTTAAGCTTGAGGAAGTTGATTTGAAGCCAGGATTTTATTTCAGTGATGCAGTTTGTCAGGATAGAGTGGGTGTCGGTGGAGACGGACTTGGTGGAGATGAAAAGCTGGATGTCATCGGCGAAGCAGTGGAATTGGAGACCATGACGGCGGATTAAGTGACCGAGCGGGGACAGGTAAAGGATGAAGAGGAGGGGGCCAAGAACTGAACCTTGGGGGACACCTTGGGGGAGGGGAGCAGTGGGGGATTTGCAGTTATTGATGGAGATGAACTGGCATCTGTCAGAGAGGTATGATTTAATCCAAGAGAGGGCAGTGCCGGTGACGTTAAAGGTGGATTCAAGTCGGGTGAGGAGGATAGTGTGATCGATGGTGTCAAAGGCAGCGCTGAGGTCGAGGAGGACGAGAATGTTGAGGTTGCCAGCGTCAGAGGAGAGGAGAAGGTCGTTGGTGATTTTGAGGAGAGCAGTTTCAGTACTGTGGTTGGAGCGGAATCCGGATTGGAATGTTTCATACAAGTTATTGGCAGAGAGATGATGTTTGAGTTGAGTGGCTACAGCGCGTTCCAAAACTTTTGACAGAAAGGGTAGGTTGGAGATGGGTCTGAAGTTGTTTAGGGTGTCAGGGTTTAGACCAGGTTTTTTTTAGAATGGGGGTAACAGCAGCAATTTTGAGGGAAGGTGGGACGATGCCTGTAGACAGGGAGGAGTTTATTGTTGCAATGATAAGTGGAGATAGAGCAGGGAGGGAGGCTTTGACAAAGCTGGAGGGGATGGGGTCAAGAGTGCAGGTGGCAGTTTTCATTCCTATGAGGAGTTCAGAGAGGTCAGTAGGAGAGATTGGGGAGAACCGAGACAGGGGATGGCAGGACAAGGGGGGGCAGGTGGTTGGAGGGGGAGCGGGTGCGGCGGTGGTCAAGCTGTTGTAGATGTTGTCAATTTTGCGTTGGAAGAAAGAGAGGAAGGAGATGCAGTTGTCTACTGTGAATGACTGGGTGGTGGTGTTCAGGGGGCGGAGGAGTTTGTTTATTGTCGAGAAGAGTGCTTTTGGGTTTCCGGAGCCAGAGTGGATAATTTGAGAGTAGTAGGCAGAGCGGGCGCGGGAGAGGGCATCTTTGTAGTGTTGTATGTGGTCCTTGTAGGCTTGGGAGTGAACTGTGAGACCCGTTTTATTGCGGAGTCTTTCAAGTTGGCGAGCACGAGTTTTCATCAGGTGGAGTTCAGGGGTAAACCAGGGAGCAGAATGGGTGAAAGAAACTGTTTTGGTTTTTACAGGCGCAAGCTGGTCAAGGCAGGAGGAGAGAGTGTGGTTGTAGTAGTCAGTGAGGTCGGAAGGGGTGTGGAGGTCAATGAAGGGAGAAGTGGACATTTTTTCAGAGAGGGTGGATGAGAATGAGGTAGGTGAAAGAGCGTTTAGCTTACGGAAGTTGATTGTGCGATAATGCCTTGGTGTTGGGGCGGGGATGTTGATGGTCAGAGTGATGGCTAAGTGGTCAGAGAGGGTGAGGTCGGAGCCATAGAGATGGTGCAAATTTAATCCAGTGGAGCAGACAAGGTCCAAAATGTGACCACGGATATGGGTAGGAAAGTCGACATGTTTCATGGCAGATTATTTAAATTTTACATGGAAATAGCGTTTTGTTCAAATTTCAGTCGTATTGTATATATGATGTTACTCAGGGCGCTCTTAAACTTATACAAACGATGTACAGTCGTTCAAGATGTCAAGACGTTTTTTTTCCTTTTTTTTTTTCAACACGTGCTGGGAAATTCACCAATTTGCATTTGCTGCTTTACATTAAAGGATGTGGAATGAAAAATGTCCTAATCGGATCTAATAATCATCAGTTTTTTTGTTGTTTTATTAACATAGTTTTGTTTCTTTCACCATGTCAAGTTTTGTTCAGTTACATTGTTTTTGTTTCACATTTCAACCTGTAGACACTTGTTGTGCAATCTATGTAAAGAAATCGCACTTCCAGTTCTCCGAGGAAATGTAAAGTTCGCTGATATTTCTGATAAATTGCATACTGTACAAGTATTTCTTCAGATATGTTGAAGGTCAAAAGACCTTTCAAGGTTTGAAGGTGTTTCGTCAAGAGACCTTGACCTCTGACGGTCAAGAAGTGTCTTGTTGCTTGTGATTTTTATGCAGCAATCGCAATACATCCATCAATATAATAGCAAGTGACCATCACAAGTGTACTTTCAAAAGATGAAAAACTTGCATTCCACATGACAACATTCTGGGTTCTGTTTTCTACAAACGAAACGCCTTGCTCTTCAAATGTCTTGGACATTGTATGTGTTGCCCAGGACAAGTGGGCAAATAAAATTCATGTTTACCAAGTATGTAATTCTTTATTTTACTGTATTAATTTAACTAGGGGAGACGGGGCGCACGGGGGAGAGCGGGTGTCTCACGCGCACGGGGGAGACGGGGCGCACGGGGGAGAGCGGGTGTCTCGCGCGCACGGATGCACAAACTCTACCCACCTCTGGGTGGGTAGAGTTTGTGCATTACTTGCTTAAAAAGTAGTCGGTGCAGTGCAAGAAGATTCTTGATGTTTGTGTGGTATGCGTCTAAAGAGCGTAAAGGTCTTAGGCTCTAAGCGGTATGTTCCAATCGTAGTTAGGGTTTGAAAAAAAAAGAAAGAAGTATAGTCTCGATATTGCAAGAGTGCAACTGCTTGTCTGATCGATGTGTGCAACTTTAGACATAGGAGGGACAGCCATGGAGAATATTTTAGTTACTAGTGGGGTCACCCATGGGAATCCCATGGACATGTGACATTTGGACATCTTCATTTAGATGCTGCACCTGCACATTCAGTTTTACAAAATGGTTGCTGGCAATTTATCAAATCCACAGATGTAATCTACACAATATATTTACTTCTGATAACATGTGAGCGGGTCTCGCGCGCACGGGGGAGAGCGGGCGTCTCGCGCGCACGGGGGAGAGCGGGCGTCTCGCGCGCACGGGGGAGAGCGGGCGTCTCGCGCGCACGGGGGAGAGCGGGCGTCTCGCGCGCACGGGGGAGAGCGGGCGTCTCGCGCGCACGGGGGAGAGCGGGCGTCTCGCGCGCACGGGGGAGAGCGGGCGTCTCGCGCGCACGGGGGAGAGCGGGCGTCTCGCGCGCACGGGGGAGAGCGGGCGTCTCGCGCGCACGGGGGAGAGCGGGCGTCTCGCGCGCACGGGGGAGAGCGGGCGTCTCGCGCGCACGGGGGAGAGCGGGCGTCTCGCGCGCACGGGGGAGAGCGGGCGTCTCGCGCGCACGGGGGAGAGCGGGCGTCTCGCGCGCACGGGGGAGAGCGGGCGTCTCGCGCGCACGGGGGAGAGCGGGCGTCTCGCGCGCACGGGGGAGAGCGGGCGTCTCGCGCGCACGGGGGAGAGCGGGCGTCTCGCGCGCACGGGGGAGAGCGGGCGTCTCGCGCGCACGGGGGAGAGCGGGCGTCTCGCGCGCACGGGGGAGAGCGGGCGTCTCGCGCGCACGGGGGAGAGCGGGCGTCTCGCGCGCACGGGGGAGAGCGGGCGTCTCGCGCGCACGGGGGAGAGCGGGTCTCGCGCGCACGGGGGAGAGCGGGTCTCGCGCGCACGCGGGAGAGCGGGTCTCGCGCACACGGGGGAGAGCGGGTCTCGCGCACACGGGGGAGAGCGGGTCTCGCGCACACGGGGGAGAGCGGGTCTCGCGCACACGGGGGAGAGCGGGTCTCGCGCACACGGGGGAGAGCGGGTCTCGCGCACACGGGGGAGAGCGGGTCTCGCGCACACGGGGGAGAGCGGGTCTCAGATCCCCCCCCCCCCCTAGTCCTCTCTTCCCAAGCAGGTACGGGCACATATTATGGGTAATTGAACTTTTCTCTTGGAACAACAGTGTAAATCCATCCCCTTGTCCTGTTCATTCATTTGTGAAATGTTTCACAGAACAATATACGCATGGTGATGTCATCGGACTCGCACCGCAATGATCTTCAATATTATCCGATACTTCATCCGGATTCTTTACAGCTGCTCTTGTATAGGTTTGCTGAGCACATTACCTTCCAATGTCTTTGTTGCTCAGCATCCCGTGCAAGTGTGGGTTAACGTTCATTAGCGGTCTCGTTCTTTTCCCTCATTTTATTTATTTTGGAGATAGCATTTACAAACGCGAGTGGCAACACCGCAACACGTAAACGATGCTCCGCCCTTCTCCCCAAGTGCAGAGTACCTAATTGCAACTTTTTATTTTGACTATGTCTAAAGAATGAAACATTCCGACGATATAAAGAATACAGCTCAAATGAAAAAGTCTCTGGGGAAAAAAAGTCTTTTGGATGGTGTATAAGAACATTTGGACATTGCACATTTCTGTCCCACGAAAACCAAAGTTACTCTTTTCGTTACAGCATACAAAATGACATTTTTTTAAAATTAAAGATTTCAAATAAACTTTAAAGTGTACGTGCACATAGCTTAAAATATGAACGAAAAAATATCTCGGCAATTTCCCGTCTGTTTATTTATTTATTTTACATCTGTGAATTCATGGGTCCATGTATACATGAAATGGAGTTTGTTTATTAATCCTGGATGTGAACACGATGCATCCTTGGAAAGTCGTGCGAAAACAAAGAAAAAAAAATCTTAAACATTTCACGATTTTATTCGCTTTAGCAATGAAACGTATCTTGTTTGGGCGGTGTATAATCACGCCGAACGAAACAGGCATTGCCTGGTTGCCTTTGCTTTGAGTTGTAATCAAAAAGTAATTGATGATCGAAGACGTGTTGATTCAGTGGTAAAATGCACATCACAGGCCGATCGTAGGCCAATGGAGCCATGACTTCATTTTTAAACTTGAAAGTATCGAAATTTTTTCGCTTTACAAAGTAAAAATAGATTAAAACCAAACGTTATCAATAAATATTGTATTACATAGTTAGTTTACATTATTATGTACATTTTTGAAGTACTGTATTGTTTAATCCCATGGTTGGAAAAGAATTGACTCGCTTTAAACAAACTCTGTACGTACACACCAGGAATATGTAAATATATAATTTGACTTCGGTTCGATTCTGAACTTCAGTATTCAGTCGCTGTACTTTTACTAAGTAATAATATAAATAACGCAGTCCTGAGACCGTTCTCTCCTCTCCCTCTCTCATTCCCCTCTTTCCTTGTGCCCACGTAACAGTCAACACATTCAAAACGGCTGTTGGAATACATGTCACCGATTTTCTCAACTTTAGCTGAAACTGAGACTCGATCCATCCTATCGACCGTGATGGTGAATTAGAGTGGAGATAAAGCCGTGAGGGAGACTCAATGAATGGCCTTTACTTTGTGTTACAGGCTTTTGAAAATGCATTTCGTTCTATAAACGGTAACTTTAATCGAATTTTATTCCCGTTTTTTGCAACCGAGTCGAAACCATGTCAGCGACTGTGAAAAATGAAATGAGATATCGAATTAGAGTTTAAATAAAACTGTGTGGGAGAGTAAGAAACTGTGGGCCTAACAAAAGAGGCCTCAAAGCTATGCGAGTAAACAACATGGTGGATATTTGTTTTTGAAGCCCCCCCAGACCAGGTATAGCTACACCCCCCAGACACACACAAACTCAGATTCAGACAGAATCACCTACGGAGAATATTGTAAAGATAACTTTGACGTCATAGGTCATATGGTATGGCAGCCATGTTGGATTAAAGGAAAGAATTTGGACACCTTTTTCTCAGAAACCACTCAACAAAATAAATTGGAACTTGGCATATGTCATCAACTCCCCACAGGGTATATAAGGTGATAATGATGACTTCATCAGTGAAGTAGTATTCCAGCCATAATTGGTTGAATCAAAATCATTATCTTAAAAATCTAAAACTTATGTCTGATCTGCAATCCCATGCAAGTGAAGAATTAAATTTATGTCATCAGTCACATGGTCTCGCGGTCCTAAAATCCTCTCCCACCTCCCCTTCCATCATATTCATATCATTACCGAAGAGCTAAACCTTTCTGAATTCTTCATGGATGCCTCACCTGCTGCTACTTCATACCAGGAACCTGATAAATGCATTCAATGGGTATCTTGCTCTTCTTACCATCCTCCACATAAATTCTCTCCTTGATATCATGCTTTCTTTTGTTACAATGCTTTATTTTCCCAAGATTGTTGCCCTTCCTCCTATTTTATTTCTACTCACACCTATACATATTGTAGCTTTATAATTGTGTCCTCCCAATTTCTCTCATCACACCATGTCTCGCTTACTGCAACTATGTTGTTCTTTCATACGCAGCACAAGGCTTCAAATGGCATCATTGGCTGAGGACATGACGATGCATAACTTTCTATAGGTTGGGGCAGGAAGTTGGAATTTGTTCAGGGCACCAGGGAAATGTGGCCAGCTCGCCTACTCTTCATGGAAGATAACTTGGGATCTTTAACATCCACAAACTAATACTGGAAGACGAGACTCCCGGTTTAACGTCCATCCGAGAGGCAGAAAACGCATTGATACACAGCACCCTGCATGCAGCAACTGAGTGCGTAACAGCACCATGCCTTGCCTGCGAGACACCTGGATGACGGCTGATTCGAGATTCAAGCCCAGGCCAAAATTCAGATTGAAACGCACAGGCCAGTGCATGCCTCTGGGTCTAAACCATCCTCTCAGTCTTTAACTACAACCCAAACACTATCGACTTTTGCTTCAAGCTCATTATTTTATCTCCTCGAGTCCTGGCATAGGTATAGATTTATGAACTCACCTGGAACGAAGTTCAGGGGAGCTTATGCGATGGCGCGACGTCTGTCTGTCTGTCCGTCCATCCATAAACACTTGAAACTTTCTCCGAAACCGCTGATGGGATTGCGATCAAATTTGGCACAAATTTTATTTGTTGTGTTGTGATTAAAGTTTGTTCAGGGCATTAAAAAAAGTCGGGCTCGAAGGGGGTCTTCCAGGGGGTCAAAGTGGATCCAGGCTTGACCCCCTCTCCCCCCCTCCAAAATAGGAATTTGCTTTTTCCTCTGAAACTACATAAACTATTTCGATGAAATTTCACCACAACCTTCATCACCCGTGATGTACCAATGTTTGTACAAGGCATTGGAAAACTTGGGGTCTGAGGAGGTACATGGGGTGGGAGGGGAGGAGTTGCCCCCCAAAAGATATTTTTTTTGTTTGTTTGTTTAAAGTTTTATGATTATGTTAGTATGATTTGTACATGCTGCCCTGTCTTCTAGAAACCATTAAAATTGGTTTAAAATACCTTTAATCAGTGTAGTATACTGTTTATTCTACCAGGTGAGCACCAAGGGTATTGCCCCTATTTTTTAGCTTTTCCTTTTGTGTAATTATTAATTCTGCCTTTCCTTAACAATCATGTTATGAATTGCAGTTCCTTCCTTTTTTTGTTTCCACTCCCTGCCTTAAAAGTTTGATGTCCACTGCAACTGAGGAATACAAAATGATCGAGGACCAACTTGATTTCATTTGAACATTATATTTTGAACACAAATCAGAAACGAACCTGCGGTTTAACAGTACTTTGGCTCTGAACACACATGTGCAGAGGAGTGAGATAAAATTTTTACTCTCTGCTTGTGTGGCAGTAAAACATTGAAAATCATTCCAAACAGGAAACTTCGTTTTTAGCATTGTCATAAAGCACACAAACATGCATGAATAACTCATGTAACATGTTAAATAAGGTGGTGTAAAAGACGCTGCATCAACAGCGGTAAACTTTACAATTTTTTTTTTCTATATCCTTTAAAATATCTTTTATTTCAACTGAATTATAACTCGAACACTAAAACACAAATCACCTTTCGACACGTTCAAAAATCCTTTGTTTAGCAGTACTCGGCCCAAATATGGAATTTTTTTGTGTGTTCCTGTGGGAGCTTGTGGCTGATTATTCCAAGCCCATTTCCTTGGCTGTGGTTTCGCTGGATTGTGGGAATGTTGTTGATCCATTCATGTGTGTCCATAATTGTTTGAGGCATTTGGCTACTGTTAAACAGATCGATTTAGGGTTCGGATTGGCTCCCTCGCAGCCTACGGCAACTTACATGTTAACAGATCATGTTTTCCTCCTTATGGCCATATTCTCCAACTAAACCAAACCGTGGCCCTGGAATCCTCATGGGAATTCGACAGGGAAAAGATCACTCGGTTTTAGCCATGTTTCCTGTTGTTCAAATTACAGCCATCATTCGGGACCTGTCCCTTCTTTGGCACCTGTCGCACCGTAATGTGGATTTTGCATGAACAATCATGTTATATTTTGAACACAAATCCAAAAGCCTTTGCCGTAAAGGCCTGGGGGGTTGGAGAGGAGTAGGGGGAGGAACAAAGCACTGAGGGAAGAGGACACAAGACCAGAAATGAGGTGGAAGAAGAGACCAATGACCTGTCTGCAATGGCGAAGTGATAGGCCCATATATTCAGCTTCATCGCGAGAGATTCCAATGATCTTGAAGACCTTCGTTTCCATGGTGTCAAGCAGAGTAAGATGTGAGGCAGGGGAGCCAGCCCAAAGAGGAGAGCAGTAGTCCAACAAGCTTACTTGCCCCGTCCATACCACCACCGCCACCTGACCTCACCCAGTTCATACCACCACCACTTGCTCATGCCCAGTCTATACCACGACGACCACCCCAACCTGTCATCGCCCCACCAACACCACCACCACCTGCCTTGCACTATCCATAACACCACCAACTCACCCAAATCCATACCATCCATTGCAACTTTAAATAAATACACCACCCCAAAAAAATTATTTTGGTATTTTTATCATGCTTGGTGATGGTGGTGTCAAGCATACCTGCAGAGTTTACTGGATGTTTAAGAGTTTTGTTCATGGTATAATCCATCATATTTGTACAGCAATTTATTTAGCTTTGTATTTAGATTTTTATACTTTGTATTTATATTGCTGCATGTGTGAGAAGTGTTATGATTTATGGGAGCGAGACATGGGTAATGAACGTAGAGCAGCAACAAAGGCTGGAAAGGGTGGAAATGCGAATGGTTCGGTGGATGTGCGGAGTATCGTTGAGAGAGAGGAAGACAAATGATGAATTGCGAAAGATGATGAGAATAGAGCCTGTGATTGATGCTGTGAAGAGGAACAGGTTGAGATGGTTTGGTCATGTGTTGAGGAAGGATGAAAGTGACTGGTTGAGAAGAGTGATGGAAATGAATGTAGAAGGACGTAGAGGACGGGGAAGACCGAGAAAGACTTGGCTAAAGATGGTGGAAGAAGAAATGTGGGCAAGGGGGTTAACAAGGAGAGATGCAGAAAATAGGGCAAATGGAGAAGATTGTCACGGGGACCGCAAGGCTAACCCCCGCTCTAGCAGGGAAATGGCCTTAAAATGCATGTTGTTTGTTTGTATTTAGATTTTACAATTAAACTTAAATTGATATTTACAAAAATGAGAAATTATACATGTAAGGGAAGTGGAAACAAAACAATAAGAAAACTAGAATACTCTTCGACGTCACGACATCGACCGACATGCCGATGCCCACATTATTACATCATAATACTTGTACCAAGTTTGATTTAAATCCATTCAGCTGTTCTGAAGTTATCACATTTTTACCTGACATGACCTCTGACCTCTTGACCCCAAAATCTAATCAGTTTAATCTTTACATCATTATACATACCTGCACCAAGCTTGGTCAGAATCCCATTAATGGTTCACAAGTTATCGCGTTAGTAGGATTTTTACGTAACATGACCTCTGACCTGTGACCTCGTAACTCCAAAATCTAATCAGTTCATCTTTACCTCATAGTACATACCTGCATCAAGTTTTACTAAGATCCCTTCACCCATTCTCAAGTTATCACGGTAACGAAAACCCATCACGCATGGGCGGACAACCTGAAAACACAATGAAGTCACCGGAGGCATAAAAAGCAAAACTAGAATACATCCTAAAATGCAAAACCTGTCCACGTAAAAAAGATTAACATTTGTTGAATGGAGAATCTTTTGAATGGTAGATGTTATTAGGATTTCCATTTCAAACCAACTCACATTTAGGGTTTGATTTTTTATTATTATTATTATTATTACTAGTGCATGCCCGTACGTGCGGGGAGGTAAGTACGTGGACATACGTACGTTGACGTACGTACCAAAAATAAGGCCTCACTGTCCGGAAGTTCGCATATCGTAGTTACGATTAATCGCAAATTAGTTTTAATGGCCAATTCTTCAATTAGCGCCAACATATTTTGCAATTTCATCGCAAGGAAAAGCACAAAGAGAAGAGAACAACAAACACACGCGGTTCCTTCACCGTAGCTTGACCGTACGTGCAAAAAAAAAATTAAAACTTTCATCGTTCCTTCAGTCTTCGCTCTCGTCCTTCGTTCACGTGCGTGGCCGTACGTGCAAACAAAAAACGTATGTGTTTGCTAAATAAATGGCCATAACTTGGTAACCACTTGTCCGATTAATATCAAACCGTGAAAAGGCACATCCTCAGGTCCCCAGCAATATACCTGGCAAGTTTCACTTAGATCGGACCAGTGGTTGGCGAGAAACAGCGGTCACAGACATACACACAGAGATTGCTTGCATTATTATTTATTTATTTTTTGTATACAAGATCGAGGCTCGTGTAAGAGCTAACATTAATCACAAAAAAACAAACGGACACACAAAACACAATAAAGGGAGCGGGAGACAAGATGGGGAGAGAGAGGGAAGCACACGAATGTACAACAGCAGAGAACAAGGACAACGGAAGATCTGTGGGATGGAGAGGGCTTGGGGGGAGGAGGCATGAGAAGGGTGGGGGAGGGGAGGGAGGGAAAGTATAAAACACATGGACATTGCTGGAACTTCCAGGAAAGAAAAAAGTCGGTATTTAAAAAAAAAAAAAAAGTGGATTTGGGGTGAATTAACGGGGGTAGAAGAGATCAAGGTTTTGGATGGGGGAAGATAAGAGATGGTGTTGGAAATGGACACTGTGCCTTCTGGGATCATTTAATCAGACAAATGTAATCCAATTTCAAAATATGTGTAAACTTCCGACTCCGAGTAGCAAAATCAATATCCAAAAACTATGTTTAACACGTTTAATGAAAAGCAGATATACAGAGCAAAAAATCTTCACTTGAGAGCTTGTCCAGGAAACAAAAAGGAAAACAAACAAAAAAAAAAGCTTTTATTTATAAATATTCGTCCAGAATTCGTATCTGGCTCAATTCTTTCAGTGCAGTTTTCACATTTGGTAAACTTCGGTGCAAAACAACTTTCAATGCATCCTTCAGTACTTCAAAGGAGGTACTTAGAGTACCTTGTCAAATGCACAAATCATGCTGACTTCAAAAGCTGCCAGGTTTGGCCCAAACGATGCAAATTGCAAAACGGAAACGAAAGCTCTACGTACATGTACATGGTGTAACGCAACCCAACATATGTGCAATATTCCCTTAAACGAGTACCTCGCAAGTTGGCACGGTAGCAAAAATAGTTGCAATCGGCATGATACAGCTATCACAAGGGTGTACGAGTTATTTCCCATCATTCCAGCGGCACGAGCTCACTTTGCCACAAAATATCTTAACAAGGCACTGGATGTCAGAACTGAAACCCACCCTTTTCCAAGGCTTAAAGCAAAGACAAGATTAGCAACATGACAAAAACGAGTACAATGAGCAAATTGAAGACAAAATTAATAGGTAAAGGTTTTTTGAACAACACGGAGGATTAAAGCATTAGGTAGTGCACCGAATTACTGAGAATCCAAGCACGGTCTATTTGAAAGATTTAAGGACCAAATTAAGTTAGGATTAAAAAAAAGATTTCAGTTATATGATTACATATGATGCTTCGATATTGAGAAAAGATCTTACACAGAGTTCGTGTGAAGGAAGATGGTCGTGCTGTGCTCTTTATTAAACCGTTCACACAAGTATAAACCTCAACTCAAGGCCTCCAAGCAATCTCGTACTAACTGAAGTCCATCTCTGTTGGCCTTGGCGGCAAATACGAGCCTCAAAACCCTCACTGTGGCAAGGTACCTGCAAAATGGGGAGTACATCGAGATAAGCAATTTTAAGAGCAGTTGCGCGGTTGCCTCGGAGGCAAAAAGCTTGAAGGCCAACAGCAGATGGAGATGGAGCTCAATCATGCAAGCAAGCATGCAGCAGGTCACATGACAAAATGCTCAATGAGTGACTGAGATTTGGTGATAGATCAATGCCAACACAACAAGCTCCATCCATGCTGCTACTTTGCATCTTATAATGACCGGTGTCAACTTAAGAAGTTATGCCTTGGACGAGTCAACGGCTTGCTTGGAATCGCACGTCCGGTAGCGCGATTCCAGGATTGCTTTAAGTCGGGTTATTATAGTACAAAACTCTTCAAAAAATTGCTGCAACAAAAACGAATGCAAAACTTTTGTAGAAATGGCAGCCCTGAAGCAAATTAAGGAATCTACACAGAAAAAATAGACTTCTCCAACATATCTCTAATTGAAGATACTTGCCATAAGAAGAAAACCTCTAGTTGCTGCCAATGGAGCTGCCTTCTGCAAGGTATTGCAATAGCCTTATGACCTCAGTCAAGGTGCAAGATATTTTATATTATTTACATATCTATAGACGTATGGATGTGCATATTGCAACTTTGTTTGGTCCAGAAGCCATAGAAGTAGATTTAAAAATAATAATTGAAAAAGAGGCCTGCGTTCACCCTAGCCGAGATTTACCTCTCAATACACCCGTCCACAGCCTGGTATATACGATGTTTGCACAGCTTGCATGGTGGGATGATTTGTCGGGGTAAAGGCGAAAGGAGGCATTCTAATTTGTGCTTAATGGAAAAATAGGCCGAGCATATCAGAAGAATAAAGTTTTCGAATGACTCAAATACAGATTTCAAGTAAAACCTGAAAAGAAAAGCAAACAGAATGACAATAAAGTGGCTGAAAAAATAATAAATAAACGAAAAGGGGGGTTACGGTTACAAACAGGCAGGGATGAAGTGAAGCGAGGATATTTTTGAGCACGATGAGGTTAGTAAGTCTCCGAGTCAGAATCAAGATCTTCGTAAGGAAGAGGTGTAGCCGGCGATGCAGAATCCTCTGGGCCCGTACTGCCGTGAGTCCGGCAAGAAACGGGTCCATTAAATGCCTCGTCATAAAGCGGCACCTTGAAGGTGCCCAGGCTGGCAGAGCGGCGCCCAAACACGCCCGATGAAAAAGGCATCATTGTGGACAGTATTATGGCCAGGCAGTCGGCCACATCTTTGTTAGGAGCACAAGCCAGAGCTGGGGTGAGATCTGCCGAAAAAAAGGAAAAGACCGGAGAAGAAGGTATGGAAGTTAGAAAGCTAAGGAATTATCATGGCCTCACTTGATGCAGGGTGCAAGCCGTGAATGCAAGCGAGCCAGCGTGCAGGACCCTCAAACCGACAAAAAATAATAATTATATTAAAAAAACAAAACAATGCCCATGGGGGGAGGGAATGGAGGGGTTGGGGGTAGGGGTTGGGGATACTTTTTTGCACTTCCCCATTGGTCTCATTTTAAAATTTTCTCCAACTGCTGACTCCTGATTTTAATGTTTGGAAAAAAACATTTCGCTGAAAAACCTGCAACCATTGCTTTGAGCGAAAGTTCCAAAGAAGGATGTTGACCTAATTTCTTCTTCTTCTTTTTTTCAAAAACTTCATCTATCAAATTTTTTTGGGATTCTGCACACCTCAAGTACACTCGTAAAGCTCTGCCTAGACCTAGAGGATGAAAGAAATAAATAAATCTCCACTTCCAATTCGATAAATGCTACCATAACAATACTCATGTCCCTTCATAGAATTAGTGGATTTGAGACTCGTGCAATCATTTTCTACGATTCTTCATTTTGCCTTTAGTTGATCATGGTTGCTGCGATCATGCACAAACTTATGGAATTGGAAATGTGATTACAAATGCATTCAAGGAACAATTGTTGTAACATACGAGGTACAGTACGGCGTTTTTCTGCCCCGAATGTATACACCCACTAACTTGCACAAGCAAGAAAGACAAATAAAGAGAAGGGGGGGGGGGGGTGGGAGGGACGAGTACAGAGTGTGGAGAAGAGCAAAAAATGAAGAGTGTAAAGAGGACGGGATTGATAAGAAAGATGTACCGTTCTCGTCCAATGCTAGCACGCTCGCTCCCTTGTTGATAAGATCTTGCACAACGGAAGAAAGACCTTTTCGAGCGGCAAGGTGCATTGGCCTGTGCGGGACAGTTTCAAGGCAAACTAAAGGAGACATTTTTTTACTGTTCTCACATTCATAAAGAATAACAAGAGGAGAAAATAAAACGGGGAACAAGAATAGAGAGAACAACATGAACAATTTACAACATATAGAGGTGGTGAACATAAATCACCGAATCCTGTGATTTTTAAACAAAAAGTAAAAAGCAAAGGCCTTACGTTTGACGAGCGGCATTGGCAGAATCAATGTGTTCGGGATTTTCTAGCTTCTCTAACAAAAGGAAGGCACAAGTCTCATGGCCCTGCAATTACAAAGAAACATTACACGTCGGACGCACTTAAGGTCGGATGTGCAGTTTGGTACAGTCGAGTAACCCGGACACATTGATGCGCTTTCCAGGGTCACAAAACAAATTGTCCAACTAAAGGATTTGCTAGCATGGGCTCGTTCTCTGAGCGATATAAACAAGCAGCGTGTTCAAGAAAGATGAGACTTTGCGCAACTCAATCTTACCTGATTGCAGGCCAGGTGGAGAGCGGTGTTCTTGCAAGAATCCTGCACCATCAGATCTGCCTTTGTGTTGTTCAAGAGGTATTCTGCAGAGGATGCAATCTTTCATGCTAATTTGTCTTGGATCGATGCAAAACTCATAATTAATTCAGAAACCCTGTTCTGCATGACGACTTGGCTTCAGCCAGTGAAAACGAAAAGCAAAGACTGAATGTTTTTTTTTTTGACAATAACCAGGTTTTTTCAGAGGAGCTTTGACGCAAATTATAGATGTACATGTCACAGTCCCATGATAAAATTAACAAGAGCGAGAATTGCTTTGCAATACATGCCACCTACCGGTCCAATTAATGTTTTAAAAATTAAATTAATTAAAAAAATTGATGAAACGCCCTGAAACTCGAACTTGTTCTGTAACTTGTCATAATAAAGCCATGTACCAAGTTTCAATTGAATATGTTAAAGGGTATTTTTTTTAAAGTGCACAAAACTACGGGTGGAATGAACAGACGGATGGACAGACAGACAGACAGACGAAGAGCAAACCTATAGTCCCCTCCGGGTAAAGGACTAATAACTTTAAAACTAGATCAGGTTTAATAATTTTTTTATATAACCATCTGGCATGAATAATTATTATTATATTAATTATTATTTCACAAATCCCAAATTATTTCACATGAATAATCAAATTATTATAATAATCACAAAAAACAAGCCCATTTTGCACACGAGAGTAGTGTACATGCCTTCGAGCTACTGTATTTACTCTGGATTCAATTTTTCAACCAGACTTATAAACTGCCCACACTTTTGGTCGACTTAACCTCGGGGCAACTTGGGACCACGACAAGAATGCCATGTATGAAAAGGCAGCACTGCCCATGTCCCTTACTTACCCCGACTTTTCAAAAATATGTTATCCTCTCTTTCTCATTTGTAGGCCCTTTACTGGGCTGGCCACCCCCAGGTGGTGAATTGGCAGCAACGCAAAAACCTTTTCCTCCCCGGTCACATGCCAGGAACAGCTCCTGAAGACTGTTGTATTGTTGGTTGCAGTTAGAGCAGGCATTTGTAATTTGGCCACAGAGCCTGCAACAACTGGCCTTTGCTTCGTTGAAAGGCACTATGGAATCTTTAACGCTGCAGCTTAGCTTACAGATGAGTCTCAAGCTTAAAGTTCCAGCTTAGCTTACAGATGAGTCTCCAGCTTTATGTTCCAGCTTAGCTTACAGATGAGTCTAACTTAATGTTCCAGATTAGCTAACAGATGAGTCTAGCTTAATGTTCCAGCTTAGCTTACAGATGAGTCTTGCTTAATATTCCAGCTTAGCTTACAGATGAGGCTCTAGCTTAATGTTCCAGCTTAGCTTACAGATGAGTCAAGCTTAATGTCCAGCTTAGCTTACAGATGAGTCTCAATGTTCCAGCTTAGCTTACAGGAGTCTAGCTTAATGTTCCAGCTTAGCTTACAAATTAGTCTCTCGCTTAATGTTCCAGCTTAGCTTACAGATGAGTTTAAGATCTGTCCCCACCCCTTTTTCCCCGATATAAGGGAGGGTATAGAGTTGTTTTACGTTACTCTTGAGAAAGGTCAGTGGATGCACGTTTATCCGTGTTGCTGATTGAAACGTCGAGCAGTTATTTATTTTCTCATTAAAGGTTGGAGAACTCAAAATGGATTCATTTGATTTTAATCCCAACTGCAATATGTATATATATATTAGTCGGTAATCGGTTATAGTCAAATGTTCTAATCGGCCCAGCACTAGTAACTAAGTATGGTGGCAGCTCACCAACCACTCCAAACTGCCCGTGCTCTGTTGCCATCATGAGAGGGCTTTTGCCTGCATAGTCTGTGGCATTCACGTTCCCACCGTGGCTCAGGAGAAGTTGCAAACACTCGACGTTATCTGCAAATGCTGCAGCATGCATCGGCGTCCTGTGGTGAAATTCAAGAAATAAGGCCCACACTTGGTCATCGTAGTGAAACAACTCAATTATAAGGAGATCCAATGAGGCAAAAAAAATTCATTTCAGAGTTCTTAAAAAGTTTGTGTTGGGAATAGATATAAATAGCCAGGGAACAACTTCCATTCACTCACCTGCCCTTTGCATCATGGGAATTCACGATCTTGTCACCATACATATCCAAAAGAATTTCTACACAGCTCTCATTGTCCACAGTACTGAAATCAGGCAACATAAAACTAAAGTAAAGCAGACGGATCCACAACTTAAACGATGCCAGATGTGTTTTTTGGCTCATTATACAAAACTAAATTAAGAAAAAGAAAAAAAGCACTTTTTCCACCAATACCACAATGGTGGAGAGCAACCCAAGTATTGGCAAGTCAACCAAAAGGAAACCAGTGGTGCAGGTGCTTGCACTTACACAGCACAGTGAAGGGGACTGAATGGGTTTCCCTGATATGTGTGTGGAAGCTCGTCCATTAGCAGTTCCAAACATGAATGTAAGCCTGCAAAAAACAATCACATAATAAAGGATATCAAATCATGTCTATGATGTGCTAACGCGGACCCAAAATGGCAGCCAGAACTCATGCTTTTTGCCATCCTAAGCCAAGCCCGAGGCTGAAAGGCACGCTTTGAGCAGGCCCTGACCCCGCTAACTGGGTTCCACACACAGAGAGAACACCTTCCCTACATTAAAACCAGAGCTTCCAGGGAAGCAGAACTCAACTGAACTGACTGGACAACTTTAAAGTAGGTCAGTTGTCTGTACTAGATTTGACTTGAATGAAAAGCCAACAACCTTGTGTAATAATTTTAAGGTCCTTGTATCCTTATACTTGTCCTTGTTTTACAATTGATACAATGTTACACTTTGCAACAATATTGCAGAAATATAGTTGTGTAGGCGGCCATTTTGTGACAGATCGGGTTGACATGCGATAGCAACCTACCTTGTGTGGTAAGAGTCTCACACCAAGTTTGATCAAAATCCATAAATATTTGTGGACGTTAAAGTCTTAACGTCGTTTCGGAGCTGAAAACAATATGGTGGTCTATGGCGGCCATTTTGTGACGGATCGGGTTGGAATGCAATAGCAACCTACCTTGTGTGGTAAGGGTTAAACATTCTAAGTTTGATCAAAATCTGTTAATATTTGTGGACGCTAGAGTGTCAACGTCGTTTTCATGACCAAAAACAAAATGGTCGCCTAAGTCCGCCATTTTTCAACGGATCGGGCTGAAATGTAATACCAACCTGGTCCTTGGGGTAAGGATGCTGCATGTCAAGTTTGATCAGAATCGGTTGATATTTGTGGACGCTGGAGTGTTAACGTCGAAACGTTAACGGACCACAGACGACAGACGCCGGAGGGTTCAGTATGTGATGCTCAACTGGACGGTAGTCCAGTTGAGTTAAAAAGACCAGGACCGTCTCTCATGTAGGCTGTACGCCAGATAACTTATCCCCAACATGACCTTATTACAGTTCAAACTAAAGTCCGAAGAGGACATGAACACAAATGCTCGTTAATATCATGAACACAAATGCTCGTTAATATTTTACAACTATTGACCCATCCGTCCTTTAAAATGCAGCAATACCTCATTTATACTGTGAAGTATTGCATCCCAACGGGTATAACCATTGTGAGGTGCTCCAAGTTGTAAGCAGACCTGACTGTTTCTACTTGTTCATGGGGCTGTGGATGCAATTGTGTAAACGTACAGTACATACGAGTGACAAACCATTGCAGGATATTCCTCAGGACGTGTCGAGTTTCTCACAATAAAAGCATATTTTTGGTGCTCGCTCTATCCTGGTCTTTTATTTGTATAAATGTGAGAATTTCAGCTTTCACATTTCATCTGACATCACTTCGCAAAATGATGCACACACTCAGACGACACCCGTGCTCTAACTATCGGGGACGCCTGTTCGTGGTGGTTGTACCCCCCAATGCAAGTCAGGAGCCAAATCTTCCCCATTCTTCCCTGCTGCCTGGATTCGTCAGGACAGCATGGTCATGGATAGAGTGCGGATCGGTCCCCATGGACCGGCCGCCCTTTTCCGTCTTGCCTTCTCTTCTCTCTGTCGTGGCTCTGACTTTGCGAAGATGGGGATATGATAACAAACAAACAAAAAATACCTATTTTGGGAAACCCTCGGTTTCCTACATGTATGTATGAAAACTCCTACACAGGCCAATATCAGAAAATGAATGAATAAATAAATAAATAAATAAAATTGAAATAAAAAAACCATAAATGAATTAATTACTTTATGATTAGCTAACGATAGATAAGTAACTAGCTCTAAAACTAGTTCAGTGTGGTGAATATACCATGATAGGCAGCCCAGTGCATGGGTGTGAAGCCAAAGCGATCAGTGAGTGGGTTGGAGCTGTCCAAATTTGGTGAGGCCTGAATAAGAAGGCCGAGAGTGCTACTGGGCCCACACGCTGCGGCCAAGTGCAGAGGTGTGCAGCGGGATTGGTCACACACGAGTGGGTCTGCACCATGTTGCAGTAATGTTTCCAAGCACTCCTCATGGCCTGCAACAACCTGTGGGGAAATATGAGTAAATGAACGTTGCAAATTACATGTGGAGGTGAAGGGGGTTTAAGGCCAGTGTGGTCTAAGCCAAAAGTACAGTACAAAACTTTCAATATATATACCATGAGACCCTGCTATTCGCGGAGGATACGTCCCTGGAAAATCCTGCGATTGTGAAACCGCCAATGGCTGGGCATTGTTTCAATGTAAAAGGGAGGGATAGGTTCCCGAGTTGCGAAAATCCGTGAATAGAGGACCAAACCGAGAAACGCGAGGCAAAATCCACGAATGGTGAGGCAAATCCCGAGAATGTCGACGATAATCCGTGAAGGTCGATGAAAATCCCGTGAATGTATGCCGTGTCATTGTTTCAATGGGGGAAAAGGGAGATACGTTATAGGTTCCCGGTGGTTCCCAATTCATAGAGGAAAATTTTTGAAGTTTAAAATGTTTTTGACCGCAAATGCACATGATTATAGCTTCATATAAAATGCTTACAAATTCAAAACAGCAACAACACCAGGTCCAATTTATTGAAGGAATGTGCTTACAGTTTATTAAAAGTGCTTAACCAGCCTAACCATATCGCACAGTGAAACAAAAAAAAAACACATCATCATATTCACGGCTCGTAGATGTTTTTTTTTACGTACGTATGTCTAGCTGCTTTATGCATGGCTGGTGAAAGATGGGTTTTATAAATGTGTCAAGCTAGCGGCTCGTGAAAATCTTTTTTTTGCGCCACTGAAAAACCGCGAATTCGTGGAACACGGCCGCGAATAGGAAAAAAGAAAACCGCGATTTCGCGGAACACGGCCGCGAATAGAAAAAAACCCGCAAATTTGCGGAACACTTTTCCGCGAATAGAGAAACAGATCACATTTTATCACACGCGAATATGCGGAACCCACGAATAGCAGGGTCTGAATGTATATATAATTGCAGAAAGTTTTGAGACTGAATATGTGGCAGTATTTAAAGTCAAATAAAATTTGAAAAATAACTAATAGTGCAGCAATGCAATTATTTTACTGCAACTCACGATTGTTTCTTCAAGGATGTAAAAAGTGGTTTTGGCCAAGAGGTGAGTCCACAGGAAATTATAGATCAAAGACTTACCGCACGGTGTGTTGCTGTGCGGCCCAGCAAATCTTTGCATTGTGCTCTAGCTCCCCTTTCAAGAAGTAGCACTGCACAATCGGTGTGTCCGTTTACGACAGCACACATGAGTGGGGTACTGCACACACACAAAGGAACATTTTGCAATGAAAGCTATCACTTTCCAACTTGACCAACAACATTCAAACCCACTCATCTGATAATAGTACGTCATCTCTTCTCGACTGGTAAAGATGAACTCTCCATAAATCTCCTATTCCTCCTCTATCCCTCTTGGCTTATTATACCATTTTATTGTGAAAGCCCATATTTTGCTGCCTGTTGTTAAAGAACGACCTCAACATAGCCAGAATGTGGCTGTCCATGCAGGCAGGGACTGAAATATGCACTCACAAAATAATTAAGCTTCAATCCCAACTGCCTGATATTGATTCGAGCTGGGAATATTTTTAGAGAAAAAATATACATATATTATATACGAGTATAACATATATATGTATAATTGTACATATATATATTTATATATATTTATATATATATATATTGTGAGAAACCACCGGTGAAACCACCTGTTCTCACGACCGATTTGGTGCCCCGCCCACCGCGTGACGTGGCATCCTTGGAGCCTCACGCGATCGGGGGGGAATTCGGCACGTGATTGGTGGAGGGGTCAGAGAGCGCGGTCGCCATCTTATGCGACGCACACGGCTCGAAGGCTCCGAGTGGGAAATATCATAAGGGTTTTCCTTGAAGCCTCCGGACAGCCGAGTTGGGCTGGTCGAATACCGTTCTGTATTTTACGAGCGAGGAACTCCAGAAGAGAACGAGTGATTCCCGGCTTCGTGTTGGAGCTACTGGCCGACCGTTCCTGGCGGCCTTGTGCGGTATTCCATCCTGGTATCCTCCGAGTCCCGGAGCCCGTCGATTGGAGCCGCGAGTGATCTTACCTGCGTCCTGTTGGAGCGTCTGTTGCCGACAGTTCCTGCAGGCTTGTGCAGCATATTCCCTTTTGTTACCTTTCATGGTTTTTGTGATCGAGCCAATAAATAATCGTGCCTTACCCCTAGAAGGCCGATTAAAACACAATTGTGTTTATTGCGTCTCTTTTGGTTCACTACGTGGATTACTTGAAGCCCGGACATTCACGTCCGTATTCCGTGCTGGGATACATTCCACAGACGGGATCGCGACAAATGGGTTGCTCGTCCTAGGATCATTCAAGTAAGAGCCATTCGATTGAGACGGGAATTCTGCAGTGGACGACATCTTCTGGCATCTGTTCATCGCCTTCTCACCAGCGGACGCCGTCTCGGAGGAACTTTCTCGCCGTAGGACGCTGTCTTGGGCAGAGAAGTGAATAGCCTCGGATCCCTCCAAACAACCGACAAAGGATAAGCGAATAGCCGCGGATCCCTCCAAACAACCGAAAAAAAAAAAAAAAAAAACGTGAGTATTTGTACGTGGTATTTTTCTCATTGGCAATTTGATGTGCGGGTGATATTGCGTAGTTTGTGTCGTATTTCCCCAACAGAGCGTTGTGTTTGAGCGTTGTGTTTGAGGTTGTGTTTTGTGCCTGGTCGTATGATAACTCGTAGCCAAGCTATGTCGACCAGGGAAGTGAGAGTTCAACCTGATCATGTTGACAGTCACGTGGGTGGCGAGGTGAGCGACGCAAGCAGCCTTGACCCGGTCACTCAACCCGAGATGTTAGGAAGCGATCCCATCATGACTAAATGCATGCGTTCGCCCTTCTGGACCGGGCTGACTCCGGTTCAACAACGTGACATGTATAACAGGGAGAATGACAGGGCAGAGGCAGAGCGTGCGGCAGCAGCAGAGAGAGAGCGTGCAGCAGCAGAGAGAGAGCATGCGGCAGCAGAGACAGCAGCAGAGAGAGAGCGTGCGGCAGCAGCAGAGAGAGAGCGTGCAGCAGCAGAGAGAGAGCGTGCAGCAGCAGAGGGAGAGCGTGCGGCAGCAGAGAGAGAGCATGCGGCAGCAGAGAGAGAGCGTGCGGCGGCAGCAGAGAGAGAGCATGCGGCAGCAGAAGCTGAACGCGTCAGAGAGCATGAGTTGCGAATGTTGACTGAACGACTGCGGGCAGAGGGGTCTGCTGCAAGAGTCCCGGAAACTGTTCATGTTCGTTTGCCGGACTGGACGGGAGACACGAAGCCAGAAGCGTATCTGGAGATGGCGGAGAAGTTGTTGGCTGCCGGTGGCATTGATGAGAGCTTGTGGGTCGGCCATCTTGTGAGCCATCTATCTGAGAAGGCGAGGGAGGTATATGCGAGGATGGCAACCGAGGACGCAAACAGATACAGGGCATTGAAGGCCAAGATTTTGAACGCCTATGCGGTGTCCGCATGTATTTATAGGAGAAATTTTTTCAGCTGGACTCGTGAGTCCAGTCAAACCTATGAGGAACATTCGCGGGCCTTGTTGGAACAGCTGCAGAGATGGTTCAAGGGGAGCAAGGTTGAGTTACCTCAAGCGGTGGCGGAACTCCTGGTGCGTTACCGTATCGATCAACAGCTTCCGCCTGACTTAGCATTGTTTCTTGTCGACAAAGACACTGCTTCCTTGGCAGACTGCGTCAACCTTATTGATAAACATGTTTTGGCGTGCAAAATGCTGCAAGTCACGCAGTCGCGTCGTAAGACGGAGGAGTCTGCGATCAAGACCGCCCCCCGTCTGCCCGGCGGCTGGATCGAGGGGAGGGGTTCTCCGATGCCCTCCACTGGTGGCGGTCGCGAGCCGCAGACCAGGGCAGGGCCCTGGTGCGATTTCTGCAAACGCGTGGGGCACGGTGAAAACCGCTGCTTCTCTAATCCCGCTAGTCCGGCCTACCGAGGCAACCCTCCTGTTAAGTCGGAGGGAGATCAGTGGAGCTCATCCGCCGGGCCCTCGCACACGACGGTGGCATCGGTGACCGAGGTCACTGCCACCGAGGCTAATTCCATTCATCCACTGTACCAGGATTATTCAGGGACAGCCTTAGTGGGTGGCCCTGATTCGATGCTGAAGTTTGAGGCCCAATACCTTCGGGATACTGGGGCGACACGGTGTGTTCTCCGGGCGGGGGTAGTTCCGGCCTCTCAGATGCGTTATACCGGCGAGTATACCCTCCTTCGGGGCATTGACCGGGTTCTTGGCCGGTATCCCCTTGCCCTCCTCGAGGTCCGGAGTGACATTTTTAAGGGTCCAGTGACCTGTGTGGTGGTACCCTACTACCCGATACCCGGGGTCTCCTTGCTGATTGGCAATGATGCCATGGCCAGGGAGGAGTCATTGACTCTGACCTGTGGGGGGGTCACTAGATCCCAGAGTAAACAGGCGGAGAGAGTGGCGGAGTCAGACATATCTTCACTCTGGCCCGAGGAGCCTAGCGCCTCGACTCCAGTTCCCGACGGTGACGTTGCGTCAGCTGAAGTCCACCCGAGCCTCCCGTCCAGCCACCCTCAGGTGCCGTGCTCCTCAGGGACCGCTCCCGCCATGTCGCGATTCAGCAGGAACGCTAATGCTAAGGTATATGTGGGAAACCTGGGCAATGGAGCAGCGAAGGCCGAGCTAGGGAGGGTCTTCGAACATTACGGACCACTCCGCAACGTATGGGTGGCTCGAAACCCACCTGGATTTGCAGTTGTTGAGTTTGAAGAGCCACGAGATGCTGAAGATTCGGTCAGAGCCCTTGATGGAAGGTTAATTTGCGGATCGCGTGTGTGCGTCGAGATGTCGAATGGCATGTCGCGGCGGCCTCGTTTCAGACGCCCTTTGGTCCGCAGGCCTTTCGACCCGAACGATCGATGTTACCAGTGCGGTGAAAGGGGTCATTACGCATATGACTGTTGTTCTCGACACCGGAGGAGTACCCGCCGCTCTAGGTCTCGGCCCGTTCCCTTCCTGTCAACGCTTCCCCCAACTTGAGTTTGGCCCCCTTGCCTCTCTAGTGTGCTTGTGTGAAGTGTAACTCTTGTAGGGTAGATATTAATGTGGTGTATGGTGTTAACTATTGTGTGTGGAAAAAAAAAACCAAACTGGTTCATTGTTAACCTGTTAACGCCTGTTAACCTGTTGCCTGTTAATGGCCTGTGCGTTAATAATTGCGTTATTGTTGCGCTATTGCGTTGCGTTGTATTGTGGCGTTGTTGCGTTATTGTTGTTAATAAGTGTTAATACTTGTTAATGGCGTTAATTGCCTGTTAGCGATTACCGCCATCATCTTGCCATGTGATTTGCACCTACTACAAATACTGGTTTTTAAAAAACGCCGTCTATTCGACGGGGTTTTTACTTAGGGGGGGAGGACTGTGAGAAACCACCGGTGAAACCACCTGTTCTCACGACCGATTTGGTGCCCCGCCCACCGCGTGACGTGGCATCCTTGGAGCCTCACGCGATCGGGGGGGAATTCGGCACGTGATTGGTGGAGGGGTCAGAGAGCGCGGTCGCCATCTTATGCGACGCACACGGCTCGAAGGCTCCGAGTGGGAAATATCATAAGGGTTTTCCTTGAAGCCTCCGGACAGCCGAGTTGGGCTGGTCGAATACCGTTCTGTATTTTACGAGCGAGGAACTCCAGAAGAGAACGAGTGATTCCCGGCTTCGTGTTGGAGCTACTGGCCGACCGTTCCTGGCGGCCTTGTGCGGTATTCCATCCTGGTATCCTCCGAGTCCCGGAGCCCGTCGATTGGAGCCGCGAGTGATCTTACCTGCGTCCTGTTGGAGCGTCTGTTGCCGACAGTTCCTGCAGGCTTGTGCAGCATATTCCCTTTTGTTACCTTTCATGGTTTTTGTGATCGAGCCAATAAATAATCGTGCCTTACCCCTAGAAGGCCGATTAAAACACAATTGTGTTTATTGCGTCTCTTTTGGTTCACTACGTGGATTACTTGAAGCCCGGACATTCACATCCGTATTCCGTGCTGGGATACATTCCACAGACGGGATCGCGACAATATATATATATATATATATATATATATATATATATATATATATATATATACATATATATATATATATATATATATATATATACATATATATATATATATATATATATATATATATATATATATATATATATATGGGGGTAGGGATACTTTAGTCCAGGTAGATTTGTATAGGTAAGTGCTCCGCATGTTGTGTAGAAACCTTGATGCAACAAGTACTTATTTAGACCGTGTGTTCGGATTTAGCTTGTATATTCGTCCCAATCAAGGGGGGGGGGGGGGTGGGGGGAAGGGGAGGAGGGCATGTTAATTAGCTCAGGGATTATCTATCTATAATTCCAGTAATCTCTGTCTGTCTGTCTGTACGTCTGTACGTTTGTCTGTGACCGCTGTTTCTCGACAACCACGGGTCCGATATACTTTTAACTTGCCAGGTATATTGCTGGGGACCCGAGGATGTGCCTTTTCAAGGTTTCATATTAATCGGACAATTACTTACCGAGCTATGTCCAAAAAACGATTCAACCAATCAGAGAGCAGCGAACGATCGCGTGTGCCGAACGTGGCGGGCACACTCTGCCTCGGATGGCACATTTGAGAGCGTATTCATTTATTTCACGTTTGCAAACTATGTTGGCGTTAAACTATGTTTTACAACTAATAAAAACGAATTTGCGATTCATTCGCTTTCCTGCGCGTTTGTGCACGCGATGGCGATTTCTTTACCAAACTCCGGAAGCCGTTCGCTTTGGACCAAACCATTGCATGTAAATAGAGGGGGGGGATTGTCACCACTCGCAAGCCGTTCGCTTTGGACCAAACCATTTCATGTAAATAGAGGGGGGGGGATATAATTTTAGATATAGATATAGTACGGGCATGCCCTAGTGTAATTAATTCCTTGTATGTTGTTCCCTCTGTGATTTATCCCTATGTCCCTTATGGCACCGCATTAGACACTAGTTAGAATCGCGCTTGTAATGGCATTCAATGATAAAACATACCGGGAGCCAGGACGTTGAGCCGTACCGCTGACAACCCCGACTTGGGAGGCACACACAGGACAGGCAGGCCGAGGCCACGCTCCGAGGAGCCGTGGTTGGTCAGGATTCTTGATTGACAGGAGGACTGGTATTGATTGACAGGAGGACCCACAACATCTTGTTTCTCACAGTCTGAGAGTCCTTTAGGTGCTTTTTTGCAAACTCCAAGCAGGCTTTCATGAGTCTTTCACTGAGGAGAGGCTTCTGTCTGGCCACTCTGCCATAAAGCCCAGATCGGTGGAGTGTTGCAGTGATGGTTGTCCTTCTGGAAGTTTCTCCCATCTCCACACAGGATCTCTGGAGCTCAGCCAGTGACCATCGGGTTCTTGGTCACCTCTCTTACCAAGGCCCTTCTCCCCCGATTGCTCAGTTTGGCCGGGCGGCCAGCTCTAGGAAAAGTCCTGCTTGTCTGGTAGTCCTGGTATTTTCTTATTATATATACTAGCACCGGTACCCGCCCTATGGGCGGGGCTTCAATTGGGAAGCCCAAATGAAAAGGCAAAATATCAGAAATTGAAGGATTTTTTTATTTTGAATGATTCATATTAACATCCGTTGAATCATATCACACGCAAATCATCAAAATCTAAACAGTTTCTTTAGAATTTCAATAAAAGCCACATCACTGTTCATATCGGTAAATATTATTCCATCGTGTTTCAAATCGTGATCGATACACTATGATCGTGAATTATTACTTATATTATTAATTATTAATTATAATTTTAATTATATGACGAATTATAATTAATTATAATTAATGAATTAATAATATAAGGAATAATTCGGGTACCGTTGCTAGCGATTGTGAACACGATTATCGATCACGATTCACGATCACATATATACTTGGTAATATATGATCGTGATCGTGATCGATAATCGTGTTCACAATCGCTATGTCGTATGTACTCCCGATACGTGTACCAAATTCCCGATACGTGTAACTCTACCAAATGAACAGTTAAAAGGATTTTGAGCCGACAGGTGTTACGGCCTTGGCAAGATCGATGGAGACAGCGATCTGTTAGCGTATACACCACCCAAATAGCTATGTGGAATTCTCTCATGTAGAGATTAAACGGCGTTTGAACTTTGACCAAGGTCATTATTTGCTTTTAATGATGTTTATATACGAATGATGTTTAATGACGTTTATATTGGTTTTGGGCCGTCCTTTCCGCATATCTCGTGGGATTGCAAGTTGGATAGACGGCCGTGATGGCGGGGAGTGAGGGGGATGGAATTCTCTCAAGCAGGGATTCAACCCGTATCCTTATAAAAGGTCTTTGTCCGAGGTCACTGAGTTCGATCGATGCAGCCGTGCAGCGATCGGTGCAGACATTTGTGCGGCACCCGGGAGAACAACATCGTCACAATGAGAACAATGAACGTTATGCGAATGCGAATGTTATGCGTGACTCCAAACCTGAGAATGCTGGAGACTAAAGCTGAAATTAGGAAAACTAAATAGCCTATTTTACTCCTGGAGAGCCCAGGATTACCCACCCAAAATATCGTCGAGATTGGTTCAGCAGTTTTTACGGTACCTTCGAACAGACAGACGGACATTTGGTGAATTATAGTAAAAAATGAATGAATGAATGATCGTTTTAAGGCCATTTTCCCCGCTCGAGCGGGGGTTAGCCTTGCGGGCCCCATGACAATCATGGTTCCCTGTTTGAGGCAATGTTTTTATGGCCGGATGCCCTTCCTGACGCCAACCCTTGGTCACGCTCTTATGATGCGCAGGGATACGGTGTACCTATTCTAAATCGGGGTACACACCGTGATCATTCATCCCAGCAAGCTAGTACTCAATTTGCCAACCTCGGAAGGATGACAGGCTGAGTCAACCCCCCTGGCGTTAATTCAGCGATCGACCGGGATTCGAACTCGGGATCCTAGGATCCCAAGCCGGCACCCTAACCGCTAAGCCAACACCAGGACCATCAGACTCCTTCACTTTTTTCATATTTTGTGATGTTGCAGCCTTATGCTGAAATCGTTTAAATTCATTTTTTCCCTCATCAATCTACATTCAATACCCCATAATGACAGAGAAAACAGGATTTTAGAAAGTTTTGCAAATTTATGAAAAAGAAAAAACTGAAATATCACATTGACATAAGTATTCATACCCTTTGCAATGACACTTGAAATTTAGCTCAGGTGCCTCCCATTTCTCTTGATCATCTTTGAGATGTTTCGACACCTTGATTGGAGTCCACCTGTGGTAAATTCAATTGATTGGACATGATTTGGAAAGGCACACACCTGTCTGTATAAGGTCTCACAGCTGACGATGCATATCAGAGCAAAAACCAAGCCATGAGGTCGAAGGAACTGCCTGCAGAGCTCAAAGACAGGATTGTGTCGAGGCACAGATCTAAGGAAGCCTACAAAAAAATTTCTGCTGCATTGAAGGTTCCCAAGAGCACAGTGGCCTCCATAATTCTTAAATGGAAGAAGTTTGGAACAACCAGGATTCTTCCTAGAGCTGGTCGCCGGGCCAAACTGAGCAATCGGGGGAGAAGGGCCTTGGTAAGAGAGGTGACCAAGAACCCGATGGTCACTCTGGCTGAGCTCTAGAGATCCTGTGTGGAGATGGGAGAAACTTCCAGAAGGACAACCATCACTGCAACACTCCCCCGATCTGGGCTTTATGGCAGAGTGGCCAGACGGAAGCCTCTCCTCAGTGAAAGACACATGAAAGCCCGCTTGGAGTTTGCAAAAAAGCACCTAAAGGACTCTCAGACTGTGAGAAACAAGATTCTGTGGTCTGATGACACCAAGATTGAACTGTTTGGCTTCCGTCTGGCCACTCTGCCATAAAGCCCAGATCGGTGGAGTATTGCAGTGATGGTATATATATATTGCTTGCTTGAAGGATAAGTGGGACCGGAAGAGGAACGACAGATGTGCTTTTTATTGCAAGGCAGTTGCAGGAGAAGCACATGGAGAAGAAGAAGAAGTTTTCTTGGGTTTGTTGATCTGGAGAAAGCATTCGATAGGGTTGCACGCGAAGTAGTGACATGGGCATTGAGGAAGTTAGGAGTGGAGGAATGGTTGATCAGAGTAGTGATGGCAATGTACGAGAGTGTGCACAGCTGTAAGGACGAAGGACGGGAACAGTGGTGAGTTTGAGGTGAAGGTGGGAGTGCATCAGGGGTCGGTACTAAGTCCAATACTATTTGTAGCTGTGATGGAGGTGCTGGTTCGGAACATAAAGGAGGGTTTACCGTGGGAGTTGTTGCATGCAGATGATCTGGTGTTGATTGAGGAGAGTATGGATGGACTGAAGGAGAAGATGAACAAGTGGAAGGAATGTATGGAGGCAAAAGGTCTGAAGGTGAATATCAGAAAGATGAAGGTGATGGCAAGTGGTAAAGCATGTGGTGAGGTAGAAAGAACTGGGAAGTGGCCGTGTGCTCTGTGCAGGAAGGGTGGCGGAGTGAACTCCATTCATTGTACAATGTGCGCTGAGTGGGTTCATCGAAAATGTAGTGGTTTGAGAGGGTTATTAACCAGTGTGGCAGCTTTTTTTTTTTTTCTTTTTCTTTTTTGTATACAAGATCGAGGCTCGTGAAAGAGCTAACATTAATCACACAAAAAGACAAACCGACACACAAAACACAAAAAACAAGGGGAGCGGCAGACAAGATGGGGAGAGAGGGGGAAGGACACAAACACAACATTTGAGAGCAGGGACATCGGGAAGACTTGGGGGGAGGTGGGAGAGGAATAAAACACATCAACACTGCAAGGACTCTGGGGTGAATTACCGGGGGTAGAAAAGATCAAGGTTTTCGATGGGGGAAAATAAGAGATGGTGGTGAACAGCTGTTTTAAAGACCTGGAGGGAGGAGTGGGATTGAAGGGAGTGGGGGACTTTGTTCCAGAGGCGGGAGAAAAGGGGAATGAAAGAGTGAAGGTGAGCAGAGAGCCTAGACTTTGGCAGTTTAACCACAAGAGGGTTGCAGGCAGATCTTGTGCGACCTGAAGGAATATTGGGGGAACAGAGCATAGAGAGAGCTGGGGGAGCAAGGCCGGAGAGGAGTCGGTAGAAGACAGAAAGACCACCAACCTGCCTGCGGTGAGTGAGTGAAAGGCCCTCGGAGTTGACTACATCGCAGGAGATTCCAATGATTCTGAAAGCGCATGGAGTGAATGATCATTCAAGTGTAATGATCATTCAATTCAAGTCTACATTCAAGTGTAAGGTGTGCACAGAGGGAGCTACAGATGGAGGAAATGTTGAGTTGGATCTTGGAGACGGCGTGAAGCTGGAAGGTGTGAAAACATTTTGCTACCTGGGAGACATGCTGAATGGAGAAGGTGGATCAGACTCGGCAATGGTTGCTTGAGTGAGATGTGCATGGAAGAAGTTTCGGGAACTGAGTGGCGTGGTGACGAGGAGGGGAGTGTTGTTGAAGCTGAAGGGAAAGGTGTATGCTGCATGTGTGAGAAGTGTTATGATTTATGGGAGCGAGGCATGGGTAATGAACGTAGAGCAGCAACGAAGGCTGGAAAGGGTGGAAATGCGAACGGTTCGGTGGATGTGTGGAGTATCGTTGAGAGAGAGGATGACAAATGATGAATTGCGAAAGATGATGAGAATAGAGCCTGTAATGGATGCTGTGAAGAGAAACAGGTTGAGATGGTTTGGTCATGTGTTGAGGAAGGATGAGAGTGACTGTTTGAGAATAATGATGGAAATGAATGTAGAAGGAAGTAGAGGACGGGGAAGACCGAGAAAGACTTGGCTAAAGGTGGTGGAAGAAGAAATGTGGGCAAGGGTGTTAACAAGGGGAGATGCAGAAAATAGGGCAAAATGGAGAAGATTGTCATGGGGCCCGCAAGGCTAACCACCGCTCTTGCAGGGAAAATGGCCTTAAAATGCCTGTTGTTGTTGTATGTGTATATACATAAATATATATATATATATATATAGAATATGTATATACTAGCGGGGTCACCCGTGGGAATCCCACGGGCATGGATGTGTGTGACATTTCGACATATTGAGTTAGATGCTGCACCTGCACATTCAGTTATATAAAATGGTTACTGGCAATTGATCACATCCACAAATGACGTAATCCACACAATTTATGTACTTTACACAACGTTAATAGGAATACATGCCCGTGTAGATGGGAAATAGTTTGTTTGAAATAAATCACAAATATCAGAAGAAAGTTTTTTAAATTTAGAACTATTCTCACTCAGAGTTAAACATCACCGTAATATTATGCGGTTGCTTCAACGTTTTTGGTGAATTATATGTCATCATTGCGAGATTTTTTGGGGAATTTTTTTTTTGGAAATGAGAATTTTTTATTTAAAAAAACGGCAAAAAAGCATCAGAACAGCTGTGAAACAGCATCAAAACAGCAGTGAAAAAGCATCAAAACAACAGTGGAAAGCGTCAAAACAGCAGTGAAAAAGCATCAAAACACTATCAAAACAACAGTGGAAAGCGTCAAAACAGCAGTGATAAAGCATCAAAACAGCAGTGAAAAAGCATCAAAACAGCAGTGAAAAAGCATCAAAACAGCAGTGAAAAAGCATCAAAACAGCAGTAAAAAGCATCAAAACAGCAACAATAGTCCGGTGATTTTTCAATCACCGCAACTAAATGTGTCGGAGTAATTAACTATTTTCCTTCGTGCCCTCCTTTTGTTGCCTGAATGGTGTCGCTGCAGGACCTCCGGGTAAACAACATTACGGGTGAAGATTCCACTGTGGCCAACAATTTTTCCCTGTTGGCCATTACTGACTACCTTTACCTTGACATCCTCAAATCGTTAGCACGCGACAATGCAACATATAATTGGCCATGGCTGAAGACGGGTTCTGGTAAGTAAATCCCAACTTTGTATAATGTTTGACCTTGACTTGTTTATTGAGAAAGAGAATGCCACACGAACTGGAAATTGATGGCGTTTGAGTACGAATGGTAGTGTTGTATCGGAAGGTGCAATACTAATCCTGGGTATAAATGTGCGTGTTCCTTTGTGACTGCCAGAAATTATTTCTCTGTCTATTATGTTTGGCAACAATCTTTTAACAACCAATCTTGCACCATTGCACAGTCCCTGTTTCGGATCAAAGTTACGGAGTAACATGATGACAGCACCATCTTTGAGACGAAGTTTGTGCAATGGCATTCCAGAAGGAGTTAATTGATTTAGGAATTCCATAGGATAATTTAGTGCCTCTTCAGGGTCATCACAGACAATGGAATCAGCGCTGAAGTACGTCTTTTCTTCCCCAGGAAATGCATCCGGTATCTCATCGTTGATCACAAATGTGGATTCATTCTTTGGAAACAACACGGCTCGTTGTGCTAGCGCATCATAGTTTGAATGGATTTCGTTCAAATTACCGAAAACAGCCTCTGCTAAAGAAATGTTGTCTTCTACACAGATACGATCAGGCAGTCGTATTAAATCTGAGTCAGGAATTGTTTCCAAGTCCCATTTCCAACCGACAGTAACCATTTTGAGAATTATTCATCATCATTAGCTCTCATGTTTGATGTTAAGTTCAGCCGTTTGAACTTTGGCCACAACGTGCTACGCTTGATGCATGTGGTGATGATTGCTGCAGGTGCAGCGCGAGGTACAACGGGCAAAACCTGCCTGAAGTCCCCACCAAGAAGTAAGACCTTTCCACCAAAAGGAATGTTGTTGCTGGTTACATCCCGGAGACATCGATCAACAGCCGCTAAAGCATATGCTGGAGCCATAGGTGCTTCATCCCAAATGAATAGGTTGGCCTTCCTTAGAGCATCTGCATCTTTACTCGTCGGTGATATGTTGCATGTGGAGTTTTCCAAAATGGGCACTGGCAATTTAAATCGATGGTGCGATGTACGGCCCCCTGCTAGCAATGTTGATGCAATGCCCGAGTACGCCATTGGAAGAACCAAACGACACTGGCCTCGCAAGATGTGCAGAAGCGTATTATAGAGAAAGGTCTTGCCACTTCCGCTTAGTCCATCAACGAAAAACAACCGGTTGCCTGTGTACTGGTCCCTACAATGAACGGCCTGTAGGACCTCATCTACAATTTGGATTTGGTCATCATTTAGTAGTTGTCTGTTGTTTTCACCTTTTTCATGTTCATCTCCCGGTACATACTGATAATCATCGCTCGAAAGATCTTCAACAGTGTCTGGAGGTACTGGTAACTGAAATGCTTCCAAGGTCTGTCCATGTCTCAGGAGGAAGGACTGTATTTCTCGCAATGCCATGAAAATACTCTGTTCCAAGATATGGCCGCTGTGCACAAAATCTTCGCAAAGGTCGTTTTTATATTTTTCCCACAGTGCCGACGTGTCTGTTGGTGTGCAGAATATGCATAGGGTTGCAAAAAGAGATCTCAATTGTTGTGGCATGGCAAAGATAACTCCATCAGCTTAGGACCTGTCCCATTCTGTATCATCTTCTGTTAAATGTAATTTCCTGGCTGCATCCTTGTATGTTTCACAAACTGCTCCATCTACGGTTCTGAGATCTTCAAATGATGTTTTACCAGGGCAGTGCAGCAGGAGTACACGAAGATGAAAGTGCTCAATATCCATAGGGCTTGCCGAAACCATGTGTCCGATAAGCTTGTTGCCGCCCCGGCGTCGAAGTTTCCATGTCTTTCGTCCATCTTCAAATACGTAATATTTTGGAATGTCATGGTACAGATAACTTCATGCCTCAGGGTCTCTCTGGTTTAACTGAAACCAAGCTGTAAGTGTTGTACCCCTATGTCGTACAATGGCTTCTTCCTCGTTACCATCTCTGAACACAACAGTCTGCAATTCAGGTGTGTACCGCAAGTCTGGTGATGGAATGGGACTGTTTGTGCATTTCAAATTCCATCAATCTCCATGCTGCCTCTGGGGCACTGACATATCTGCAGTCCAAATAGGTCTTTATTTCGTCCACCTCCACTCTCCCGCGCTCTCGAATTTCGATGCTGGCACAGTCATGTCCCTTGTACACATATTTAAATAAGTACTTTATACTCTTTATGCTTGCGCAAACCTCAATGTTGATGTGTGCTCTGTACTTCTTCAGTAAATAAGCATTGAATGGGACCACAAATTGGCAATCAACATCGGTTCCATGAACAGTTATGGTGGGTCCATTTGGGGGACGCTTGTAAAGGGCATAGCCATCTATGCTCGCAAGTGTCTCTGCAGCATACGCTTTTGGAAAGCCTTTACTGCACACTCCATCTTTCACACAAATCGAATGGCGATTTAAAGTGCCACACGGACCATGTATCATGTGAGACTTCACCAAGGAATGGATCTCTGGTGACTTATTTGAATTAGGAATTTGTGCGGAAACAATTCTGTCAATGTCTTCGGCGGTACAAATTTTATCTTCTTGGCACAGCATGAGTAATATGTGGGCATGCGGTAGGCCACGCTTCTGATACTCGACGACGTAGAGAAATGCACGTACTTTGCCCAACACGTGCTTCTTCGTTATATCGTCGATTAACTCTTTTAATTTCAGATGAAACACGCGTGCCACTAAATCTGGTCTGCCTTCAGCTCGTTGTTGTTGTCCGATGTTTTCTTGTATCTCTGTCCATTTTGGATTACACGTGAACGTGATGAAAAGATCTGGTTTTCCGAATTTGCGAACAATGGCCATAGCATCTTGGTAGTTCTGCTGCATAGCTCTTGGACTCCCTGCAAAACTCGACGGCAAAATGACGATACGACCGACAGGACGTTGGTTATCAGCAGCAACGCTCTGGACGTGGTCCAGTAGTCCTCTGTATTCCATGGCTCTAAGGGTTTCCTGATTTTGTTTGAAGTATTGCAGTCGATTTGCTTCTGCCTTGCAATATCCGTCGACAACATACTGCTGGAACAATTTCCCCGAAGAATGGATAGTGCTGAATTCATTTCGAATAGCCAGTCGGTAGGCATAGAATTCACGATGAGTTACCTTGTTTCGAACCGCAGTTTGTCGCTGGTGAGGCATGTTTATCATCCATCCAGGCTCGCCATGTGGAAAGAGAATGGGATATGTCATGGGATCAATGTGAGAGGAAAGTGGAGAGAGATTGTGTAAGCCCTGGTCAAGCAAATGAACCTGGAAATCCCTGTTTGCAGGTGGTTCACCATCTTGTCCACTAACGAAGACAGCAGCAATTTCATCAGCAGTTGGTATGTTGTAACGTCTTTGGTTGTCTGCACACAGTCGACGAAAATGCATTTCCAAGGTAGAAGGGAGGCGATCTTCAAGGACAGCTTTCCTGATTTCTTCCTGTTCACGCTCGAACATAGTCTTGTAACATATGTGACATAAGGATTAACGTCAGATAGTATGTTGTGCAGTTCTGCCATCAATTCTTGCAAACATCTGTGATTCTCAGGTCGATTCATACGTTCCGTTGTAGCTTGAGCTGTATCCAAAATAAATAATTGTGCAAATTGTGCTTGTTCATGTACATGTGATGGATGTTATGGACCACAGCGATGGTAAATTTGACCGTGGATTTTGAAACAGTACGGTCCATTTCCTGGAGGAGATGAGATCTGAGTACCCATTGATGCAAAAGCTAATGCCGAATTGTAATTCCGGATATTGTCTCGGAAGTTGCGACATTTTCCATCGTCACCCTGATAAAGTTGTTGCAGTCGAGCAGGTACGGCAAATAGTGGAGGCAATTTAACTTTTCCCTTGGAACAACACAGTGTAAATCCATCCCCCTGTCCTGTTGATTCATTTGTGAAATGGTGTGCAGAACAGTACACACATGGTGACGTCATTGGACCGCAATTATGCTCTTGAACAACATTATCGGATACTTCGGCCGGATTCATTATGGCTGCGGTTGTATATGTTTGCTGAGCACTCCAACGTCTTCGTTGCAGCAGCATCCTGTGCGAGTCTGTGTTCATGTTCCTCGACTGTCTCGTTCTCCCTCCTCATCGTTGTTGCAGCAGCATCCTGTGCGAGTCTGTGTTCACGTTTGTCGAGGGTCTCGTTCTCCCTCCTCATCGTTGTTGCAGCAGCATCCTGTGCGAGTCTGTGTTCACGTTCCTCGACTGTCTCGTTCTCCCTCCTCATCGTTGTTGCAGCAGCATCCTGTGCGAGTCTGTGTTCACGTTCCTCGACTGTCTCGTTCTCCCTCCTCATCGTTGTTGCAGCAGCATCCTGTGCGAGTCTGTGTTCACGTTTGTCGAGGGTCTCGTTCTCCCTCCTCATCGTTGTTGCAGCAGCATCCTGTGCGAGTCTGTGTTCACGTTCCTCGACTGTCTCGTTCTCCCTCCTCATCGTTGTTGCAGCAGCATCCTGTGCGAGTCTGTGTTCACGTTCCGCAACTGTCTCGTTCTCCTGTCTCATTCGTTTTCTTGCTGCAACCTGTTCAAGTCTGCATTGACGTTCGACGACTGACTCGTTCGCCCTTCTCATTCGTTTTCTTGCTGCATCCTGTTCAAGTCTGCGTTCTTCATCGACTGTGTCATTCATTTTGAAAATGGAAGTTTCCACGCAACGCATGAATTGTCACGATCGTCAAGAGGGAGTGTCTCGTCATCATCAAATGACAAATAAATTACATTGTGAAAATTAAAGATTTCAAATAAACCTATTTAAAGTGTATGCGCAAATAACTAATAAATAAAAAAACAAAGAAATATCTCTCGGTAATTTCCTGAACCATATTTTACTTCCGGCTAATAATGTTGAATGAAATAAAAACGAAGAAATATATGTCGTTTTGTGACGACTGTCATCAAAAGTAAAAGTAATATATCTTAACGGAAAAGAAAAAGCGAATTTTAAACACCGGTATATGTCGACATATTTTAGGCGGTGTATTTTCGTTTATCATCATGGCGCGATTTAAAAAAATATATCTCTGCATTTTCCTCTCCAATACCTCCTCACACTTTACACACACATCGGCCCATGTTTACATATACTCACACACATATACACCCACACACATATACACATACACACACACACACACACGTACATCGACACACATGCACACACACACACACACGTATACACATATGTATCCACATATACACATATATGCACATTATACACATATATACATCTCCACACACACACACACACACAAACACACACAAACACACACAAACACACACACACACACACACACACACACACACACACACACACATATATATACACATACACACACACAGACATATACACAAAGAATTAAGTTAAGCACCCCCCCCGTTTTTTTACAACCTCGCACATTACAAGTTTGTTGTCGTCAAAACAGTGTAATATACCCATGATATTGCTATATTTTCTGGAGAAGTGATATTATGGTCACATAAAAACATAACAATCATGCCGTTTTCAATATTTTATTCTGAATAATTTAAGGTGAAATTTTTTGGGAATTTTAGGCATACTTTCACCTCAATTTAAGTATGGAGCTATAGGTCCATCACGGACAGTGTGGATGACGTTTATGTTTTCTAACGTACAGTCATTGTTCTGAGAAGACCTCTAGCGATCTTTGCGTCAATAACGTGTGTAGGACCCACGTGATCGGATCACTGACTCAACCCTACGTCTCATAGACCCTGTAAGCCGTCGTATGCGTTGCTGTGGCAGGTTGAACCCCCTCGAGCACGTTTGGGACATGTTGGGACGACAAATTGCGAAGATGGTCCCTCCAATAGCCAATCTGGATGAATTGGAACGTGCATTACATCGGGAATGGAACAACCTGCCACAGCAACGCATACGACGGCTTACAGGGTCTATGAGACGTAGGGTTGAGTCAGTGATCCGATCACGTGGGTCCTACACACGTTCTTGACGCAAAGATCGCTAGAGGTCTTCTCAGAACAATGACTGTACGTTAGAAAACATAAACGTCATCCACACTGTCCGTGATGGACCTATAGCTCCATACTTAAATTGAGGTGAAAATATGCCTAAAATTCCCAAAAATTTTCACCTTAAATTATTCAGAATAAAATATTGAAAACGGCATGATTGTTATGTTTTTATGTGACCATAATATCACTTCTCCAGAAAATATAGCAATATCATGGGTATATTACACTGTTTTGACGACAACAAACTTGTAATGTGCGAGGTTGTAAAAAAACGGGGGGGGTGCTTAACTTAATTCTTTGTGTATATATATACACATACACATACAACAACAACATGCATTTTAAGGCCATTTTCCCTGCTAGAGCGGGGGTTAGCCTACATACACATACACACACATATATGCAAGCACACACACACACACACATATATATATATGCACGCGCGCACGCACGCACACACACGCACACACAAACACACAAACACACACACACACACACACACACACACACACACACACACACACACACACACACACACACACACACACACACGTACACATGTCCCACATGTATATATCCCACATCCCACATGTATATACATGTTTAAAGTGTACATGCCCTTCCCCCCTCCCCCGCCCAGCAACGCTGGGTACTTCTGCTGGTAACTAATAAAATAAAAACGAAGAAATATCTCTCTGTAATTTCATGAAACTCGGTGGAATTGGATGAAATTCCCTCGGTGAATTCACTCGGTTTATTCGGTTTATTCGGTTCGGCTCGGCTCGGTTCACTCGGTTTAAAGAAAAAGCGATAATGTCGACATGTTGCCGTCTGTGTCATGTTGGGTGGTTGTTGGCGGTTGGGCGGTGTTGGGCGGTGGGCGGTGTTGGGCGGTGATACGGTGTATTTTAAAATATATATCTCTGCATTTTCCCGCGTTGCTGACAACGAGTCTAAAACCATCAATAAAAATGAAATCAGATGGTGAGTTAGATTGGAGATAAAGGCGTGAGAGAGACTCAATAAGGCCTTGAAGTTACAGGCATTTGAGATTTCATTTCGTTCTATAAACGGAAACTTTCATCGGATTTTCTTCCGGGTTTTTTTTCAAACGAGTCTAAAACTATGTTAGCGACTGCGAAAACTGAAATGATATATCGAATTAGAATTGAAATAAACCTGTGTGAGAGAGAAAGACAGCACGGGCCTAACTAAACAGGCCTCAAAGCTATTCGAGAAGTAGGAGTGGGTGGAGCTACTCTGCAAACCGAGTAAGCCACACCCCCGGACAGACGTCCAACAGACAGACAGACAGCCAGAATCACCTACGCCTATTATAATATACTAGCGGGGTCACCCGTGGGAATCCCACGGGCATGGATGTGTGTGACATTTCGACATATTGAGTTATATGCTGCACATTCATTTTTACAAAATGGTTACTGGCAAGTCATCAGATCCAGAAATGGTGTGAATTTAGTTATTTCACATAATATGTGACCCCTCACTCCTCTCCACCTGACACTCTCCTGTCTCCACCTGACACTCTCCTGTCTCCACCTGACACTCTCCTCTCTCCACCTAGCACTCCTCTCCTCTCCAAACCCTCACATCCCTCTCCTTTCCAATCCCTCACCTCTCCAATCCCTCACACTCCTCTCCTCTGCAATCCTTCACACGCCTCTCCAATCGCGCCTCACACTCCTCTCCAATCGCGCCTCACACTCCTCTCCAATCGCGCCTCACACTCCTCTCCAATCGTGCCTCACACTCCTCTCCAATCGTGCCTCACACTCCCCTCCAATCACTCCTCTCCAATCGTGCCTCACACTCCTCTCCAATCACGCCTCACACTCCTCTCCAATCGTGCCTCACACTCCTCTCCAATCGCGCCTCACACTCCTCTCCAATCGCGCCTCACTCGCCTCTCCAATCGGCTTTCCCCGTCTCGTTTCTCTCCTTTTTCTCCCGTCTCGTTCTTTTTCTTGCTCCAAATCGGCCCGTCGGAATCGGAAATCGGCCCGTCTCGCCCGTCGGCCCGTCGGAATCGGAAATCGGCCCGTCTTGCTTTTGTGCTTGTGCGTAAATAAATTGTGTTCATGACACCATTTCTGGTGTTGGGCTAGCGGCTAGGGTGCCGGCTTAGGATCCTGGGTTCGAATCTCGGTCGATCGCCGAATTAATGCCAGGGGGGTTGACTCAGCCTGTCATCCTTCCGAGGTCGGCTAATTGAGTACCAGTTCACTGGTAATTCCCTGTTTGTCGTTGAAGGCGGCAAAAAGGGTTGGCGTCAGGAAGGGCATCCGGCCGTAAAACATTGCTTCAAAAAGGGGACAAAAAAACAACAACTACCACGGTCCCCGAAAAGGCCAACCCCCGCTTTGCGGGGAAAAATGGCCTCTAAACGGTGGTTTTTACACCATTTCTGGATCTGATGACTTGCCAGTAACCATTTTGTAAAAATGAATGTGCAGCATCTAACTCAATATGTCGAAATGTCACACACATCCATGCCCGTGGGATTCCCACGGGTGACCCCGCAAGTTTGCATTGACGTTCGTCGATGGACTCGTTCGCCCGTCTCATTCGTTTTCTTGCTGCATCCTGTTCAAGTCTGCGTTCTTCATCGATCGTCTCATTCATTTTGGAAATAGAAGTTTCCACGCAGCGCATGAATTGTCACGATCCTCAAGAGGAATTTGTCTCGTAATCATCAAATGATAAATGGCAAGTAAATTATATTGTGGAAAATTAAAGATTTCAAATAAACCTATTTAAAGTGTATTCGCACATAACTAATTTTAAAAAACGAAGAAATATCTCTCGGTAATTTCCTGAAACATATTTTACTTCCGGCTAATAATGTTGAATTAAATAAAAACGAAGAAATATATGTCGGCATCATTGTTGACGTTTTTGTGACGACTGTCATCAAACGAAAAAGTAATATATCTTAACGGAAAAGCAAAAGCGAATTTTTAATATATATCGACACGTTGCCGTCGGTGTCATGTTGGGCGGTGTATGATACACCATGACGCGATTTTTAAAAATATATCTCTGCATTTTCCCGCGTGTGTGGAATGTTCTCAATTATTGCTGACACCGAGTCCAAAACCATCGATAAAAATGAAATCATATGGTGAGTTAGATTGGAGATAAAGGCGTGAGAGAGACTCAATGGCCTTGAAGTTGAAGTTACAGGCGTTTGAGAATTCATTTCGTTCTATAAACGGCAACTTTCATTGGATTTCCTTCCCGTTTTTTTTCAACCGAGTCGAAAACTATGTTAGCGACTGTGAAAAATGAAATGATATATCGAATTTTTAATATGTATCGACACGTTGCCGTCGGTGTCATGTTAGGCGGTGTATGATACACCATGACGCGATTTTAAAAAATATATCTGCATTTTCCCGCGTGTGTGGAATGTTCTCAATTATTGCTGACACCGACTCTAAAACCATCGATAAAAATGAAATCATATGGTGAGTTAGATTGGAGATAAAGGCGTGAGAGAGACTCAATGGCCTTGAAGTTACAGGCATTTGAGAATTCATTTCGTTCTATAAACGGCAACTTTCATCGGATTTTCTTCTCGTTTTTTTTCAACCGAGTCTAAAACTATGTTAGCGACTGTGAAAAATGAAATGATATATCGAATTTAAAATAGATATCGACACATTGCCGTCGGTGTCATGTTGGGCGGTGTATGATACACCATGACGCGATTTTAAAAAATATATCTCTGCATTTTCCCGCGTGTGTGGAATGTTTGTGGAAAATTAAAGATTTCAAATAAACCTATTTAAAGTGTATGCGCACATAACTAATAAAAAAAACGAAGAAATATCTCTCGGTAATTTCCTGAAACATATTTTACTTCCGGCTAATATGTTGAATGAAATAAAAACGAAGAAATATATGTCGGCATCATTGTTGACGTTTTTGTGACGACTATCATCAAACGAAATAGTAATATATCATAACGGAAAAGCAAAAGCGAATTTTTAATATATATCGACACATTGCCGGCGGTGTCATGTTGGGCGGTGTATGATACACCATGACGCGATTTAAAAAAATATATCTCTGCATTTTCCCGCGTGTGTGGATTGTTCTCAATTATTGCTGACACCGAGTCTAAAAGTAAAACCATCGATAAAAATGAAATCATATGGTGAGTTAGATTGGAGATAAAGGCGTGAGAGAGACTCAATGGCCTTGAAGTTACAGGCCTTTGAGAATTCATTTCGTTCTATAAACGGCAACTTTCATCGGATTTTCTTCCCGTTTTTTTTCAACCGAGTCTAAAACTATGTTAGCGACTGTGAAAAATGAAATGATTTATCGAATTTGATTTGAAATAAAACTGGGGGAGAGCAAGACACCACGGGCCTACAAAACAGGACTCAAAGCTATGCGAGTTAATAAAATGGTGGATATTTGTTTATAGCCACTCCCAGAATGGGTGGAGCTATGGGTGGAGCTACTCTGCAAACCGAGTAAGCCACACCCCGGACAGACACCCAACAGATAGACAGACAGACAGACAGAATCATCTACGGCTATTATAATATAGATAATATAATATATAATATAATATAAAATACTATAATGTCTTAACTATAATTTTTACAAGAAATGGATATAAGAAGAAAGCGTACAGCATGAAGTTTTATTTAAAATTCGATATGGGCACCAGAATTTGCCACCAGCTTCTCAAGCCGCCCGGGAACTGCGTCAACTGATTTCACCAGGAACTCTTGTGGGATGGAAGACATAACTTCTTGTATTCGCCCTTCAAGTTCTTCCAAAGTCGTTGGTTTGGTACAGTAGACTTGCTTTTACCCAACGCCAAAGAAAAAAGTCACATGGTGTTAAGTCAGGGCTCCTGGCTGGCCACTCATATGGACCACGACGACCCATCCATCTCCCAGGGAAGTGGGCATTCAGCCATTCACGAACAACAATAGCAAAATGTGGAGGAGCGCCATCTTGCATGAAAATTAAATCTTCAACATTCTCCGAAGCACTGATAATTGGCCAGATTTCGTCTTGCAGCATGGTGAGGTACCTTTTGGCATTCATGGTATCGCAAAGAATGAAGGGACCTACAATCTTTCCGAAGTCATTCCACACCACACCGTTACCATGGGCCGATATTGCGTTTTTTCAGAAATAACACGAGGATCTTCTCCTGCCCAGTAATAGCAGTTGTGACGGTTCACAAACCCACTGATGTGAAATACCGCTTCATCAGACCAGAGGATATTTTTAAAGAGATCAGACCAATCTTCATACCACTAGCTGGGCACGCTCCTGCAGGGTAAGACGTCCAGCCATGTTTGTAGGGCTTCCGAATTTCAAACAAAAAATAATCTGAAAAAAAACCAACACAGATTAAATTCTCATACATTAAGGAACAAACACTAAACATTTGAGAAAAATATTACAATAAATAAATAATTTCTAAATATTTTAAAATAGGGAGTTACTTTTCAATCACCCTGTATGTATATATATATATATATATATATATATATATATATATATATATATATATATATAATCGTTAGATTAAATAAGACGCGGACGTAGCTTCAGGACGTCGATCTTTAATTGTCGACCAAGCTTTCGACCAACAAAGGTCTTCTTCTGAGTCAGCCCCAAGTTCAACGGAAGTTGAACCATATCTCTACATACATATCTACATACATACATACATATCTCTACATATCTAAAGACAACTTCCGTTGAACTTGGGGCTGACTCAGAAGAAGACCTTTGTTGGTCGAAAGCTTGGTCGACAATTAAAGATCGACGTCCTGAAGCTACGTCCGCGTCTTATTTAATCTAACGATTATATATTCAATACAAATGAGACGCCCTGCTCGTACTTTGGAGTTTCTACTATTTCTTACAGTTATATATATATATATATATATATATATATATATATATATATATATATATATATATATATATATATATACATATACATATATATATATACATATATATACACATATATATATATATATATATGCATATACATATATATACATATATATATATATATATATATATATATATATATATATATATATATATATATATATATATATATATATATATATATATATATATATAAATATTGTTACGGGACCGCGGCGAGGATGTTGTTTGCCGAGCGGATGGCCGCCGCGCCCGAACAGTTACCCCGACTAACCCGATTCCTGAACGTTGGCCAAAATCGCGCCACAGATATTCAATAGGGAAAAGACAAAGGCGACACGGATGTGAAGAAGAAGAAGGAGACAAAAAGGTTTGAAATACGATTATTATTTATTACTATTTACAGGATTGAAAGAAACCAAGGAAGAAGGAAAGATAAGAAAATAAAGCAGAAAGAGGGACGGACCAGAAAGACACAGTGAAAATACTAGCTTAACTAACTAAACAGGCTTAACTTATTACCCTGGGACAAGACACACAGAACAAACTCACGTACACGAATGAGGAAATTGCAGGCAGGAATGACAGGAGGTGGGTGGCTGGAGGGGGAGGAAGGCACGGAGCTGGCTGAAGCTTGATCCCGCACGGGACGTCGGGCTGGACCTCGACGGCCGCCGATGCCACCGATCCTGTCGTGTGCACGGGGTAACGGGTCGGAGCTGCTTGGTGGAGCCAAGCTGCTGGTGGGGGGTCTGGCGTGACGGGTTCTCTCTCCCTCTCTCACAAACTCCAGGACTCTTTCTCTCTTTGCTTCACTTCGCCCCCTTCTCTCCTCTCTCTTTCTTAGTCCAACCCAGTCCAACAACTTCCTCTCTTGCTTAGTCCAACTCTTAGTCCAACTCAGTCCTCTCTTGCTTAGTCCAACAACAACTTCCAGGCTTTCGCGCGCGCTCTATATAGCGCCTCAGGCGATCAAGCCGCTGGTGTCCAGGATACGCCCATCGGTGGGCTCGCCTCGGCCCTGATTGGTCCAGCACGGCCCTCTGGCTCCGCCCTTGATGACGATGGGCGGGGCACGTCCAGGAGTCGGCAGCTCCTCCCCCTTCTTCTCCAAGCCGACCTCGTGGCGAATGGAGTCGCGGAGGGAACAGTTGGCAATTGTTGGAAGGGGAATGTGAATGAAAGGGGATCTACTCTTATTTCACTTGGTGCAATGGAGTATTTAAATTAATGGGAGACACAGCCTTACACTAATACACATAATAAGGATATAACTACTGAACAGGGATATATGGTGTCCTTCGTGTATGCTTTATGGAATTAACTACGGGAACGCCCTTTGACCTTTATACAACAGACTGGAGGCAGGAGGGTCCAGAATAAAGCAATAATAATAAAAAAAAACACAATAAAAAAAACACAATCCTCATATCCACAACAATATATATATATATATATATATATATATAACTATATATATATATATATATATATATATATATATATATATATATATATATATATATATATATATATGTACATACATACATACACAGACTTGGCATTTAATATGGAATTTTTTTTTTTCTTGACGGGTTTACTTTCTTAACTCAGTATATCAATCTGGTGAGTTTCTTTTACACTTTGGTGATTTATTTGTTAAAAGAACCATGTCACTGATTGTCTGTCGCAGCAAGAAGTCAACAACAGGATTATATCACAGGTGGCGTGGCAAAATGTACGGACAAGTGCCAGCCATTGATCTCGCGAGATCTTGGAGACGGCGGCAGGGATTTTCGAAGCTCCACACGGTCTCCACGTTTTTCGAAGTTAAGTCTGTTCACAATTGTATTTTGTCGAAACTGTATTTATCTTTCGGTGTGTGAAGTTATTGTGTGCAACTTTGGTTGTTTCTCGGTGTTTATCTTTCATAAATTGATCGTCTGTTTGCCGTGTCGCGAGCAAGGCCTTGTACAGTGTGCACTGTACAACCTTGAGGCTTTGTTTTTCTCTCAGTGGTCCGTCGTTTGTGATCCAATAACTTTCGTTCTCTGTATTCCCAGTCTTTTCACCCACAGCCTACTTCCTTGTGTAAATCTCAACTCAAAAAAAAAAAAAAAAAAAAAAAAAAAAAAAAAAAAAAAAACCTTTTCCTTCTCTGTTCTCATTCGTTTATTCATTCTTATTCGTTCGTTCGTTCTTCGACCACGTGTTTCTCCCCCATTTCCCCAGATAGTTTTCACTCATTAACCTTCAATGTTTACACTTTCCCCTCAAGTTATGTATTCCGTCATATTTTATAACACCTTTTTCTTCTTCTTCTTTAAAAGGCTGCTTTCGACTTGCTCACCAAATCAATTCATCCCAAAAAAAATATCCATCTCCTATAGTGCCTTTGTTCTACATTCCCTAAACTCTCCTGCACTCCATCCTCCATCCAGCGTCCTTAAACGTATTTTTAACTCGAAGGTCACAAGAAACTCATTTTGCAATAAATGTTCGTTTCCCATAAATCGTACACTTTCAAAAATCCAATCTCACCCCTCCCCTCCAAATCTTCCCCATAACCCCTCCCCTCCAAATCTTCCCCATCACCCCTCCCCTCCAAATCTTCCCCATCACCCATCCCTTTCAAATCTCCCCCCTTGCCCCCTCCCTCCTAAACTACCCCCTCACCCCTCCCCGCCAAGACGCCCCCTCGCCCCTCCCCTCCTAGACTCCTGCCTCACCCCTCCCCTCCAAATCTCCCCCATATCCCATCCCTTTCAAATCCCTCCCCTTGTCCCTTCCCTCCCAAACTCCCCCCTCACCCCTCCCCTTCAAATCTCCCCACCCTCATTGCTTCTCAATTTCCCCCCGCTCACTCCCCCTCCTCAAAGCGTCCTCCCCGCTTCTTCCCCCTTCAAACTCTCACCTCCATCTCCCCCAACCTTCTGCCTCGCTCTTCCCCCTCCTCAAATAACACCTCATTGTGGCTCACCCAATCACCATCAAACTTTTTGTCCGCCCCATCCTTCCCTTTCTCCGAGCTATTCTGAAATCTCTGACACACCTTCAACAGCTCTCCCTACCTCTTCCACCTCTTCCACATCTTACCCTACCCCTCCTCCCCCCTGTTCTGTATCTGATGCTCCCCCTTCCTCTTCATTAACGGTATGGACCTCAAACATCCGGGGCCTTCGTTCAAACTTAACCGATCTCTCCATACAGGTTGCTTCTGTCAAACCAGACGTGATCTGCTTAACAGAAACATTCCTCCTTTATGATGTCTCTGATTCCATAGTATCTCTCCCGGGCTACTCCCTCCTCCGGTATGATAGACCTGAGCCTCGTCCTGGAGGCGGGGTTGCTATCTTTATCAAAAACTCTCTTCCTCACTCGCCCTGCACTGCACTCTCTCCACCTCACCCCCAGGAATACCTCTGGCTACGGCTTCCCCTTCGCTCCCACCTCTTGTTCATATGTGTGTTGTACCGTCCACCAAACAGTGATGACTCCATCTACATCTCGCTGTCTGATGATATGGACCAACTTCTATCTACTCATCCCAACTCTCTCTTCCTCATATGTGGTGATTTCAACTGTCATCATGCCAGTTGGCTGGGTGTGGGTACCTCTCTCACCAGCCATGGCTCCTCAGCAAAGGACTTCTGCGACTCACTGGGACTGACACAATCTGTCAATTTCCCGACCCGGATCTCAGTCAACGGAACATCTTCTCTTCTGGACTTGGTTATGACTAACTTCCCTAAAAATGTCTGCTGCTCTTCTTCTGCTCCGATCGGAACATCTGATCATGTCCTTGTTAAAGTGGACATCTCTCTGACCATCCTCAGGGAGCCTGCTCAGCGTCGACGAGTCTGGCATTTCACTCAGGCCAACTGGCACGGTCTTCAAGCAGCCATCAATCATCTGGACTGGTCTCCCATCTCTACCACCTCTGACATCAACTCATCCTGGGAATTCTTCCAAAGTAAATTGCTCTCTCTCATGCACAGATTTATCCCATCTCGTCTTCAGTTGTCATACCCTTCCTCCCGTCCATGGTACACGGAATCTTGTGGTGAGGCTGTTGCCCAGAAACAACTTGCCTTCGTCTCCTGGAAAGCAAATCCAACGGAAGGAAATCTCATTTCCTTCCACAAAGCCCGAAACAACTGTGTGTCCACCCTCAGGAGAGCCAGGAAACAATATCTCTCCGTTCTCAAGACCGAACTCTCTTATCTGTCTCCCTCTTCCAAATCCTGGTGGCGTCTGGTCAAATCCGTTTCTGGTGTTTGTTCCCCCTCCATCCCCTCCCTTACCTCAAACGGCTACACAGCTGACTCCGCACGTGAAAAAGCTGAATGCCTCAACTCTGTGTTTGCCTCTAAATCTTGTGTCCCAAACCCATCCCTCTCTGTACCCACCATACCCAGTCGTACCCTGCTGCTCCTGGACTCCGTGTCCTTTCCTCCTGACAAGGTGGAAAAGTTTCTGTCAACCCTCGACTCTGATTCTGCAACTGGACCCGACGGCATCAGCCCACGGGTCCTAAAATCCTGCTCTGCTGCTCTATCTCACCCTCTCTCTGTTCTCTTCACCCTCTCTTTTGCTCAAGGTCAACTGCCATCTGCTTGGAAATCAGCCAACATCACCGCTTTGCACAAAAAAGGTGCAAAAACAGATCCTAGCAACTACAGACCAATCAGCCTTCTCCCAATTATCAGCAAAGTCATGGAATCCATCATTGCTTCTGATATGAAATCTTTCCACTTCTCCAATGGCTTGATCTCTGATCATCAATTTGGTTTCAGACCAGGTCACTCTACTCTGGACATGCTGCTTCTGCTGTCTCAACAATGGATGGAGGTCCTCAATGCCAAACAGGAAATTAGAGCTGTCTCCCTCGACATATCACGTGCCTTCGACACGGTCTGGCACCCCGCTCTGCTCACCAAACTCTCCTCCTTTGGTATCCATGGAAATCTCCACGCATGGCTGGCGGACTTCCTCTCTAGTCGTCGTCAACGTGTGGCCCTGAATGGGTTTCTCTCATCTCCTCTTCCTGTTCAGGCTGGAGTTCCCCAAGGCAGTGTTCTGGGCCCCGTGCTTTTTCTGGTCTTCATCAATGATCTCTCTGACTCTCTCGAAAATCCTCTCTATCTCTTTGCTGATGACTCCACTCTCTGCCGCTCCATTCCTCTTCCCTCAGATCGGCAGTCTGCTGCCTCCTCACTCTCTGAAGACCTGGACAAAATCACAGACTGGTCAAACAAGTGGAACATGTCTTTCAATCCTGACAAATCTCACACTCTTACTATGTCTCTCCGAAAAGATCGACTGGACAACCCTCCCATCTACTTTCTCAACAATCCTCTCCAAGAAGTTCTGTCGCTCAAGATTTTGGGTCTCACTATCTGCCATGATCTTTCTTGGGAAAACCACATTTCAAAGCTGGCCTCCAAAGCCAGTCGCCGACTGGGCATCCTCCGTCGTGCGAAGTCCTTCCTCGGCACACCTGAGCTCCTCACCACATACAAGGCTTTCATCCGCAGCTCAATGGAATACTGTTCTCCCCTATGGGCCGGTGCTCCTGCCTCACACCTAGCTCGGCTTCACGCTGTTGAAACCAAAGCTTTCAGAATTATTGGAATCTCCCGCGATGAAGCTATCTCTGAGGGCCTTTCACTCACTCACCGCAGGCAGGTAGGTGGTCTTTCTGTCTTCTACCGACTCCTCTCCGGCCTTGCACCCCCAGCTCTCTCTGTGCTCTGTCCCCCAAATATTCCTACAGGTCGCACAAGATCTGCCAGCAACCCTCTGATGGTTAAACTGCCGAAATCTCGGCTCTCCGCTCACCTTCACTCTTTCATTCCTCTTTTCTCCCGCCTCTGGAACAAACTCCCTCACTCCCTTCAATCCCACTCCTCCCTCCAGGTCTTTAAAACAGCTGTTCACCACCATCTCTTATCTTCCCCCATCCAAAACCTTGATCTTTTCTACCCCCGCTAATTCACCCCAGATCCACCTTGTTTGAAATTCCAACTTCTTTCCTGGAAGTCCTGGCAGTGTCCATATGTTTTATACCTCTCCCACTGCCCCCTTCCCACGCCCCCCCCCCCAAAGCCCTCGCCCTCTCTCAGATCTCTCGATGTCTCCATGTCTCTCGGTCCCTGCTCTCAAATGTTGTGTTTGTGTCCTTCCCCCTCTCTCCCCATCTTGTCTACCGCTCCCTATGTTATATGTTTTATGTGTCGGTTTGTCTTTCTGTGTGATTAATGTTCGCTCTTTCACGAGCCTCGATATTGTATACAAAAAAAAAAAAGAAAAAAAAAAAAAAGAAAAAAAAAAAAAAGTGCATTTGATGATTGGCTTCACAGTCGGGTATACAAGGGTTGTTACGTTCTGTATTAGTGGAAAACAACTGCTGCACGTCTCAAAAAGTTATTGCCGCTTCCTCTGGAGATGGTCCGTCAACTCGACAATGCTGTTTGTCATGGAGTGGTGGCTTTACGAAATTCCGGCATGAAACAGCGTGCTTTTGCTCGGCAGTAGGGCATCACTCAAGGTCAGGTGTCAAAGATCCTGAAACGAAATGCTCAGAGGGGTGTCCCTACTCCAATACCGAGGCCAGGACGTCCCCGCAGAAGCACAAGGAGGGATGATCGCCAGCTGCACCGGTTAGTCCGCAATGGCCGTACCAAGTCAGCTAATCGGCTTAGGGCTGAGTGGCAGCAACTGACAAGTGTGCCTGTATCCAGAAGGCTCGTCGACCAACGACTGGTTCAAGCAGGCTATCGTGCCAGGCGTCCCCTGAGAAAGCCACGCCTGACCAGACAACACCGCCAGCGCCGATTGCAGTGGGCCAGAGAGCACCGTCAATGGCAGCCAGGACACTGGAATCACGTGATCTTCAGTGACGAGTCTAGATTTCTGGTCTATCGTCAAGATGGCCGTGTCTGAGTGTGCAGACAAGTGCATGAAGCCTACAACAAACATTGTATAGTGCCAAGAGTCCAAGCTGGAGGTGGTGGGGTGACCGTTTGGGCTGCTTTTCATGCAGGGGGCAAAACTGACCTGGTTGTTCTGCTTGGAAACCTGAACCAGTTCAAGTACAGGGCCATTCTGGAAGAAACATTGCTTCCATTTGCTCGTGGAGCCTTTCGAGGAAACTTTGTCTTCCAAGATGACAATGCATGGCCTCATCGTGCTCGCATGATCCAACACTTTCTTGCTGACCATGGTGTAGAGCATATGGAGTGGCCTGCCATGTCCCCGGATATGAATCCGATAGAGAACTTGTGGGCAGAATTAACGCGTCAAATCGACCACTTGGACCAGCAGCCTGCCTCTGTGCGTGAATTGCAGCAGGCTATTGTCACTGCATGGCAAGCGATTCCTGTCCAAACCTTGGAAAATCTCGTTAACAGCATGCCTCAACGTGTACGTGCTCTCCTGAATGCTCGTGGGGGTTACACAAAGTACTGAACTGTAATTTTACTGTACGTAATCCCAGTCGTAATTTAACTTTTGTTTTTGTTAAATAATGTTTTGGCAAATGTGCAAAATAAAGAGATACTTCTGGAAAACGCACAGAAGTTTAACACAGTACTGTCCGTGAATTGAGTTCGATATCAGTTTACATCACTTTCAAGGATCAATTTATTTGCTTCGAAATGTCAAATGTGGTTTTTGTTTCTTTTAAAGGTCACATTAACAAAATCTAGAATAATTTCAACATAATTCCAAAGAACTTTTGGTTCTAAGACATCTTGAAAAGTAAGTTCACCCCCACAAAAAAACGTACGTACGTATATACGTACATACATACGATACATACGATACATACGATACATGCGATACATGCGATACATACGATACATACCATACATACCATACATACCATACATACCATACCATACATACCATACATACCATACATATATATATATATATATATATATATATATATATATATATATATATATATATATATATATATATATATATATATATATATATATATATATATATGTATATATATGTATATATATATATATATATATACAGTGAAACCTTGACTTACGAGTTTAATTCGTTCTGTGACCGAGCTCGTAACTCAATTTGCTCGTTTCTCAAATTAAATTTCCCCATTAAAATGCATTGAAATGCTATTAATCCGTTCCAGCCCCCAAAAAACCACACCAATTTTTTTTGTTACGTGTTTTTAAATAAGAAAAATGTACTTTATAAATAACAAATAATGTATAAACAAGCACGACCTCGTATATACTGTATATAATAAGCGGCGTTACGCGCGCTGCTTGTAAACAAGGAGGAAGCGGACAACGCGGTAATTTGTAAGAGTCTTTATTCAAGAGCTCACTGTAACACTGGCGCGCTCCGGTCCGGGCTGCGCGCCCGGTGTATATCCTGAGGCCACGCCTACCCCTCGGCGTGGCCCCCCGCCCACGCCTACCCCTCGGCGTGGCCCCCGCCCACTTGGTGTGCAGAATTATGTCACCATGCCAGTGAGCTTCCGTGTCCGCCACAATGTAAAGAAATAAACTGGTTTTATTAAGTGTATTTACCTTGAAGATCAGACGAAGATGCTGGCGGAGGTGGAGGAGATGACTTTTGCCTTTTTCGCCACACTTTCCTCGCTTTCACTTGCAGGGCGTTTCAATAAAAACCTGTCCAACGAGGTTTGTTTCTTCCTCCCTTTCAAAATGTTTCGATCGTACTGCTACGATCGTACTGCCTCGCCAAGTCGACAACACGCACACCTCGCTCATGTTTTTCGACGATTGCGTTTTATATGCAAGCACATCATCCTCTTCTTCTTCTCAGTACTGCCCTTGGCACTCAATTTCTTAGGACCCATGGTTAAAACTAAGAATTTTTCCAAAATAACCAACATGCGAAAACAAAGCAGCAGCGATATACGGCAGAGATGCTTGCACGGCAAGATAACCACGTGACCGGAACGCTCGTTGGGCCACCTCGTGGCGGGTGGCGTAAGCTCGTAACTCAGATCTCGGCTCGCATCTCAAAGCAAAAAACCGCCCGAGCGACGGCTCGTATCTCGGAAAACTCGTAAGTTGGTGCACTCGTAAGTCAAGGTTTCAGTGTGTGTGTGTGTGTGTGTGTGTGTGTGTGTGTGTGTGTATGTATGTATATATATATATATATATATATATATATATATATATAAATATATATATATATATATATATATATATATATATATATTGTTGTGGTTTTTAGAACCCTCCACTTGGTAAATTTTTGTAAATGTTCCCTTATAAATAATCCCCTGTAAATAATCCCATTTTTGGTGTAAAGGTCAAAGGTCGCACCCTAGTTAGGCCATGCACAACACGTAGGACACCATAGGATCTTCTTTAGTTATTTCATTAGTCTATGTTTCAGATAAGGATCTGTTTCCAATAGTTGAATCTGCGTTGTATTAATCAAATAATCTAGGCCCCTTCAATTATCCCCAATCTCTCTCTCTCTCTCCAAAGTGCCAGTAGCCATATTGCCGCCGTCGCTGCCTTTTGGTTTGTTCCTGCCCGCCACCATTACGCACGCGGTCAGAGTGGGAGAAAAAGGGAGGAGCGGCCAGGAACATAGGCGTGGCCCCATCAACGCGTCACGAGGGGAGGTAACAATAAACCCTCGTGACCAATCTGGGCCGAGGCGTGTTCACCGGTAGGCGGAGCAAAGCGGACGCGGCTTGATATGCGAGGCTTGCAATAAAGGCGCGAGCGCACAGCCCTTTCAAAGAGAGCAGATGCGGGGGAGATCGGCAGATGCGAGGAGAGAAGATCGGCAAAAGATCGGCCAACGTGAGAGAACAGCGCAGAGGTGGCGAATATAAGAACATTGCGCGGAGGATCGCTTGGGACGATCGTGTGATACGAACTGCCGTTGGTTTTGAGAGCGTTCGGCACGCTATACGTACGCGCATTCCAGCCCCTCGCATTTGTAAGGTCCGGTCGCGCGCCAACGACACCAGCTGCCTGCCATTCTTCGCGGCGGACCCAGAGCCTGGAACCATCTGCTTGGACCCTTCTCTTCCTTCCCACCACCACCACCCCATTCGTGTAAGTGTGTTTGTATTGTCATGGGCGTGTTATATAAGAGTGTATAAGGTTGCCCTATGTCCTTTTATGTCCTTCTTTCTTGTATATTCCCTTCTTTCGTTTCCTCTTTTAGATAGTTAATAAATCATATTTGTTCTTCCTTCACCCTTCTTATTCTTTGCTTCCTCTCATCCGGTCGCTTTAGTCTTTTCCCAATTGAATACCTGTGGCACGATTAGAACCGCTCAGAATCGGGTTAGTCTTTTTGCTAACGGCTCGGATCGTGGATTGCTAAACCGCTCGGCAATTACCATCACATCCGCGGTTCGAGCAGGGACTCATCTCCCTGCTTTGCGGAGAGATTGGTGAAGGTATTTGGGAAACCTTTGACCAATCACCCTGGCCAATCTCATCCCGCAAAGGAGCGGGATAGTTCCAGGACCGGAGACGGCCAGCTTAACAAGACAAGGGGATTAACCCCCCCCCCCCCCCTTGCTAACGGGAGTGCCGTGCTTCGAGATCCGCAACAATTGGTGTCAGGAGTGGGATTGGACCCGAACCAAATTCTAATCCATCCAAAAGAATTTGGTCGAAATTACGAGCGGCCGAAATTTTATTATAATATCCAAATTATAATCGTGCCATGGATGATCAAGGCGGTCGGATGCCGGTGGGGGAGATAGAAGAGGGGTTAGAGTCGACCCAGGACCCCAGGGAAGAGGTGGGAGTAATGCAGGAGGAAAGCAAAGAAGGTGCGGTAGCGGGGGTTGCAGGTGCACAAGATGGCGGCACCTCACACGTGGCAGCGGGGGCCGCGCCCGCTGCGCAAATGGTTGTGATAGATGTGGAGGCCTTCATGACGCAATTCTTAGCGATGATGGGAGTGTCAAGACAGGAACTGAACAAAGAGATGGATCGAAGGGCCAGATTGAAAAAGGCGGGGGAGAACATTGACCGCGAGTTGGGTGAGAAGGTCCCAAGGGTACGCGACGAGGTAACGCGGTTTGAGAAGCGCGGGGTGAGTGAGTTGGAGCAAGGCAAAGTCACGTGGACCGGGGTAGAAATCGCGACCCGGGGTATGGGGAAGCCGGCGACCGCCGAGGTAGAAGAGAAAATTTTAATAGAGCCAGCGGTCGTCGAAGGAAAGGAAAAAGAAATTAAAGAATTAATTCAAATTGGCAAAGAAACCGAACCAATAATGGAAATAGTCGAAATTGAAAAGACAACGGAGGTAGTCCAGGAATTGAGGGGAGAAATGGAAAATGCACAAAGTCTGGATTCGCATTGTGATGCTGTGCTTGTTAACCCCATTGAAAGTTTGCAGGTGGTGGAAGAACGAAGAAGAAGAAGCGCCCAGGTGAGTCGGGCTGTATATTGTGCGGGGAGATTTTGCAGGAGAATGTTTGGCGCGAGAGGGTTTCTCGCGCGCTTGGGATTGAGACGGCACCGGGCGTTTGTGGAGGGTCCCTTGTGAGTGGTGCGAGAGAAAATGGCGCGTGTGTGAGGAAAAGGTGTGTGAAGGTGAACGGCGCGCGTGTGCGAATGGCGTCGGAGCGCGAGTGTAATACCGGGTGCAAGGGAGAATGCACGACAGAGTATGGAAGTGAAACCGAGTGCGAGCGAGAATGCACGTCAGGGTGTATGTGTGATGAGAGTGATACGGAGAGTGAGATGGATGAGGAGCGGGTGCGAGGAGGCACACCTGAGTTGGTTGTGGCGCGTGTGCGGGAGGGCACATCGGAGCGCGTGAGTGGGTATGTGCAGGAGTGCACACCCGTGGTGAGTGTTATGGAGGACGTAACGGAGGAAAGGTGTGGAACGGAGTGTGTGATAACAGAGTGTGCGAATGGTGGAATGGATGCGCAAGAATGTGCGCGACTAGAATGCATGGGATGTACGAGAGGCGTTGGAGCGCCGGGTTTGGTGAATGTAAAAAGGAACGCGTGGTGTGAGCATGCGAGTAGGGCATCGACGTTGACCGGAGCAGCGGTTAGGCCGACGTATAGCCGACGCGAGCTCCCGGTCCGTGCCGGGCAGTGTGGGCTGCGGGACCCGGTGGGGATCGGTGTCGCGTCGCTCCTCTTCGGAGCGTCGTGCACGATTCGGGCCGGGCCCCGCCCTGCACGGTCGATTCCGAGCTTTGCTAGGCAAAGCCACTGGCCCGGTTCGAGGGGAGGTAGGAGGGGTCGGAACGGCGCCCCCTTGTGGTGGTGGCGTTCCACCTGGGCAAGGCTGGGCCATCGCGCTTGGGAGCACAAGGCCCCGCGCCGGGATGGTGCTTTGAGCCTTGGCCCGACGAAACCTCCTCCCCTGAATCGAGTGCCGGACGGACCCAACCGCAGGAGACCAAACCACCCGTATGCATTGCGCGGCTTCGCGAAGCCGAGCTTTGAAAATGCATTGACGCACCGAGGCTCATAGTACAGTGACTGGATTATAAATATTGATGGCAAATGGTATATGGTGTAGAGGGATGGTAGATTTACCATACCTCACATCACATCGTGGGGGCAAAGGAGCAATAGGATTTATGGGGTATGGCTGTGAAAACTAGCCCGGGAGGGTTAGGTTATAATGTTAGGGTTTAGAAAGATGACCATAGGGGACTGTAGATTTAAGTAGTGACATTGTACCTGTAGAGGGGACGTAGCAGATTAGTGGATTATAATGACGAGGGAGTGCAATAGTATAAGGGGTGACTGGGGAGCACGAGTTTCAGAAGGGAGTAGTTAGATCAGATGATGCAGTGTGTGTGAAGAAAGAGTATTGAGCAGAGTATTGTGAGTGTATTGTATTGAGTGAATGGTCCTGGAGGGAAGGAGAGTGCAAGTGCCACCAGGTGTGCAGGTGCCACCAGGTGTGCAAGTGCCACCAGGTGTGTGGGCACAAGGTGTGCAAGTGAAAATACAGGTGAATGGAGAATGGTTGCATGGAATAGATGGTATGGAATGAATGGAGTATGGAATAGATGGTATGGAGTGAATGGAGTATGGAATAGATGGTATTGAGTATGGAATAGATGGTATGGAGTATGGAATGGATGGTGTGGAGTGAGTAGTGTGGAATACGTGGAGTGGAGTGGTTGGTGCGAAAGGAGTGGATGGGGAAGATGGACCCCTTCACGAATACCCGGGGAGGGTAGTTTAAAAGTAGGTAGAGGGATTAGATAAATTGTGGTTGGATATTGGCATCTGTGGTGCGGGTAGTTGCATGGGAGTGTTGTGTTGGGTGCATTAGTAGAGTAAATTGGCTGGGCGTGTGGCCTGTTAGTACGTGTGATTAATTGGGCACTCCGCCACTGTTAGTATGTCGGCCAGGTGAGGCCGCACGTAGGCTCTGGGAGCCAGTAGAGTTGTTCAATGGGGCCCGAGGATCCGGAGGACGGACCCGGGTAGCCCGACGCCAGAGAGGGCGGTAGGGAGTGAGAGCACCAGAGGGCCTTCCCCAGGTAGGTTAGGGTAAGGAGCAGGTAAGCTCGGAGACAACTGCAGTGGCGGAGGTGTGCAGGTGAGGGGACCTGCTGGGAGCACCACACGACCCAGCCCGGAAATTGTGCGAGGGCACAGGGAGTAGAATCGGGGGAGTGAGACTCCAAATTGGTGAGCACCACAGTTTGATCAATGGGAGTTCGGTTTTTAGAACCACATAGTGTAAAATGGCCAATGGTTTGGCAGGGAAAGACCCCGGGTAGTGTAAAGTGGGTTAAAGTCATTTAGAAGGTAGTTAGGATTGTAAGTCTCTTCGCACCATCTACATCCACTCATCAAGGTGACAGGACTCCACACCACCGGTTTTTGCAAATGTCTAGTATGTAAGACGCATCATGACGTGGGGGTGACATTGTGCTGATGTTCCATCTCTTCCTCCTTAGGAGGGATTGGTGATAAATTGATTGATGGCAAATTTGGTTGGAGGGATTGTGGACGAATTTGGTATTAGGGGAGATAAGGGGAAGACAAGACGATAGCGACAGATTTGTAAAATTGTGTAAATATGGGGTAAGGGCAAGGGTAGATTAGGTGACAGGGGGGGAACGTACGGTAGGGACGAGCTTTCTCCGCTCGTTCTCCTGCGCACCTCACCTCTGCATTACCTTGTGTTGATGTGTACCCTTGCGCCCTTGAACCCCGCTAACCCTGCTTGTCTTCCTTCCCCACTCATGGACCGTGGTCTTTGTGTGCTGAGGGGAAAGTGTGCAGGTGCCCGCAGTTGTGTGCCCGCACCCTCGCTGCTGCCTGCCTGGACCGGTACCACACTTATGGACCGCACGTTGTTGTGGCCGAGCACCACCATATGGACCACATGTCTGTGGCCGAGCACCACTCATGGACCCCACGTTTTGGGGCCTGGCATCGCTGCTGGGAATCTTGCTTGGGGACCACGGTTGAGGTGGCACCTAAGCCATGCAGGTGGACCACCTTAGTTGGCCCCTGCTGGCCATAATTAAAGAAATGGACGTGTTTTGTGCCTTCTTTTTAGTACCAACTAGGCAGCAAGCAAGAAGTCGCCCAGAAACATCGGCAGAGAAGAAGAAGACGTCATCTGCTGAGCATCGTTGCTTATTATTTGAAATGTGATGACTGTGCACTGGATGGTGCTGACTGTGCATTTTGGTGCTTTTGGTGCTTATTGGTGCTGGTGGTATCGGTGCAGTGCAGTGTATTCCTTTCCTTTTTACCTCAGAGATAACATTTACCTCAGCGAATGTCAATCGCAGTGTCAGTATTTGATGAACTTATAAAGACTTAGGTGAGTTATAAGTGTGACAAGCATGTGCACGGGATTCTTCCCAGAAGAATGAGTGGTCGCATTAGCTTGTACGACTTAAAATGAGCGAGTTTTGTTTTCACGTTTGGGCCAGTTTTACATGTTGTATCCCTGAGGAATGAAACGAACGTTTTTCCTGGCTTACAATTTTATTTGAAGTCACATGCCTCAAAATACACTCACTTATATAGAATTGAACGCTGAATCCGAAAATGTAAGTGAAATTGGCTTGTTTTCTTTTACCATTATCTTCTATATATTCTATATATCTATGCAGTGTCTGTCTTGTCTTGTGTTGTCACTGAACTACTCCCTCAAACTTTTGTGAAATCGTACTGTTCCAACTTGACCCACGGCGGGAGTATGCGCTCTACTGAGTGGCGTTCTAGTTAAAATACTGCAACAACAAACTCAGTTAACTGGTAGGAAATTGTCATGCCTGAATTTAGCCATTTAGTGTTCATTTACAACATAACTAAAAGGTGAAATGTGACTGAAACAGGTGTCCTGTTGTGAGAGGTCAGGCTGTAAATCTTACAGTCCACCACTGTCTGCAATGTCTACAGCCATGGGAGTGTCCAGTGCATCAAGCAGATCACGCAAGCAATCGATATGGCCATGACCAGCTGGAACACAAACAGACAGGGGCCAAGGAAGTGGAAGAAGATAGGCCAGGGACTGAGATTATAAAACTTACAGTGGAAAAATGTCTCCCTCAAGTCAGGTGTGTAAGGCAAGGAGTATTTTGAAGTTTTTGCATCTCAATGACAGACATGAGCTAACTTAATGTTAACTCAACAGCAATTCCTTTCCCACCCTTTCCAAAGAACGTTAAGATGATAATACCAGCTGCATGTAACGCAGTGGGCCGAGTGGGACATGCACGGATGAGTGGTGAAGCTCCGTGAGTCAGGAGAGTGGCTGTACATTCTGCGTTGCCACGTTGGCAAGTGAGTTCCAGAGGTGAGCGGCCTAGTCCATCAGGAGCATCAGGGGAGCCAAAGAACCGGAGAAGAACGTCAAGAGCCTGCTGATGCCCATGATAAGCCTGGATAGATGGAAACAGATGCAAAGAGGGAAAATATTGGAGAACAGAACATCAGCTAAACTGAAGTTCTCTCAATATCACGTGGAGCTACAGTATAGCATAACTAACAATTGCTCAATGTTTTTATTCCATTTTAAAAAGTCCTGATTTTCAGATAAATGAAGTGCAATGTGCTGCACAACTGCTCAAGGGTCAAACAAACATGATGGCAGTGGTGATAATGGATGGAAAACTGAATAAATACACACATTGAAACGTGCAATACATAATTACTCCATTTGATACCCTGGTGATTTTCCTTTACTTTTTATTTTTTTTAAACAATGACTAAAGCTCATGGTGGATCATGAAGAAAAATCGAATGCAGGAAAAAGATATTGCAAGACATCATTGTACGTCTACATAGATTACCAGAACGGTAGTCGGTAGAGCACATACCTCCACCAGGCTGAGCAGTTTGTGATTTGTATCCCACTGATAGGCCGGATCTGGATCCGGACCTGAACCACAGTTTGATCTGACCGGAGGGAGGAGCGGCCAGGAACTAAATTGAACTAAAAACTAAATTGAATTTGCTTGCTGATGTCACCTAACCAACTCATCCACCAAGTTTTGTCCAAATCCATCCAACTTTTTGAGATATCATGTTATACAGTGCGTATCTAAAAAAAAGGCAATCCGAATTCAAGGGGTTAATATGCAAAGGTTATTAATTTTGACAATTTACATGTGGTTTACTAATTAAGAGGAGATCCTCAGCTTTCCATTGATACCTTCCATGCATCATTGCTGTCACACATGCCCGAGTACATGTTCATTGAAAATGACAAGTTAAAATCGCATTTTTACAAGTTTGGCTAATTTGGTGCAAGTCAGGATAATTGGTGCAAAATGAACGTCAGATGTGAACTTTTCTCAGGAATGATTGGCCTTTATGCACCCACACCTTCAACATGTCCACCTCCCCTTTCAACACAAAGCTCACAGCGGCGGAGCATGCCCTGAACTGCTCGTCTCACCATAGCCGGGTCATTGCGCAAAGCATCCACTTCATGTCGAATACGGCCCTGCAATTCGTCAAGATCACGGGGAGGAGTTACGAACACCTTGTTCTTTAATTGTCCCCAAAGGAAATAATCACATGGTGTGAGGTCAGGTGATCGTGGCGGCCATTCCACTGCATGGTTGAGGGCGATGACTCGGTCTCCAAAGAGTTCTCTCAGTCGATCTCGGACAGCGATAAGACGATGTGCTGGGGCGCCGTCTTGGGCCCACCAGAGATATCTGAAGACACCACAAACCTGTCGCTCAAAGTTCTCCTCCAGCTGTGGTAAAAACTTAATCATTGATCATCTGCAGATACCTGTTACCATTGGCATTCCTTTGAAAGAAAAATGGTCAGATCACCTGACCACTTCCACAAAGTCCCAACCAAACAGTCCACTTTTGTCGATTCATGTCGGTGTCAAAATTAAATTCCGGAGGTTGTCCTGTCGGTGCATATTCAAGAACATTATGGGTATTGATCTTGCCGTCCATGGCAAAAGCAGCTTCGTCACTGATAACGAGATACCGCAGGAAATTGACATCTGCTTCGCAACGTGCTGTCAACCATCCGGCAAGCACCAGCCTCCTGGCAAAATCCCCTGGCGTAAGCTGATGCCGGATGTGAATCCGATATGGATGTTGGTGGAGGTCCAGTCTTGTGATTCAGTTGAATGTTGCCGAAGGCAATCCCGTCCCATTTCGTCTTGCGCTGGTATCCCTAGGATGCTCCAAAACTTGCTCCCTTACTGCTGCAATGTTCATTTCCGATCGCCCAGTGCGCCTCCTACCAGAATTCCCCTTGTTGCGGTTGAGGCTAGTGGCATGCTCTTGGTATTTTCTAACATTTGCCCAGATGGTTTTAGCTGCTGGAGGCTCCCGTTCTGGGAAACGTTCCCTGAACGCATCACGAGTTCGCTGCAAACTTCCAGTTTGGTGAAAGGTTGTAACCACGAAGGTCCGCTGTTGTACGTTGAACCATCTTTTCAATGACTCAGACTGTCTCTAAACCCATACACTGTAGGCCCATCTTAAAGACCCATCTTAAACAAAGGATGACGCAACTGACGATTACCAGACCAGCTTAACAATTTTACATAATCAACTTGGCAGTCGACAAGTAATGCGTCCATTTCAAACTGTCTTGCAAACTGTCTTGCACCAAATTAGCGAAACTTGCAAAAATGCGATTTGAACTTGTCATTTTCAATGAACATGTACTCGGTCATGTGTGACAGCAATGATGCATGAAAGGCATCAATGGAAAGCTGAGGATCTCCTCATAATTGGTAAACCACATGTAAATTGTCAAACTAAATAACCTTTGCATATTAACCCCTTGAATTCGGATTACCTTTTTTTTGATATGCACTGTATATTGTTTTTGGCCCTACCTCTCAATGGTGAAGAATCACTTTGTGAAAATTAAAAAGATTGTTGTATTCAGATTCGTATCTTCACCAACATCGAATATATTTGTCCTTGTCACATACCCAACCTCTCCATCCAATTTTGAGATATCCTATTCACAAACAGATAGACAAACAAACAAGAAGACGTCATGCGGAGCATGGAGCACGATACTTGCAAAATCCGCTCACCCCCCCCACCCCCCTTAAAGGTTTTCCATTGATACAGCAACAAACAACAACAACATGCATTTTAAGGCCATTTTCCCTGCTAGAGCAGGGTTTAGCCTTGCGGTCCCCATGCAAGGGACACGGTCCCCTTGCGGTCCTCATTTCCATTGATACAGCAAATTGTCCATTGCATCAAGATTAAAATTGACGATCTTGATCAAAGCTTGGGTCAACAGGATGAAAAGTGACGAATTTTCAGATGAAAAATGATGATTTTGGAAGGTTGACCTTGACGTCAAAAATAGTTAGTTTCCCTATTTAGTGACTCAATGTGCAAATGCTGTTCAATTTTCAAGTCAATCGGATGAAAATTGAGGATTTTTGAAACTTGGTCTATGTTGACCTCAAAAAATTACTTGGTGGTTGAATTCAGTGACCAGATATGCAAACGCTCTTCAAATTTCCAGTCAATCGGATGAAAATTGAGGATTTTAGGAATTCGGCCTATGTTGACCTTTTGGCATATGTTCACCTAAAATATAATTTGTGGTTGAATTCAGTGACCAGACATGCAAATGCTCTTCAAATTTCCAGTCAATCGGATAAAAATTGAGGATTTTCGAAATTTGGCATATGTTGACCTTTTGGCCTATGTTGACCTCAAAAAATACTTGGTGGTTGAATTCAGTGACCAGATATGCAAATCCTCTTTAAATTTTAAGTCAATTGGATGAAAATTGAGGATTTTAGAAATTTGGCCTTTGTTGACCTTTTGGCCTATGTTGACCTCAAAAATACTTGGTGGTTGAATTTAGTGACCAGATATGCAAAAAGGGGACCAAAAAAACAACAACAACCACGGTCCCCGAAAAGGCCAACCCCCGCTTTGCACGGAAAAATGGCCTCTAAACGGTGGGTTTTTTTTATATGCAAGTCATCTTCAAATTTCAAGTCAATCAGATGAAAATTGAGGATTTTAGAAATTTGGCAAAGTTGGTGACCTTTGGTCTATGTTGACCTTTTGACCCCAAAAACAATAGGCTTCTTGCTTATGACCAACTCTACCATTTGGTGAAGTTTCGTGACGATCGGTTTAGAATTGTGACCTGTCGGCCGGTGACAAACAGACAGACAAACAGACAGAACCACAAACGCAACAGACCAATATTCTTGAAAAATCTTCGATTTTGCACGTAACAAGATGACTTGATGCAGAGCACGATACTTGCAAAATGCATCGCTCCCCCCAAACAAAGTTGCCATGGCTACATCAAATTTTCCATTTCATCAAGATTAAAATTGATCTTAATCAAAGCTCGGGTCAATTGGATTAAAATTGATGATTTTTCAGATGAAAATTGATATTAGAAGTTTGACCTTGAGCTGACCTTTGACCTTTTGACCTCAAAAATAGTTGATTTCCCAATTCGGTGGGGCACTGTGCAATTGCTGTTTAATTTTCAAGTTGATAGGATAAAAATTGATGATTTTAGAAGTTTGACCTTGAGTTGACCTTTGAACCTTTGACATTAAAATAATTGGTTTCCCAATTCAGTGATGCAATTACTGTTTAACTCCCAAGTCAGACGAAAATTGACGATTTTGCAGATGGAAATTGATGATTTTTACAAGTTTGACCTTGAGTTGACCTTTGACCTTTTGACCTTAAAATAGTTGGTTTCCTAATTTAGTGACTGAATATGCAAATGCTGTTCAATTTTGAGGTCAATGGGATGAACAATGACAATTTTAGAAATTCGACCTCAATGACCTTTGCCCTCAAAATCAATAGGCTTCTTCCTTAGGACCAACTACCATCTGGTGAAGTTTCTTGAAGATTGGCTTAAAATTGTGATCTGTAGGCGATAGACAGGCAAACAGACAGACAGAATAACGAACAAGACCAACCAATATACTTGAAAAATCTTTGATTTTTGTAAGCAACAAAGATGTCGTGCAGAGCACAATCACGATACTTGCAAGATCCACCCTCCCCCACCCCCCCCCCCCCCAAAAAAGTTGTCATGGTTACAACAAATTGTCCATTTCATGAAGATTAAAATTGACGATCTTCATCAAAGCTCAGGTCAATTGGATTAAAATCGATGATTTTAGAAGTCTGACCTTGAATTGACCTTTGACCTCAACCTCAAAAATGGTTGGCTTTATCCCAATTCAGTGACCCAGTTTGCAAATCCTGTTGAATTTCAAGTCAATCGGATGAAAAATTATGATTTTATAAATTCGACCTCAAGATTACCTTTGACCTCAAAATCAATAGGCTTCTCAATTGTGACTACCTCTACAACTTGGGTGAAGTTCCATGATGATCGGTTTACAATTGTGACTTGTGGGCGATTGACAAACAGAGAGAATAACAGTCCACCAACCAATATACTTGAAAAATCTTGGATTTTACCAGTAACAAACAGACAAACAGACATGGATGAAAACATAACATCCATCCAACTTTGCTGGTGGAGGTAACAATTTTCAAAGGAAACAAGGAAACTTACAGCGAGGTGAAGGGGACTTGTGAGGTTCCAGTTGTGTGGACTATTCAACAGGTCAGTACCTGCGAGTTCCAGAAGCTATAGAAAAAATAAACAGAAAACTTAGCATGATCAATGTGACGCCTCACCACAAAATGTCAGCCATGATTCATCGTTCTGCGATTACCATTACCAGTTTGAGGCAGAGGGCATGTCCTGAGGCCGCGGCATAATGTGCTGCAGTGTATCCCTGGGCATCACGGGCATATGGACCGGCTCCCCCAATATGAATCAAATGCTTCAAGCACCTGCTTAGTTGTGGAAAGATGGTTCAAAAAGGTTATAACTGACAAAACATACAAAGGTCAAAACCAAAATTACCCCAGAAAAATAAAATACCAACACTTTGCAAAGTCAGGAGTGAACCACATTTCCTCCTACAATGGAAATGTAAAATACAACATTTTGACAAGCTCTTAAAAGGCAAAACCACCATTATTTGTTGGTGATGTCAACATGGCAGCATCCCATCAATGGTCTACACTACTGCCATTTCAATGAAGCTGTTCAGAGTCCAGTGAAACGAAAGATGCTGCATCTGTTATCATCTGGGTGCGCAGCTTTTGATGCTGGGATATCAGCTTTAAATCCAATACATCATGTTGACTTGTCACCCGTGTATTCAGATAAAATAAAATAAACAACACTCCGATTTTTATTCTCTGGTGTTCAAGTACATAATTCAATTTCAATTCAGGTTTAAAGAGATTTGAAGGTGTATAAATACATTTATTCGGGTTTTTCCACTGTTTTACCCAGTGTCAATTACACCACCAATTACTAACTTGTCAATTACTAACACATTACATTAGTTATTCATAACTGTTGTAAATGTCCTTTATAACGTCCTTAAAAACAATAAGGTTTCTGTGGGAAATGATTTTCAATTTTGTTTGACTGCTTGGCAGGCAGACAGAGAGTAAAAATATTATCTCACTCCTCTGCGAATGCGTGATCGGGACGAACTCAAAGCCAAAGTACGGTAACATGAGAAATTGTCTTTGTATTCATGTTCAAAATAGAACATTCGATTTAAATACGTTGTTCCTCAATCATAAACTGACAAGAGGCAGACAGATGTAAAGCAATTGCTTAACCATGCTTTTGCTTCACATGTCCAGGATAATTAACAATCCTCACGATAATTTTACAAGCTGTACTGATGTTAATGGTGTTCAGTAATACAAAGATTGACAGTTAACAGCTGCCACAAACTGGCCAAGAGCATGCAGCACTGACATTGTTGTGTGTGTGGCAAGCATGGTTCACAATTGTTTAACAAACGAGGAGGAACGGTGTAGATGAGAATGCTCAATGACAGTTGAAGCATCAGTAAGAAAAAGTATGGTAACGGACATGTGAGGACAGATGCACTTACAGCAAGGCATCCTTCTCCATTATTTCTGCAAAGTTATCCACCTCATCTATTGCACCATCCGAGGCCTCCAGCACAATTTTCTTCCTTAAGTGGTGAGGGGATGGCAGATAAAAACCCAAAGTTGCACTTTCGCACAACTTCGCAACAAAGCTAAACTATGCAAGTTGCCATTGGCATGACTTGAATGAGAATAATAATACAAAGAAGAAACCTTTCAGTTTGACAAAATGCATGGCGTTGCCAGACATAAGCATCTATGACAAAATTATACGATTTTTCTGAAATAACCAAATGCTGGACTCGCTGAGGACTTGGGGTGGGGTGTGATTTCATCAAGTAACTATTCTTTGTATAAAATTGTTGAAGTAACATTTTATATAATGTGGTATTTTCATGGGTACCTGCTAGTTCACATTTATAATGGTATTAGCCTGGCTCTTTCATAGAGAGGTTAAGGCTATTAAAATAGCTTTTAACGCAGGTGAAGTGGCGGTACATACAGAGCATAGGTGGTATTGGGAGGTGGGTGTAAAACAACAACTGCAGGCAGAAATACAGGGTATTTAGTAGGAATATTGAGGAAGTTTCTGCCACCAAACAGTTGGTGGCAATAAGGGTCTAAACCCAGCTCAGAGGTTCTCACTGATCATCACGGTTGCAGCTTGCAGCATAGTGCAATGGGTGGCATCCTCTCAGGTCAGCATCGTCCACTGCTGCGCCGGCTTGCAGTAGCCGGATAAGAGCAAGGTAGTGGCATCCGGCTGCTGCATAATGAAGGGCCGTTCTGAACGAAGAAGAAAATCAAAACGGGAAGGTGAGCAGGAGTGAAAGAAATGAGCAAAGAAGCAAGGCAAAGGTGGGATTGAGGGGGTTAAGGACGAAAAAGGAATCAAAAAGAGGAGTTGGTCACAAGTGGAAAATAAGTCAGAAATGGCCAGCACAAATTCATTACATCGGTTGTGATTTGAAGTATGCTTTTAACAATCAGCCGGGTGATAAGGGAGGAGTTACAAAAATAGCAAAACGTTAATGGACGGATAGACATCCGGGCATCACAACCCATTTTATAAGTTAATCTCTTCGAGAACTGAGATGAGATGACCTAATTTTAAAAAATTACAGCTTGGGTTATCATTCCAATACATACTGCCTCTCCTGGTTGCGAATCTCACCTTCCAAACCGATCCTTTATTTCAAAATAGCAGCCGAGGTCCAACAACAGTCTTACGCATTCCACATTCCTGCAGGAGATTGGTGGTGATTGAGGAATGTGTGAATGAAAGGGGAGGAGGGGATAAATTAAGAAAACTTTATTACTCCTACAGAATGTTAAAGTTTACAGTTTAGTTTATTACAAGAACCATCTGAAAACTGTTCAAGTGCCTCTGATTGGCAATAAATAGCCCTAATGTGGGCTGATGGTCATCTCTTGAGGTTGTAGTTCAGACCACTGACGATTTGGGTGGACCCACCTGGGAGTCCTGAAATCGAAACATCTAAGACCAGGGTGATCCTGCGGACCATCGAGGAGAAGGGCTGTAACGGATTTCAGAGCAATCAGTTGGAAAATGAGCGACGAGTCGGGATCAGAAGTTTGGGGGTTAACCCGCCCTGGGAGCCCCATGGCCCGAAATCCAAAAATCGAAGCCCGAGTGAATGTGCAGGCTAGTGTCTTGTATACATGTGTCTAGTTCCAGAACAACCAGCCAGGTGATAAGGGAGGAGTAGCAAAACATTAACGGACAGACGGACTGACAGACATCCAGAGATCACGACCCATTTTACAAGTTCATCTCTTTCGAGAATCGAGATGAGATGGCCTAATAAATGTGTTAAAACCTACCCGCCAGATGCTGCTGCATGGAGGCACGTCCTCCCATTAACATCAACAGCATTGATGTTGAACCCTATCGGGTGAGAAAAGTCATTTTGTTGACACCATTGGCACAATACACAATTATTTCAAGAAGCTATACCTTATTGCAATAAGAAAATTAAAATATGTAAAAACCTCCGTCCCTGAATACCGGTATTCCACCTCACACTAAAAATTATGAACAAGCAAATTATGAAGAATGATCAATTGTAATGATAACCTTAGTCAAAAACCGGTGCGTAAACATTGCAGTGTGCACCACTCGGGCATTGCCACATTTCAAGACCCACTGTTATAATAAGAGCCCTGGACATGAAAGCAAATAGTATCCTACAAGAATAACAGCTTTGGTTCTACAATTATTCTCAGGGAACAAATTAATGATCTGCTAATTCCTCGTGGTCGAAAAAAATATTAAGCTAGAGAGTTCATAGAATACCTTACACTACGTAGTCTTGAGAAAAAAAAGACATGGGAAGGGTATATTAAACTATTGCTTTGCGATTCCAAGCATGATCTACATCTTATATGAGCAGCGATTTTGACTGGATTTCGATATTTCCCCATCGGAGAGCGCGAACGGAAAATTTGATTGGTCAAGATGGCGTAAAATGGTGTAATAATTTGTCTAAGTACTGCTAAACTGGAGGTTTTTGGAAGTGACAAGAAGGCAATTTTGTGTTCTCGTGTGCGTTTTTTTTATTGTTTTTTTTAGGCATCCACGAATTGTAGTAACATAGTCTTGAAGTATATAATTCCATTGAAATAAAATAAAGGTTTTAAAGGCTGTAGAAAAAACGTTTTTGTAAGATTTCCGCCATTGATGCAGTGTCTTTTACACCACCTTGTTTAACACGACAAATCGGTTCTTTGTGCTTGTTTTGTGTCACTTATGACATCTCCAAACACAGTAGGTTTCCTGTTTGGAATGATTTTCAATTTTGTTGGACTGCCAGATAGACAGACAGACAAAGAAAATAACCCCACTTCGCTGTGTGCATGCACACTCGGGGTGATTCATGTTCCGATTTGTGTCCTACAGTATTCAAAATGTAAAATTCAACCAAAATGAAGTAGTTCCCCGATCAAAGATTGATGTCTGCAGATAGAAAAAGTGAACCAATTGCATAACCCACTTTTCGCTTCGCACACGTGGGGTAATTAAAAGAAAAAACATTTTCTGCATGCAACCTTTCCTTGGGTCTTGGCGAATGTGAAAAAAACCCACAAACATTTGGGATTGGGAAAGCACTTGTTCCCTTGTTCTAGTTTTCCTTTGTTGTGCCTGTTGGAGCAATGTTTGCAAAAAACGATGTTGACTTGGTACTTCGTTCAGAGTTTGGGTTTAAACCGGCCACCATACATGACATGATCATCACTTTGAAAGTGTAGCCATGTTTTATTGGGAAGTATGCCCTACTATCTACTACATAATGTGGCGTAGTGTCTGTCCGTGCATCCACATGCTCGCCTTTCTCCCGTTTCCTGCCCTGCAATTGAAAAGCTCTGTAATTAATCAGGCAAAGCTCAACATTCAACCAGAAGAAGAACATGACACCAAACGAGAGACATTTTAAGCATATAAATACAACATGGAGTTGCATGGTTTCTTGCAAATAATTATTATATCATATTTTTTATCAAAAGATTGGGAGCCACGAGTGATTATTTAATTATATATCTGTCGTTTAGTCTTAAGTCTTACAATTCCTTTAGTCCGTACACAATTAAAGTGTAATGTATGGGTGTAAATATTGTGCCGATTAGTGGCTTCATAGCAACTTTCTCTTTTGCCATCGATGGTTTTGAACTCTCGCAGACTTGATTCAGTGTATATTCCTGCTAACCGACACCATTTTGGTGCTCCAAAGCCAGTTTTGCCATTGTTGTTCCAGCTGTATAATTGTTGTCCTATTGCTTACATCTGGAAAGCACAATTTTTTCCCTTATGTGATGTGTGTGTATGTATATATGTGTGTGTGTGTGTGTATATATATATATATATATATATATATATATATATATATGTATGTGTGTATGTGTGTATGTGTGTGTGTGTGTGTGTGTGTGTATGTATGTATGTATATGTATGTATATATATATATATATATATATATATATATATATATATATATATATATATATATATATATATATATATGTCGGGCAGGGGGGGGCATGGGGGGCCCAGCCACGTGACCCAGGGCACCTGAGAAATATATATATAATTGTCTTTCTTTTGCTTGCTTCAAAAAAGCTAGATTCAATGCAAAACATGTTGTTCCACGGCTCAGTCAGATCCAGCCTTGGAGACGTTTTTCAACATCTTCCAAAGGGAGAAAGTTATGGGAATAGTTGCCATTTAATTCTTGTTTTGCCTTCAGTTAACCTCGAGCAGAGTATGAGTTAATATGTTTCCTTTGATTTGTATGTGCCTGGCTCAATATGTTTTACTGCCAAATGTAACACAAGGGATCTTGTTTATGAGAACGCATCGCTGGGCCTTGTAAGCCCAGCTTGTTTGGAATAAGAGCTTGAGAAATATCTTACTTTCACACACATCTGTGCCTTCAAACTCAGCCCTCTCTTGTCTGAGGTCATACTTCAGCGCAGCGTTTTTTCTGTTATTTCATCTAAAAACAACTTGTCTTTTGCTGTGTTTTTCAGTGCGGCTCGGATTTGCACTGCCTTGTGTGACAAAGCTCTGCGGGTCCGAGACGGGCTCCACAATTGCGTTTTGTTCGTTTCATTAAACCGCTCTTGCTGCTTCAAACGTGCCTCTTCTTCAGTTCGAGAGGTAGCCCGACATATATATATATATATATATATATATATATATATATATATATACCCCACTTGTATACATACATACATGTATATGTACATATGTATTTATATTCTATACGTATATATATACACTACAGGTCAAAAGTTTTAGAACACCTCAATTTTTCCAGTTTTTATTGAAATTTATGCAGTTTAATGTCTCAATGTCCTCTGAAATTAAGCAGAGAACAAATAAACAATTGGAGATAAAAAATAAATCATAGAATCATTTTGTTTAACAAAATTTAATTTAAATTTTTGCCTCAGCAAAGTAGCCACCTTTTGCATATAACCGCCGAACACACTCGTGGCATTCTTTCTACAATGGAAATAAAATGTGTTGCACTTGTAGGTTGCTTGGCTTTCCCGCTTCTGTCCAGTTCATCCCAAACCAGCTCGATGGGGTTTAAGTCTGGAGACTGTGCTGCCCATTACATGATTTAAAGCCTACTGTCTTGTTCTTTTCCTCGAAGGTAGTTTTGACATAGCCTGGAGGTGTGTTTAGGGTCATTATCTTGCTGTCGGATGAACCTCTGACCAACTAGGCATATACCAGAGGGTATTGCATGGCACTGCAAAATGCTGTGGTAGCCCTTTTGGTTCAGGGTGCCAGTCACTCTGTGCAAGTCGCCGACTCTGGATCCAGCAAAAGAGCCCCAGACCATCACGCTTCCTCCTCCATGTTTGACAGTTGGTGTCACACACTGAGGGAACCATCTTTCGCCTACTCGACGGCGTACAAAAACACTGCGTGATGAACCAAAGCTTTCAAATATTGATTCATCGGTCCATAAGACCTTCTTCCAATCTTCAGTAGTCCACTGGCGGTGCTTCATGGCCCAGGCAAGCATCTTGTTCTTATTTTGCCATCTTAGCAATGGCTTTCTTACTGCCACTCGACCTGTCAAACCTGCAGCTCGAAATCTTCTCTTCACAGTTGAAACTGAGACTTGCTTACTTCGACCAGTGTAAAGCTGTGCTTGAAGCTGTTGTCCTGTGAGCCACCTATCACGCAAGCTGTTGACTCTCAGAAACTTGTATTCTGATTCTGTTGTGGCTTTGGGTCTGCCAGGCCTCTTCCTGTCAGAGTTTCCTCCAGCATGCAATATACTACTTCCTGCAGTGCAATATTGTCCAAATAATGCTTCAGAGGGTGTAATAACAGTCTGTTCCAATACTGATTTTATACAGACAGGGGGTTTGTAATCAAGTAATCAGCATAGGTTGGGACACCTGCAGGAACCATCATTCCCACAGGTGTCCCAAATATACATATATATATATATATATATAAATATATAAATACAGTATATATATAAATATATAAATAAATATATAAATATATATATAAAAATATATATAAATATATAAATATATAAATATATAAATATATATATATATATATATATATATATATATATATATATAAAAACATAGATATAAATATATTAAAAAATATATATAGAAATATATATATATATATATATATATATATATATATATATATATATATATATATATATATATATATATATATAAAATGCTGTTTCTACCCACTCACTCACTGACTAACTGACTGACTATTATTAATGTTCAGTACCTTCCATTTGTTAAGGTGGTAGTACCTTCCAGTATGGTAGTACCATTTCCAGTAGTAGAAATGGTAGTACCATTTCCAGTACCTAAAGGTGGTAGTACCTTCCATTTGTTGTCGAAAGATGAAATTTGGCATGCTGACCGACATTGAAGCCGGTACACCGGGAAAAAGCACAGAACCATAGGAAAGCGCCCGTAAATGAAATTTTACATTTAAAAAACCGCAAAAGCACATGGTAATAAATAAAGAAAAAAATATAAAAAACTTCATTCAATATGTAGCATTTTTAAATTGTAAATTCTAGAACTGTAAACTGAAATAAAAATCTCAATGAAAATTTACGGGAAAAAAACCATAGACACGTCTGTAAAATAAATAAATACTAAATTGATATCTAGCAGGAGGTCGGTGATGTTTGCCTATTATCATAAAGCTTCTATTTATTATGTACCTATGTATGAAGAACGGTTTGTTATTGCTCACAATGTGTAAGCATACCCCACTTGTATACATACATACATGTATATGTACATATGTATTTATATTCTATATGTATATACAGTCAGACCCCGCTATTCGTGGGTTCCGTGTGTTCGCGGTTGATAAAATGTGACCCGTTTCTCTATTCGCGGAAAAATGTCCCACGACTTCACGGTTTTTTTTTTTCTATTCGCGGCCTTTTTTCTATTCGCGGCCGTGTTCTGCGAAATCATGGTTTTTTTTTTTCTATTCGTGGGTGTGATCCGTGAAATCGCGGGGGGTTTTTTTCCTATTTGCAGCCGTGTTCCGCAAATTCGCTGTTTTTCAGGGGTGAAATTTTTTTTCACGAGCCACCAGCTTGACACATTTAGAAAACCCATTACATCTTTCACCAGCCATGCACAAAGCAGCTGGACATACGTAGGAAAAAAAAAACATCTATGAGCTGCAAACTTGATCTGCTTCTGCAGCTGCTGTCGTGTGTTTCACATCTTCATGGCTTTCATGACCGCAGATTTTAGCCGCACTATAATCGAAAGCTTTGTGGGATGTTCCACCAGCTGCATAAACAAGTCAACCCCGCAAATTATAGATTGCAAATGCTTCATTAAATCTATTACAATTTGCAATTTATGGGAAAGCATCATCAGAGATCTTACACAATGAAAACGCTTCAGGGAATGTTCCATCAGCTGCGTAAACAAAGTCAACCCCACAAATTATCGAATGAAAATGCTTCATTAAATCGATTATTTAAATTTGCAAATAGGCTTATTACGGCATCATCCGATAACATCCCCCACAAACAATGTCCAGAGTATTCACCCCTCTCGCAACTACCCACAATGCTCGCATTCCTATATATACAGACTCGCATTTCAGAATCAGTGACTTCAGAATCAGTGCTCGCATTCCTACATACAGTGCATTCAGAAAGTATTCAGACCCTTTCACTTTTTTCACATTTTGTTATGATGCAGCCTCATGCTGAAATCGTTTAAATTCATTTTTTCCCTCATCAATCTACACTCAATACCCCATAATGACAAAGAGAAAACAGGATTTTAGAAAGTTTTGCAAATTTATTAAAAAGAAAAAACTGAAATATCACATTGACAAAAGTATTCATACCCTTTGCAATGACACTTGAAATTTAGCTCAGGTGCCTCCCATTTCTCTTCATCATCTTTGAGATGTTTCGACACCTTGATTGGAGTCCACCTGTGGTAAATTCAATTGATTGGACATGATTTGGAAAGGCACACACCTGTCTATATAAGGTCTCACAGCTGACAATGCGTGTCAGAGCAAAAACCAAGCCATGAGGTCGAAGGAACTGTCTGCAGAGCTCAGAGACAGGATTGTGTCGAGGCACAGATCTGGGGAAGCCTACAAAAAAATTTCTGCTGCATTGAAGGTTCCCAAGAGCACAGTGGCCTCCATAATTCTTAAATGGAAGAAGTTTGGAACAGCCAGGACTCTTCCTAGAGCTGGCCGCCCGGCAAAACTGAGCAATCGGGGGAGAAGGGCCTTGGTAAGAGAGGTGAGCAAGAACCCGATGGTCACTCTGGCTGAGCTCCAGAGATCCTGGGTGGAGATGGGAGAAACTTCCAGAAGGACAACCATCACTGCAACACTCCACCGATCTGGGCTTTATGGCAGAGAGACCAGACGGAAGCCTCTCCTCAGTGAAATACACATGAAAGCCCACAGAATATTGTTTCTCACAGTCTGAGAGTCCTTTCGGTGCTTTTTTGCAAACTCCAAGACCATGTGTGCTTTCATTCTTTTTAAGTGCTGGTGCTACCAAATAAAAAGTCTCGGGTGTCAATAAATTTTGTCAATGCCATTTCTGTTTATTTTCTGATTTAAAAGGATATATTAAGTTCTGAATCAAAAACAATGGTTCTGTAATATTAACAGTGAAATAAAACATTGTGGAGACCTTACTTCTTTTAGACTTATTTTTAGAGAAAATTGTGAGTTATTTGAAAAAAGTGCAAGGGTGCCAATATTTTTGCCCACGGCAGTACATGTCGTGGAGAGAGGAGTGACATGGGCATATTTCCAAGGTGTTAATTTCACTTGTTTCAGCTGGTTATCCAGGATATATAATGATATTGAGTAACCACAGGACATCCAACCAGATGATTACGTACCAACATTCTCCAAAATAATGACATATATCTAAAATGCAACTTGTATTTGAAGCTTTTTCATTAATCTCTACCAAACTTTTCTAACATAGTGCTGCAATTATGCCAACAGTGTTATAACAGAGCATTATCCAATATCAATTATTTCTCAAATATCACACTTTTGAAAGCCTTGCCAAGCAAGCAGCAAATGATGCTCAGAAAGTCTACTTTAAAATCCTGTATACTCTGTTAATTTGTCAGTTGTTTCCTCATGCTTCATTGTGTTAAATGAGCTAATTGTAAAATATCCTCTCATCATACGAGACCCATATCACTCTTGTTTCATTGTGACATTGCACTGTTTTTGATGCATGTCGAAGTTTCTCCACCAAGTTTAGATGTCATTTCAATGAACCCTCCATCCTCGAAAATGCTTGTTAACTAGAAACATTAAAATCCAATCAAAGCTTGGAAACTTATTTTGACTTTAAGCTGCAAATCTGGACAATAATTTACGAATTCAAAAACTGACTTCAGAATCAGTGTTGAAGACTTCAGGAGGAAAACAGAAAAGGTAGAAAAAAAAAAAAAAATTAAAAAGGTTAAAACATCTTGTCCTTTGATCAACATCAAATACTGAAGTTTGGTGCAATGAAAGTACAACAACACTAGGAAATTAAACCTGTACCTTGTGTTCTGAGAATCACTTGCCTGGTGTAAGGAGTTTCCGACAGCAGTCTGGGAAACCATAGAGAGCAGCGAGATGCAGCGGATACATCTTGTGAGCACCACACCTGCAAGTCAAAAACAATCGAAATGAAAACGTGCTCAATTCTAACAATAAATAAATAACATCTATAATAATAAAAGGCAATGTGTGTCCGTTAGTGTATGTGTCTCATCCATAACTCCAAAACCATGAAATCTAGTGGCCCAAAACTTTGCAGGCATACTAAGCGAACTCCAGGGGAGTGCATGAATGAAAACTGGGTGTTTGAGGTGTATTTAAACACCCCTTTGAAGATAATTAACCAGCATATTTGATTAAAAGAAATACAGGGTTTATCCTTGGTCAGTCCACTATACCTCGCAGGTGTCATAAGGTTTTTCGGCCTGCACAAAGACGCCTTTCCTTGGAGTAGGCTGCAATGGCTTCTGCACGATTAAGCGGACAAAATTCTTTTTTTCACTTTCTTCACTCACATCATCAAATGTCTGATTTTAATACTTACAAATCGCTGTATACATCACAATTGTAGGTGCTATAGTTTTGAAATTGGAAGCTTCAAGCGATTTAATGCATTATATGATGCAATTTTCGACAATCGCCTCTCACAGACGAATTCAAGTATACAATCAAAGTTCTGAAATTTTAAAATCAGTTCAGGATATCTATGTGGTATTACGGATTACATAAAGGCTCCTTTGTTCACCACTGTTATGTCTGGACACAAGGCGTGTATAGAGTCTCGCAAAATAATGCCATAAAAGTCAGTCTTTCCTTATCAACAGATGTTTGTAAGCCATGGTGATACAGTCGCAAGTGGTATAATTGACTTTTTGTCACAGCTGACTTTTTATCATTTTTGAAAATAAAATTACAAATTGCCATTCAAGACAATGTTAAGGCTGTAATATAAATGAAGTATTCTCTCCTCCTCCCATTCCCTCCCCCTGTCCTCCACCCTCCCCTCCTGTCAATCCCCCCAACCTCTCAATATTCCCATCAGCGAAACGACTCAATGCTGCACGGCAACGCCGGGTACCTTTGTAAGTAATAAAATAATAACAAGTGTTACGCCTAGGTCCCCGGTCGGTGAAGTGATGCGAGTTGACAAAGTGGAAGACGCAAGGCGGCCATCTTGGAGTTTGACGTGGCGACCCAATTTGCAATAGCGTTCTTCCTTATGCGTAGATACACCCACACACCAGATTAGAAGTTAGTAGTTCGTTCATTTTTCCAGGTATTTCACTCACAAGGTTCAGACATATATATGGTGGCGGCCATCTTGGATTTTGACGTGGCGACCCAAATTTCAATAGCGTTCTTCCTTATGCCTAGATACACCCACACACCGGATTAGAAGTTGGTATTTCGCTTATTTTTCAAGACATTCCGCTCACAAGGTTCAGACATACATGGCGGCGGCCATCTTGGATTTTGACGTGGCGACCCAATTTTCAATAGCGTTCTTCCTTATGCGTAGATACACCCACACACCAGATTAGAAGTTAGTAGTTCGTTTATTTCTCAAGATATTTCGCTCACAAGGTTCAGACATATATATGGTGGTGGCCATCTTGGATTTTGACGTGGCGACCCAATTTTCAATAGCGTTCTTCCTTATGCGTAGATACACCCACACACCAGATTAGAAGTTAGTACTTCGCTTATTTTTCAAGATATTCCGCTCACATGGTTCAGACATACATGGCGGCGGCCATCTTGGATTTTGACGTGGCGACCCAATTTTTAATGGCGTTCTTCCTTATGCGTAGATACACCCACACACCAGATTAGAAGTTAGCAGTTCATTTACTTTTCAAGATATCGCGCTCACAAGGTTTAGATATGGTGACAGCCATCTTGGATTTTGACGTGGCGACCTAATTTTCAATAGGGTTCTTCCATATGCCTGGTTGCACCCACACACCAAATTAGAATTCGGTCCTTCGCTTATGCACGCACGCACGCACGGACGGACGGACGGACGCACACACGGACGGAGGGGAAAACCATAGTCCCCTTTCCGCTCTGCGGTGCGACGGGGGACAACAAGAATACAAGGCCTCATTGAGGCTACCAACCCCAACCACATCTTAAAAAATGGGAAGTGCATATTTTTCATTAAAATTACTAAATAGATATACATGTAGGTGGTGGAGATGGTGAATGGTGAAATGTATATAAATAAATATATCAAAGTTGTGCGTTGATAGTGGAGTATTGTAAAGTGAATAGAAATAAATAAACTAGAGGTTCCAGGGAACCTGAACTCAACTGGTCTATATCAATATGGTTAGAATATGCATAACAGAACCACAAACGATATAGTTTATATGTGCTAAAAATATATGACAAAAATTGATTTTTCAATATGGCCACCCTGCTGCACCCATTTTTGGGCATGCAATGCCCAAATGCAATCCAAGACTAGTTTATGTCTTAAAGATGCTGTATAACAAGTTTCATCAAATTTAATCAATATTTGTGACTTTTAGAGCATAGACGTCGAATTGTTTACAGACGACAGACAGACAGACAGACGGACAACGGACACTGGGTGTCGACAAAAACTCAGCTGGACATAGTCCAGTTGAGTTAAAAAGAAAAAAATTAGAAAAGCGTCCATTCATTTGAGTAAAGTTTCCAGATAGATGCACGAATGGACAGCCAGAATACAAACCCCCAGCCAGGCTGATGGCAAAAACATGTCCGATAAACTATTGATAGGGAAAGAGAAAAGGAGGAGATGGCAAGCTCTGCAAGGTGGCCTCACCTTGTAATATTAACTCCGTTGCTGATCAATATATTGATGAGAAGTTCATGTCCATATCTCGCGGCCACATGCAATGGGGTGTTCCCTTCACAATCCTCCAAATCGATCTCACAACCTGCTCACACACGTGCATGATCCTGCGGTTCCTGTAGTCAAATCATTGACAATAGGACATTTAGACTTGGCTTCACACAAGTCAACTAAACCCAAGACGAAATCACAAACCCGGAGACAACCATCAAATTTCATTCATCACTGCATCATAATCATCTGGAGTTGTGGTGTTGGGCTACACCAGGGCTCAGTTGGAGCCCTGGTGTTGGGCTAGCGGCTAGGGTGCCAGCTTAGGATCCTAGGATCCTGGGTTCGAATCCCGGTCGATCGCTGAATTAACGCCAGGGGGGTTGACTCAGCCTGTCATCCTTCCGAGGTCGGCTAATTGAGTACCAGCTTGCTGGTAATTCCCTGTTTGTCGTTAAAGGCGGCAAAAAGGGGAAAAATGGCCTCTAAAGGTGGTTATTATTATATATTTACTGCATCATAATCATCATTATCATTATCATCAAAGTGGCATTTTGTGATGGTAGTATATTGACAGATTGAGCTCCTCAAGACACCCAGGATTCACAGATCCATAACAAAATTGCTTCTTGCACCTAGCAAAATGACAAATATTAAAACAAATACAAAAAAGTGATTTTGGATTAAACTTTCCAGCACGCACCATTCTGAATGAGTGTCTGCGAGCGAGTAAACCTCCCATGGATGGCAGTCATGTGCAAAGGACTTTGGCCATTCTTACCCTGTAAGACAAAGCCAAATTACAACAATTTGACTCGGCATCATATTAACGAGCTCAAAGTAAAGGAAAACCCACAAGATATCATTTGAGTTCCGCTCATTCCTAAAGTTACTATAACAATGCTGAGTCTGCATTTCCAAATCAGCAATTACATCATCAAAACTAGAGAGGTTCCAGGGAACCTGTACTCAACTGGTCTATATCAATATGGTTAGAATATGCATAATAGAACCACAAACTATATAGTTTATATGTGCTAAAAAATATGACAAAAATGGATTTTTCAATATGGCCACCCTGCCGCGCCCATTTTTGGGCGTGCAACGCCCAAATGCAATCCCAAACTAGTTTATGTCTTAAAGATGCTGCATAACAAGTTTCATCAAATTCAATCAATATTTGTGACTTTTAGAGCGTAGACGTCGAATTGTTTGCAGACAGACAGACAGACGACGGACGACGGACACTGGGTGTCGACAAAAACTCAGCTGGACATAGTCCAGTTGAGTTCAAAATTCAAGCTTTATGAAGCATCATAAGCTATCCTGTCATATTTTCTTTCTTCAGCCTTTTCGTTCTCTGTCTCTACTGGGTTGCAAATATTTATTATTGACAACCTTCACTGGGTACCACAAACAGTTAAACAGCACCAAGTGAAAGTAACCATGACGTTTCAGCCACCTGCAGGTTTACATCGGCACCATTGTTGACCAGCAACTCCAAGCAGAGCGCGCCATGTGTAGAGGCTGCTGCAAAGTGCAGAGGTGCAAAGCCTCTTGCATTTGGCTGGTTCACAGAAGCACCACCATTCACCAACTCGCTAACGACCCCGTCCTGCCCATTATGGCAAGCCACATGCACTGCAGTGTTCCCAAAGCAGTTCAACTCATTGATCTGACAAAACAAGAGTGGACAACAGAGCAGCTCATACCCTTAAATGAGTCAGGACAGAAATTAACTTGTCGATATAAAATCGTGCAGGTTTTTCTTTTACAGAAATGCAAAATAATTAAATAAAAAAGAAAGACATGATAAGCTGTGACAATTGCAATTGCAGTACAGTAAAACCTTGCTGGGGAACAATAAATGGGGAAACTAGCTCACAAAGATAAGGGCTGGCAAAAAAAAAAAAAACTTTTTCTTTTGAAGTGGCAAGAAGACCAGAAGGATCACAATCTCCCACATGATCCTCACAATTCTTCATTTTCTTAACGTCAGAACTCAATACATTTCATTTATTACTTCACAACCGCAGGTGGGTGGAAGTTATGTTTTTACCCTTGTCTGGGCATTTGCCTGTCTGTTTGTTTGTGAACAGGACATCTCAAAAGGTTATCGATGGATTTGGACGAAAATTGGTGGAGAGGTTGGGTGTGCGACAACGACGAAATGGTTCGATTTTGGTGAAGATCCGGATCTGGATCAGATAATTTTTTTAAGTGATTCTTCATCACTGATAGGGCAAAAAACAATATATAATACGATATCTCAAAACGTTCTGTGTCTGACAAGGACAAATCTATCCGATTTTGGTGAAGATCCTGATCCGGATAAGAGAATTTTTACATTTTCTGAGCAATTATTCGCCATTGAGTGATAGTGCGAAAAACGATATGTAGCATGATATTTCAAAAGGTTGTGGGTGGATTATGGCAAAACTTGGTGGATGATTTGCTTAGGTGACAAGAACAAGCCAATTTGATTTTGGTTCAGGTACAAATCCTGATCTGGCCTATCAGTGAGATACAAAAAGTAAACTGTTCAGCCTGGCGGAGGTATGCTCTCTACCGAGTGCCAATCTAGTTCACTCCTGTATCTCTTTTTTTGTTAGATGCATACTTTTGAGATTATTAGTCCCCTACCGGTGTACACCGGAGGGGACTATAGGTTTGCACGCCGTCCCTCCGTCTGTCAGTCCGTCACGCAAAGAACAGTTTTCCGGACTTTTTTTCTAAACGCTTAACGCTAATGATTTCAAACTTGGCACATGGTTTCCTCATGATAAGTTACAAATCAAGTTCGAACTTCACGACGTTTCGAACATTTTTGACAAAGTTATGGCACTTTGAACTTTGGGAATTCTGATAATTCTGACGATCCTTAACTCAGTGCCATTTTAAGTTTTAATTTCCTTTAAAAACCATTTTCTCTGCAATAATAGGACCGATTGAGATCAAATTTTCACCGTAGGGGGGACTCGGTCTGTAGAATATTTTAATGGTAATTATGACGTCACAAGTCACGTGGTTCGGCCGCCATATTGTTTTTCGTGAAAACACGAAAACCCCTTTTTCTCTGCAACGGCTGAACAGATCGAGGCCAAACTTTGCAGGCAGAATCGCATACCCATGATGAACAAAAAAGTCAGTGAGCATGACGTCATGCATCACATGGTTTCAGAGTTATGACGTTTTTAAGCATGAACCTTTAAAACCGAGCCGCTCCGTCATTTTTGATCCAATAGAGGGGAAACTTCACAGATCTGTTCAGCATGTCAATCTACTAAAATGTCCTTTTGGAATTTGCAATAGGGCGCGTGGTTTGGCAGATATCGTTAATTCAACGAAAATATTTTTTAAATGGATATCTCTTGTTTTTTCTAGTTCTCCTCAAGCCGCACCACACGCCCTCAGCCTCGTCTCGCGAACGTCAACAGCGTGACACAGCGCACTATTTCCGGAGGGGCGGAGCCAAGCCGAGCAACATATATATACATCGATCATTGATCGTGAACCGGAAAACTCAGCCTGTCATCCTTCCGAGGTCGGCAAATTGAGTACCCGTTCACTGGTAATTCCCTGTGTGTCGCAAGAGGCGACTAACAGGGTTGGTGGCAGGAAGGGCATCCGGCCATAAAACATTGCTTCAAGAAGGGGACCACGGTGCCCGAAAAAGGTCAACCCCTGCTCTGTGGGAAAAAATGGCCCCTAAAGGTGGTTCTATTGCATCTCAACATGGATACTTTTTTTGTAAAAATCATCTCAACCTCTAAAAATGTCACAATCATCTTGCGTGCAACATTTCTTTGTGTCAAAATCAACTGTCTCCATATATGCAAGATATCTGATGACCACGATTGTGAAGTGCAATCACTTTTTTGCATTTTTGAAACCAAACTCAGGTAAATGTCATAGTTTACTCAAACAAGTGTTGTATTATTGATGTCTCAAGATCATTTATTTTCACAAGAACTTCCAAAGGGTACAACAACAACTGTTTGGAGCACATTTGAATTAAGACTTGGTGCTGCCTAACTGCCTCATACTTTTCAATTTATAACCTGCAAAGTCATGTATTTTACGACCACTACCCTTGTAATACACGACCAAAAGTATGCAGACACCCCTTCTAATTAGTGGATTCGGCTATTTCAGCCACACCCATTGCTGAAAAGTATATATAATCAAGCACACAGCCATGCAATCTCCACAGACAAACATTGGCAGTAGAATGGGCCGTACTGAAGAGCTCAGTGACTTTCAATGTGGCTCCGTCATAGGATGCCACCTTTCCAACAAGTCAGTTTGTCAAATTTCTGTCCTGCTAGAGCTGCCCTGGTCAACTGTAAGTGCTGTTATTGCTAAGTGGAAAGATCTAGGAGCAACAACAACTCAGCTGCAAAGTGGTAGGCCACACAAGCTCAAGGAACAGGACCGCCAAGTGCTGAAGCGCGTAGCGCATAAAAATCGTCTGTCCTCGGTAGCAACATTCACTACCAAGTTTCAAACTGCCTCTGGAAGCAACGTCAGCACAACAACTGTTCGTCGGGAGCTTCATGAAATGGGTTTCCATGGTTGAGCAGCCACACACAAGCCTAAGATCACCAAGCGCAATGCCAAGTGTCGGATGGAGTGGTGTAAAGCTCGCCGCCGTTGGACTGGAGCAGTGGAAACGTGTTTTCTGGAGTGGCGAATCTGGAGTGAATCTTCACCATCTGGCAGTCCGACGGCCGAATCTGGGTTTGGCGGATGCCAGGAGAATGCTACCTGCCTGAATGCATAGTGCCAACTGTAAAGTTTGGTGGAGGAGGAATAATGATCTGGGACTGTTTTTCATGGTTTGGGCTAGGCCCCTTAGTTCCAGTGAAGGGAAATATTAACGCTACAGCATACAATGACATTCTAGACGATTGTGTGCTTCCAACTTTGTGGAAACAGTTTGGGGAAGGCCCTTTCCTGTATAAGCATAATAATTCCCCAGTGCACAAAGCGAGGTCCATACAGAAATGGTTTGTCGAGATCGGTGTGGAAGAACTTGACTGGCCTGCACAGAGCCCTGACCTCAACCCCATCGAACACCTTAGGGATGAATTGGAACGCCGACTGCGAGCAGGCCTCACCGCCCAACATCAGTACCCGACCTCACGAATGCTCTTGTGGCTTAATGGGAGCAAATCCCCACAGCAATGTTCCAACATCTAGTGGAAAGCCTTCCCGGAAGAGTGGAGGCTGTTATAGCAGAAAAGGGGGGACCAACTCCATATTAATGCCCATGATTTTGGAATGAGATTGTGATGTTCGGGTGTCCACATATTTTTGGTCATGTAGTGTATCAGGAACAATTACACATGGGTGTTCACAGGCCAACAGTTTAAAATGCCGTACACATTTAATTCCCATTATTGCAGTACTTCTCTATTAAAATTTTTAAAATCAGGCAGTTTTTTTGTTTACATCAACCTGTTTGAAGGAGGGTATTATTTCGAGTCTGAAAAGTGTTATATACAGGATAACACTCCAGAAAGCTGAAAAGGTGAGAACACGTGTGCATGGCTTACGTCAACATTCATGCTTAGCAGCAGCTTCACGATACCAACTTGGCCACTTGAAGCTGCAGCATGCAGAGGAGTGTAACCTCTTTTATCCCTACAGCTCACATTTGCTCCCTTGGCAGCCAGCAGTCGAAGCACCTCTGTGTGCCCTGCGACGATAGGTGAGAGGAAGGGGTTACGAATACCATTGGTACTTGGCTTGGCATGCATTATATATATTCCAACACTGTTTGCCTGGATTTATTGATTGGTCTATCGCTGGCCTGTATCACTGCACCCTTCCAAAAGAGTATAGTTAATATCTGAATGCATGTGGCACATGTTCTTCTGTGATGAAGGTCTCTCTATGGCTGAAATATTGGATTGATTCAGTCTTTTTTGCCAAAACTTGGGTTGTTTGTTCATTTTTGCATTTTCATCTTTGCCGTTCTTGCATTTTTTTGGTGAATAAGGATTCTTCCAGTTAAAGACTTCTTTAAAGGAACACTACATATATTTAATTTATAGAGGCTTTAGTTCAATCATCCATGTTTCAAAACCTACATCTTTGAATATGTGCGAGATATAGAAACAAATGAACCAATAAAATGACAACTTTGGGTAATTCGTACGGATGCTGGGTCGCGCCGTTATCGGGCGCCGCTTTTGCCGACATCATTCATTCTATGCGTAGTAGAAGCCTACCATACTTGTTAGCAATAAAGAGCAGTAGTCTACTTAGTATGGATTGTATTCAAGCGAGATGCCGCTGGTGCATTGCCTTTGGCTCTTAAGATAACATGGATGATTGGACAAGGAACGAAATGGAAAAAAATTAATTTATATGCTCTTATATTTATTTAGATTTAGATAGATATTATTTAACTAGAATTATTTATCATATTGTTACGGATCCCAGCGTCGGCCTTCCCCTTTAAGAAGGGGGGATTAATCCCCTCGCTAATGACTGACCGACGTGGTCCCGGGGGTATGACGTCACGCCCGGTCGGCGCTGGGTAGGGTATTAGGCCCAACCGTCCTATGACCTAAATACCAGCGCCTCCCGGTACGCAAGGGAATACTCCCCGCTCACGGCCGCAGCGTAATGGATGTTTGCGCCGAGCGAAGCGAACTGCGGCGTGAGCCGTTTACCGAGACTAGACCCGATTTATATTCGTAACGTTGGCCAAATCGTGCCACAGGTGTGCAATGATGGAAACCTCTAAAGCGACCGAAAGAGCATGAAGAAGTAGAAGACAAAGTAGGGAATAACAGTATTTATTACTATTTACACACAACTAAGCAGAAAGGAAAGGAGATGCGATTTACAAGGCAATGGAAGGAGCAGGAGACATAGTGCAATGATTAACTTAACTATGCAGTCTTAACTTATACCCAGGGACAAGACACACAGAACAAACTCACGTACACGAATGGGGAAATTGCAGAGTGGATTGGCTGGAGGGAGAGGAATGTCCAGCTCGGACCGAAGCACGGTCGGGTCGGGAGTGGGCAGCCGCCGTTCCTTCGCGGCCACGTCGGCACCGCCGTCAAAGCCCAAGCTGCGGTCGTGCAAGCTGCTATGGTTCGAACTGCGGCGGTGGCAAAGCTGCGTGGTGGAGTCAAACCTGCGTGGTGGAGTCAACGCTGCGTGGTGGAGTCAAAGCTCAGCTCTCGTATCCCATCTGCTCAGTGTCTCATCTCCTCTCATCTCCTTTTGGGGGGCGTCCCGTGACGGGTTATATATGCCACACCCTCAAACCTTCGCGAACCTCCTCGACGGTTCTCTCCACGCCCTCTCAAAGCCAAACCCCTCTTCCTTGGTTGGTCGGCAAGGGCTGGCTCACTCCTCCCCTCTATGATGAGGTGGAGACACGCCTTTCCTCTCCGAGCTCACCTCGTGGCTAATGGAGTCAGAGGTGCTGACCATCAGCCAAAACCGTAGTGGCGAATGCAGTTGGCAATAGCTGACAAAAGGGGCTTCTATCTTATTTAGTTGACGCAACGCAATGAACTAGTGGACCACAGAGCCTTATACTAACATGTATTACGGACATAACTAGTGAGGGAACTTAAGATTTGCTACGTGTATGCGATGGATTAACTAAGGGCGACCTTTGATCTTTATACTATTGGAGGGTGATATTTACAAGATTTACAGCATACAAAAGGGGAAAATTTACATCAAATTACCCACACAATTCCCATATCCCCAACACTGCACCCTCCTTCCTTACGGGACGTCTCGGCCCGAAAATTTTACCTTTAATGTGACACGCAGGTGTAATTCCCTCTACAATTAACCTGACCCTGAGTGCGACAATTTTAAAACACAAATAAATATGTCCCGCTAATTGCGTTGCACCCTGCCTAACAGTTTCACACCCACAGCTAACCGAATTGCGGAATTATTTTCAAACTAAACATGAACGGTGGGGGAGCATTATTTACAGTGACATTATTTGACTATTTACAAAACGCAACCCAGGACCTGTGATTTTTCTTTTGGGGAAACAAAAAGAAATTCCTGTTGGGAGGGAGGAGACAGCACGCATTGCATCGATGCACCTGCACCAATACACCAAAGCACCAATCACCAAAAGCACCAAAAGCACCATTCGGTGCAACAGTCATCACAGTTCGTAATAAAAAACACACAAGACAACAACTGGTGGTGGTCTTCCTCTTCGCTGCTGGGCCGATGTTCTTCCTGATGTTTTCTTTCTATTCTTTGCTTCATGCGGCCTATTTGAAAATAAAAAATGAAGTGCACAAAACATGTCCATTTTTATTTAGGGCCACAGGGGCCAACTAAGGGTGGTCCACCTGTGTGGCATAGGTGCCACCTTACCGAGGTCCGCAAGCAAGACCCTGGGCCATCGTGGCCGGCTCCAGCAGAGGTGTCAGGCCCCAAAACGTGGGGTCCATAAAGTGGTGCTTGGCCGCAAGACGGCGGTCCATAAGTGGTGCATCAATGCAATGGATGCTGGTTGCGGGAGTTCTGGCACACCATGGCGGACACCCGCACGCTCCCCTCGGCGCCCAGTGGCGCACAGTCCTCGGGTGGGAGACAGGGGGATAGAAGACAGGTGAGTGAGGGGTAAGGTCACAAGGGTACACATCAAACAAGGCAATGCAAGACGAGGTCGTACGGAGAGCGAAGTGAGAAAGCTCGTCCCTACCGTACGTCACCCCCCCTGTTACCTACTCTACCCTTGCCCTTACCCCATATTTACAAAAATCTACACATTTACAAATTCGTCACTACTGTCTCGTCTCCCCTATATTTCCCCTATACCAAATTCGTCCCCACAATCCCTCTAACCAAATTTGCCATCACCCAATTCATCATCAATCCTCATAAGGAGGGAGAGATGGAACAACAAAGCACAATGTCACACCCACGTCATGATGCGTCTCACATTTCAACCATTTGCACAAAAAATAATAAAAACAACCTGGCATGGTGTGGAGGTACGTCATCTCAGGTGAGTGGATGTAGATGGTGCGAGGAGATTCTTAATCCTAAATATCTTCTGCATGACATTAACACACTTTACACTACCCGGGGTCTTTCCCTGCCAAACCATTGGCCGTCTTACCCCATGCGGTTTTAAGAACCAAATTCCCATTGATCAAACTGTGGTGCTTCATCAATTTGGGGTCTCACTCCCCCGATTCAACTCCCTGTGCCCTTGCACAATTTCAGGACTGGGTCGTGTGGCTCTCCCAGCAGGTCTACCCACCTGCACACCTCCACCACTGTAGTTGCCTCCGAGCTTACCTGCTCCTCACCCTACCTATCTAACTGGGGAAAGCCCTCTGGCGCTCTCCCCACTCGGTGCCCCCTCTGGCACTGGGCTACCCGGGTCCGTCCTCCGGATCCTCGGGCCCCATCCACAACTCTAACGGCTCCCAGAGCCCACCTGCGGCCTCACCTGGCCGACATCCTCACAGTGGTGGAGTGCCCATTTAACTACACACACTAACAGGCCACACGCCCAGCCATTTCCACGTCACTAATGCACCCATCCAAACACCATTCTTCCACACGCACCACAGATGCCAATATCCATCCACAATTTACCTGTACCCTCTACCTAACACTTACACTACCCTCCCCGGGTATTCGTGATGGGGTCCATCCTCCTTTCCCCCATCCACACCTTTGCACCATCCACTCCAGTCCACAGTTTCCACCATACTCACTCCACGACCATCCATTCCATACTCCATATATTCCAGACCATTTATTCCATACAACCATTCTCCATACACCTGGATTTGCACACCTGTGCAATCACTCCTACACCTGGTGCTTCCTGCACCCTCCTTCCTCCAGGACCATTTGCTCAACACAACACTCAATCACTATTACTCACTCATGCACTGTTCCATTCACCTGTTCAGTTGCACACCTGTGCAATCACAATTGTTACTCACTCACTGCTCCATACACTTCCATGCTCAATACAACTCACAATCACCTTCTCACAATACACTTCTGGGTACACTTTTAAACACACACACGGCATCATCTGACCTACCTGGTGCCCTCTAACTTGGTGCTCCCCGTCTTCCCTTTAAACTAAGCACATACCACGTCGTTATCATCCAACTACCCTCTCTATGTCCCCACTACCTGTCCAAGGTCGCTACTTAACCTTACCGTTACCTATGGTCATCTCTAGGTCCCTATGTGATAGATATCCAAACCCTCCCTCGGTGAGCTTACACTGCCAACCCCATAAAACTATTGCTCCTTTGCCCCCGATATGTGAGAGATGGCAAAGTTGCCATCCCACCACATCGGGCATATCTCACTACCAATTTTGCTCTCAAATTTCAGCCAATCAAAAATTTGCCACTCACTCTACCAATCATCTGCCAATCATCAAATTTTTGCCAATCACAAATTTTGCTGTTCAAATTCACTACTGCTATCAAATGTCCATTAAACTTGAGCCTCGGTGCGTCTTTACATGCTCAGAACTTGGCTTCGCCAAGTCGAGCAATGAATGCGGGTGGTTCGTTGCCGGCGGTTGGATCCGTCCGGGATTCGGTGCAAGGGAGGTGGTTTGGTCGGGCCGAGATTCCACGCACCATCTCGGCGCGGCACCTTGTGGTCGCCGGCCCGATGGCTCAATCTCGCCCGGTCGGAACCCCGCCCCCGACAGGGGGCACCGTTCTGCTTCCTCCCACCTGCCCCTGAACCGGACTGGTCGCCTTGCCCGACAAGGCCCGGACTCGACCGTGCGGGGCCTAGCATCCAACAAAGCGCACCGCGCACGCTATCCGTCGCCCTAAACGCTGCCCCGTTCAACGTCGATGCTTCACTTGCATACGCGACCCGTTTCACACTCACAAAACCTGGCGTCTCGGCGCCTCCAGTGCATCCCACACACTCCGTCCATTCCACCACCGCACTCCCCGTTACACACCACACCTCTCGCGCACACTCACCGTTCGCACACTTCCTTAACACACCTCGCGCACCGTCTTGCGCACACCCGCCGTTCGCATACTTCGTTCCACACCTCTCCTCCGTTACGTCCTCCGTAACACTCACCATGGGCGTGCACTCTTGCATCCACCCACTAACGCGCTCCGATGGGCTCTCCCACACACGCGCCACAACCAACTCAGGTGTGCTCCCTCGCACACGTTCGACCATTCCAGGTGTGCATTCTCGCACACTCTTGCCGTTCATCCCATACGTGCATCCTCGCACCCGCTCCACCACCAACTCACTCCCCGAGTCACACTCCGTACACTCCGAAGTGCATTCTCGCTCGCACTCGGTATCACTCCGACACTTTATAACACGCTCACTCTTTGACGCACACTTTTTCCTCACACGCGCGCCATTTCCACTCACACGGGACCCTTCACCAACGCCCGGGTGCCATATCGATCCCAATCGCGCGACAATTCTTTCTGCGCCAAACATCCTCCTGCTGAAAAACCTCTTAGCACCATATACAGCCCGTCTCACCTTCGGGGTTCTTCTTCCTCCCTGCACCAACACCTGCAAATCTTTATAAGGATTAATAAGCGCAGCATCGTGATGTGAGCACGGACTTTGAGCAATTTCCATTCCTTCCTCCGACTGTTGCTCTTCTACTTCTGTCGTTTCTACAATTTCAATTATACCCATTATTTCTTTTTCTTTATTCACCTCAACGACCGCTGGCTTTATTAAAATTCCCACTTGTACCTGAGCGGTCGCCGGCTTCCCCATACCCCGGGTCGCGATCTCTATACCCGTCATTTTACCCGTGCTTTTCTCCACTTAGCCCAACCAGTGCTCCTCGACCCGCTTTACCTCGTCGTGCACCCTCGGGACCCTCTCGCCCACCATGCGATCCATGGTCTCCCCACATTTTTGCATGCGGTCACCCATTCTGTCCCCAATTTTGCCGATTGGCTCCATTTTGCTTCCTAGCCTCTCAAATTTGCTGTCTATCTTTGCAATTTGGGCACTGGTACCCCTCACTTCGTCCCTCATTGCCCCCATACTGTTTTCCAAACCTCCAATTTGGTTCCCCATTTCTGCCCTTGATTTGTCCATCTTTTCATCTAGCTTCTCCAGGCTTGCCGCGAGTTGAATCAGAAAGAGGTTCATGTCTATTGGCGCCGTGGGCTCGGCCTCCGCGGCACAGCCCCTTTGTGCGCCTGAAACCTCGTGCGCGCCGCCATTTTGTGTCTCCCCAACCACATGCGCGAGAGCGCCATTTTGTGCACCTGAAGCCCCCTCAACCACATCCTCATTTCTCTCCTCCTCCATATACATTTCCCTGGGGTCCTGGGTTACCCCTAACCCCTCTTCTAATTCCCCCACCGGCATCCTGTCGCCTTGATCATCCATGGCGCGATTTTCAAATTTGGAATATTCTAAAATTTCAGGCGCTCTTAATTTTGACCAAATTTTTTGATGTTATAAAAAATTTGGTTCGGGCCTCAAATCTCACTCCCAGACACCAATTGTTACGGCCAATAGTACAATTGGTGTCCAAAATTTGGGCAAAATAAATTTAGTCCCAGGTTCGAATCCCAACTCCTGACTACCAATTGTTATGGATCCCAGCGTCGGCCTTCCCCTTTAAGAAGGGGGGATTAATCCCCTCGCTAATGACTGACCGACGTGGCCCCGGGGGTATGATGTCACGCCCGGTCGGCGCTGGGTAGGGTATTAGGCCCAACCGTCCTATGACCTAAATACCAGTGCCTCCCGGTACGCAAGGGAATACTCCCCGCTCACGGCCGCAGCGTAATGGATGTTTGCGCCGAGCGAAGCGAACTGCGGCGTGAGCCGTTTACCGAGACTAGACCCGATTTATATTCGTAACGTTGGCCAAATCGTGCCACAGGTGTGCAATGATGGAAACCTCTAAAGCGACCGAAAGAGCATGAAGAAGTAGAAGACAAAGTAGGGAATAACAGGATTTATTACTATTTACACACAACAAAGCAGAAAGGAAAGGAGATGCGATTTACAAGGCAATGGAAGGAGCAGGAGACATAGTGCAATGATTAACTTAACTATGCAGTCTTAACTTATACCCAGGGACAAGACACACAGAACAAACTCACGTACACGAATGGGGAAATTGCAGAGTGGATTGGCTGGAGGGAGAGGAAGGTCCAGCTCGGACCGAAGCACGGTCGGGTCGGGAGTGGGCAGCCGCCGTTCCTTCGCGGCCACGTCGGCACCGCCGTCAAAGCCCAAGCTGCGGTCGTGCAAGCTGCTACGGTTCGAACTGCGGCGGTGGCAAAACTGCGTGGTGGAGTCAAGCTGCGTGGTGGAGTCAAAGCTGCGTGGTGGAGTCAACGCTGCGTGGTGGAGTCAAAGCTGCGTGGTGGAGTCAAAGCTCAGCTCTCGTATCCCATCTGCTCCGTGTCTCATCTCCTCTCATCTCCTTTTGGGGGGCGTCCCGTGACGGGTTATATATGCCACACCCTCAAACCTTCGCGAACCTCCTCGATGGTTCTCTCCACGCCCTCTCAAAGCCAAACCCCTCTTCCTTGGTTGGTCGGCAAGGGCTGGCTCACTCCTCCCCTCTATGACGAGGTGGAGACACGCCTTTCCTCTCCGAGCTCACCTCGTGGCTAATGGAGTCATAGGTGCTGACCATCAGCCAAAACCGTAGTGGCGAATGCAGTTGGCAATAGCTGACAAAAGGGGCTTCTATCTTATTTAATTGACGCAACGCAATGAACAAGTGGACCACAGAGCCTTATACTAACATGTATTACGGACATAACTAGTGAGGGAACTTAAGATTTGCTATGTGTATGCGATGGATTCACTAAGGGCGACCTTTGATCTTTATACTATTGGAGGGTGATATTTACAAGATTTACAGCATACAAAAGGGGAAAATTTACATCAAATTACCCACACAATTCCCATATCCCCAACAATATTTATATTTATTAAATTATATTAACGAGACTTAATACGAGATGTCTTTGCTCGGAGGAATTTGAGCCCGATTGCTTTGAAAGCTGGGCTTTGAGCCCGACTTAAAAGATGACTTGTTGGGACTTAAACCTATAAATATACTGAAACCAGATGATATGCCCACCACATTTCATTTTCTCAAGCATCTGAGTGCACGATGGTACAGTGTACGAAGAGGTGAAAACCAAGCCCATGGGGCAGGGCCAAAATGATACTGCTCTTGCACCTTTGTGACATGTGGTGATCATAATTACTAAGGTTGGTGAATTTCTGCGCAACCATTTTGTAGGAAATAGTAAGACGGACTGAGGGGCAGACAGACAGGAGCCGACTACAATATCCGCTGTTTATTTTTTCAGGGGATATTGTAGATATTATTTTTTATGGAATTAGAACAGACTTTTTAATTTGCACATGTATTTTTTAATCTGTACATAACGGAGGGTACGGACACTGTACATGTGAGGAAAACTGAAGTTGTGAGGAAAATCATCCAGTATCAATCTTTATTCATGTCAAATACTCAAATATTTAGCGGGCATGCATTTGACTCATCTGTTCAGTTTGGGGTTTTCCTGAAGGTCCAAGAGTCCTGGCATCATGTAAAGTAACGACAGCCATTTCAAGAACATCCCTATTCAGCCAAACAGTTTGGAACACTCTGCCCTCTGTCACACAACTTTCATCATCAGATTGTTTTGGTAAAATCACAGCAGGAACTTCATGGAAGCAGATAAACTCCACTGCACTCGCTATTACGACACATCGCCTGCATGTACAGCAGTCAATGTTTTCAGTTCTCACACCTGCCTCCAGGCTTTCATCGCTCGATTGCAAGCTGCCATCACTAGTCATGAACATCTTTTTTTGGGGTTGAATTGCATTACAAAGTCTTAAAGCACTCACCACAAGTTTGGTCTCCAAAATGAAACATAACAGGATAAACCACACTCGATAACTCTTGTTTCTCTGTCAGTGGTCCGAAGCTTAGGACAGATTAAGTCATCAGATTGGGGGTCACACTGATTGGTCAGAACATTGTCATTTATGAGCAAACTTCTACATTATTTTCTTGAAATATTTCCTTTATAAAGTGATATTTTAAAAAACAAATAAATATTTTTGGGATTTTTTTTTAACCACGTTACTACGATGTCAACACAAGATCATATGCCTGGAGTGTTCCTTCAATAGCTTTTAATTTTGGACAGCTTAGCTGATCGTTTTGAACATTAATAATACTTTTGATTTGAGAAAAAGAGGAAGAATTAAATAATACATGCAGACACATACTAAGTCTACAGTAGACAAGATTAAGCATGCAAAATATATGTTGGGGAGGGAAGAACAGACAAGCCAAAATTTGGCAAAATTCATCAATACAAGTACCACAATTTCAACAAGAAAGAGCAATCAGAGATTACAGATCCTCACCAAAACATGTGTGGTTTTGTCCTTGGGGTTTGTGGGGTATTTTGTGTCTTTTTGGTCCTCGGGATCTTATGGGTCTTCAGAGTATTTTGGGTCATCATGCTCTTTTGGGGGTCTTTTGAATATTTTGGGTCCATTGGGTCTTAGGGTTCTAAATCGTCTTAGGGTTCTAAAGGCTCTAAAGTGTTTTAGGTGTCTTCAATATTCTTAGAGGTCTTAGGGGTCCTAAGAGTTTTAAGGGTCTTAGGGTCTTTGTGGGTCCTCATGGTCATTAGGGTCTTCGTGGTCTTAATGGGTCTCTTATATCTATTTAAATATAAAATGTCTATATTATAAAGGGTCTTATGTAATTAATACACACTCATGTTTTGTGCGGACAAACAGACAAACTGATCCAAATGCAATACTCTCTCTCTGACGAGGGTAATAATCAGGGAGCTGCTGAAGCATTGCTTTATTTTGGGAAAAAACAATTATCAAGGTTTCCTCTTGAGAATCCGAGTACATTTCCACTCTGCCATTCAGAGTCCGAGCATAATTGAAAGGAACAAAAAAATCCCTGAATACAGGCTGCAAATAATCCGTTTATGTGTAATCGTGCAAAACTGCATTAAAGCAACATTAAAGCAATACCCCTGGCGCTCACCTGAAAGAATAAACAGTATACTACATTGACTAAAGGTGTTTTAAACCAATTTGAATGGTTTCTAGAAGACAGAGCAGCATGTAGAATCATACTGACATAATCATAAGACTTTAAACAAACAAACAGAAAAATACCGATTTTGGGGGGCAACCCCTACCTCCCCTCACCCCCTCCCATCCTGTATACCTCCTCAGACCTCAATTTTTTCTAATGCCTTGAACAAACATTGGTACATCAGGGGTGATGAAGGTTGTGGTGAAGTTTCATTGAAATTGTGTATGTAATTTCAGAGAAAAGAGCAAATACCTATTTTGGGGGGCAACACCCCAGTAGACCCCCCCCACGGCCAGATTTTTTTTAATGCTGTGAATAAACTTTGGTACAACACGGGTGATTAAGGTTATGGTCAAATTTCATCAGAATTGCATGTGTATATTCCGAGTAAAAAGCAAATACCTATTTTGGGGGACAACCCCCTCCCCCCCCCCCGCCCCCCATACACCCCTTCAGGCCCCGAATTTTTTTTTTATGCTGTGAACAAACTTTGGTACATCACGGGTGATGAAGGTTGTGGTCAAGTTTCATTGAAATCGTGTGTGTAGTTTCAGAGAAGAAAGAAAATATATATTTTGGTGGGTCAAACCTGGACCCACATTGACCCCCCACGTACCCCTTTAAACTTCGATTTTCTTCGTGCCATGAACAAACTTCGGTACATCATGGGTGATGAAGGTTGTGGTCAAGTTTCATCGAAATATTGTGTGTAGTTTCAGAGACAAAAAAGCAAATTCCTATTTTTGGGGGGGGACGGGGTCAAACCTGGATGCACTTTGACCCCGGTAAGCCCTCTTAGACGCCGAATCTTTTTAATGCCGTGAACAAACTTTAGTCACAACACAACACATATAATTTGTGCCAAATTTGGTCGCAATCCCTTCAGCGGTTTCGGAGAAGAAGTTTCAAGTATTTACCGACGGAAGACGGACTGCGCACCATCACATAAGCTCCCCTGAATTTCGTTCCAAGTGAGCTAAAATGGATTGACGGGTAGAGAATTTTGTGGAAGGGGGGAAAAAAACGTGAAATTAATCTGTGACAACATCTAATTATGTATGGCAACTTGCATCTGAGAAAAATGTGTTCTACAAACAAAGACTGTAGCTCAGAGGAATTATACAATGCCTATTGCTAAAATATGCTTGAAACAATTCCTCAAAATGAGCAGTGAAAGCAAAAAAATTGAAAAAGTTGAAACAAATAGAAATCCAGCTGAGCTGCAAAGCCAACTGAGGCACTCACCCATGTACGCAGCCCAGTGAATTGCTCGACGATCCTTCTTGTCAGATGAATTCACGTTTGCTCCTTTGGAGATGAGGAGGTTGATCATCTGCAAAAAGGTGAAACCCTTACACATACTTGCCCAAAAACAAGCAAAGTACATTGATAAATTACTCTTAATGAACAAATGACAAATTAACAAACAAATTTTGTTAATGAACAAAAAGAATTAATTTAGAGCTCCGTTATGACTCAGCCGGGATTTGAACCAACAACCTTCCAGATTGAGAGCAGGCCACAGAGTCTGGTGGCGTAATGGTTAGAACGTCCACTCTGATCTGAATCTAGGTCAGCAGTTCTGAGCCGTTTTATGTCAAACTTGCACTGATCGATCCTGATATTTAAGGAGAATCAAGAACTAGTTACATGCACCACCGAAGGTGGACAGAGGTTGTGTTTTCACCCCTGTTTGTCTGTCTGTCTGTCTGTGAGCAGGATATCTCAAAGTTATGGATGGTTTTGGACGAAACTGGGTGGAAAGGTTGGGTGTGTGACAAGTACGAATTGATTACATGTTGTTGAGGATCCAAGTCCGGATACTCTAATTTTAAAATGACTTCATCATTTAGCGATCAGGACAAAAACAATACACTCTATAGCACGATATTTCAAAAAGTTATGGATGGGTTATGACAAAACATGGTGGAGTTGGGTAGGTTCACATTATATGTAACTAGAGCGGCACTAGGTAGAGCGCATGCCTCCACCAGGTTGAACAGTTTATGTTTTGTATCCCACTGATTGGACATATCTGCATCTGGATCTTAACCAAAACCAAATTGGCTTGTTCTAATCACCGACCCAACTCATCCACCAAGCTTCGTCATAACCCATCCAAAACTTCTGGAAATATCATGCTATGTATGTATCGTTTTTGGTCCCATCGCTCAATCACGAGAGCTCGATCTCGCGAGATCACGGCGAGGTCACGTCTTTTCGAAGCTGTTCCATGCGCTCACGCTTTCGAAGCTAAGTGATCTTTCTCAATTGTGTTTTTGTCGAGACTGTATCTATCTTTCGGTGTATGTACCTATAGCGTATCTTTTGGAAAATTTTCGGTGCTAATTTTTCGTACATGTATACACAATCGTCGGTTAATGCGTATCGAGTATTCTGCGGCCTAGTACTCGTAGGCTTAGGTTACCGTGCCGTCTCCGACCTTGTGGTTTTGTTTTTCTCTCAGCGATTCGTCGAATGCCTAACAACCCTAACAACTCAAAAAAAAAAAAAAAAAAAACCCCAAAAAATATTTCCTTCCCAGGTCTTATTCGTTTATTTGTTGTTCTTATTTGTTCGTTCGTTCTTCGTTCACGATCACGCGATCACATGGTTAGAAATGTATAATCTCTCCCCTGAACAACTATTTTCTCTCATATATTATAACACCCTTTTCTTCTTTTCCTACAAAAGGATGCTTTCGTCTTGCTCACCAAATCTATTCATTCCAAAAAATATATATAATACCATCTCTTACAGTTCCTCCTTTCTACATTCCCTAAACTATCCAGAACTCCACCCCTCCTTCAGTGTCCTCAAACGTATTTTTGACTCGAAGGTCTCAAACTCATTTTGCAAAAAATGTTCGTTTCCCATGAATCGTACACTTTTCAAAATCCAATCTCACCCCTCCCCTCCAAATCCTCCCCATCACCCATCCCTTTCAAATCTCCCCCCTTGCCCCTTCCCTCCCCTCCCTCCTAAACTCCCCCCACACACCTCCCCTCCGAGACTCTCCCTCGCTCCTCCCCTCCTAGACTCCCCTCTCACCCCTCCTCCTCAAAGCATCCTCCCTGCTTCTTCCCCCTTCCAACTTTCACCTTCATCTCCCCCAACCTTCTGCCTCGCTCTTCCCCCTCCTCAAATAACACCTCACTGTGCCTCACCCAATCTCCATCAAACCTTTTGTCCACCCCATTCTTCCCTTTCTCCAAGCTATTCTGAAATCTCTGAAATCTCTGACACACCTTCAACAGCTCTCCCTACCTCTTCCTCCTCTTCCACATCTTACCCTACCCCTCCCCCCCCCCCTGTTCTGGACCCGATGCTCCCCCTTCCTCTTCATTAACGGTATGGACCTCAAACATCCGGGGCCTTCGCTCAAACTTGACTGATCTCTCCATACAGGTTGCTTCTGACAAACCAGATGTGATCTGCTTAACAGAAACTTTCCTCCTTCATGATGTCTCTGATGCCTTGGTATCTCTCCCAGGTTACTCCTTCCTCCGGTATGATAGACCTGAGCCTCGTCCTGGAGGTGGGGTTGCTATCTTTATAAAAAAACTCTCTTCCTCACTCGCCCTCCACTGCCCTCTCTCCACCTCACCCCCAGGAATACCTTTGGCTACGGCTTCCCCTTCGCTCCCACATTTTGTTCATATGTGTGTTGTACCATCCACCAAACAGCGATGACTCCATCTACATCTCGCTGTCTGATAATATGGACCAACTTCTATCTACCCATCCCAACTCTCTCTTCCTCATATGTGGTGATTTCAATTGTCACCATGCCAGTTGGCTGGGTGTGGGTACCTCTCTCACCAGCCATGGCTCTTCAGCAAAGGACTTCTGCGACTCATTGGGACTGACACAATCTGTCAATTTCCCGACCCGGATCTCAGTCAACGGAGCATCTTCTCTTCTGGATTTGGTTATGACAAACTTCCCTGAAAATGTCTGCTGCTCTTCTTCTGCTCCAATCGGCTCATCTGATCATGTGCTTGTCAAAGTGGACATCTCTCTGACCATTCTCAGAGAGCCTCCTCAGCGTCGACGAGTCTGGCATTTCACTCAGGCCAACTGGCACGGTCTTCAAGCAGCCATCAATCATCTGGACTTGTCTCCCATCTCTACCGCCTCTGACATCAACTCATCCTGGGAATTCTTTCAAAGTAAATTGCTCTCTCTCATGCACAGATTTATACCATCTCATCTTCAGTCGTCATACCCTTCCTCCCGTCAATGGTACACGGAATCTTGTGGTGAGGCTGTTGCCCTGAAACAACTTGCTTTCGTCTCCTGGAAAGCAAATACAACGGAAGGAAATCTCATTTCCTTTCACAAAGCCCGAAACAAGTGTGTGTCCACCCTCAGGAGAGCCAGGAAACAATATCTCACCGTTCTCAAGTCCGAACTTTCTTATCTGTCTCCCTCTTCCAAATCCTGGTGGCGTCTGGTCAAATCTGTTTCTGGTGTTTGTTCCCCCTCCATCCCCTCCCTCACCTCAAACGGCTTAACGGCTGACTCCGCACGTGAAAAAGCTGAATGCCTCAACTCTGTGTTTGCCTCTAAATCTTGTGTCCCAAACCCATCCCTCTCTGTACCCAGTCGTACCCAGCTGCTCCTGGACTCTGTGTCCTTTCCTCCTGACAAGGTGGAAAAGTTTCTGTCAACCCTCGACTCTGATTCTGCAACTGGTCCTGACGGCATCAGCCCACGGGTCCTAAAATCATGTTCTTCCGCTCTTTCACTCCCTCTTTCTGTTCTCTTCACCCTCTCTTTTGCTCAAGGTCATCTGCCATCTGCTTGGAAATCAGCCAACATCACCGCTTTGCACAAAAAAGGTGCAAAAACAGATCCCAGCAACTACAGACCAATCAGCCTTCTCCCAATTATCAGCAAAGTCATGGAATCCATCATTGCTTCAGATATGAAATCTTTCCTCTTCTCCAATGGCTTGATCTCTGATCATCAATTTGGTTTCAGACCTGGTCACTCTACTCTGGACATGCTGCTTCTGCTTTCTCAACAATGGATGGAGGTCCTCAACGCCAAACAGGAAATTAGAGCTGTCTCCCTTGACATTTCACGTGCCTTCGATACGGTCTGGCACCCTGCTCTGCTCACCAAACTCTCCTCCTTTGGTATCCATGGAAATCTCCACACATGGCTGGCGGACTTTCTCTCTGGTCGTAGTCAACGTGTGGCCCTGAATGGGTTTCTCTCATCTCCTCTTCCTGTTCAGGCTGGAGTTCCCCAAGGTAGTGTTCTGGGCCCTGTGCTTTTTCTGGTCTTCATCAATGATCTCTCTGACTCTCTTGAAAATCCTCTCTATCTCTATGCTGACGACTCTACTCTCTGTCGCTCCATTCCTCATCCCTCAGATCGGCAGTCTGCAGCCTCCTCACTCTCTGCAGACCTGGACAAAATCACAGACTGGGCAAACAAATGGAACATCTCTTTCAATCCTGATAAATCTCACACTCTTACGATGTCTCTCCGAAAAGACCGACTGGAAAACCCTCCCATCCACTTTCTGAATAATCCTCTCCAAGAAGTTCTGTCACTCAAGCTTTTGGGTCTCACTATTTGCCATGATCTTTCCTGGGAAAACCACATTTCAAATCTGGCCTCCAAAGCCAGTCGCTGACTGGGCATCCTCCGTCGTGCGAAGTCCTTCCTTGGCACACCTGAGCTCCTCACCACATACAAGGCTTTCATCCGCAGCTCTATGGAATACTGCTCTCCCCTCTGGTCTGGTGCTCCTGCCTCACACCTAGCCCGTCTTCACGCTGTTGAAACCAAAGCGTTCAGAATCATTGGAATCTCCCGCGATGAAGCTAACTCCAAGGGCCTTTCACTCACTCACCGCAGGCAGGTTTGGTGGTCTTTCCGTCTTCTACCGACTCCTCTCTGGCCTTGCCCCCCCAGCCCTCTCTGGGCTCTGTCCCCCAAATATTCCTACAGGTCGCACAAGATCTGCCTGCAACCATCTTATGGTTAAACTGCCAAAATCAAGACTTTCTGCTCACCTTCACTCCTTCATTCCTCTTTTCTCCCGCCTCTGGAACAAACTCCCTCACTCTCTTCAATCCCACTCCACCCTCCAGGTCTTTAAAACAGCTGTTCACCACCATCTCTTATCCTCCCCCATCCAAAACCTTGATCTTTTCTACCCCCGCTAATTTCGGTCCCCTTGTGTTTTATACCTCTCCCCCCCCCCCCCCCTCCCCTTCCCACGCCTCCTGTCCCCAAGCCCTCTCCCTCCCACACTTCTCCCTGCTCTCAAATGTTGTGGTTGTGTGCTTCCCCTTCTCTCCCCATCTTGTCTTCCACTCCCTCTTTTTGTATATTTTGTTTGTCTGGTTGATTTGTTTGTGAAATAAATGTTAGCTCTTTCACGAGCCTCGATTCAGTATACAAAAAAAAAAAAAAAAAAAAAAGGTAAAAAATCACTTGGAAATTGGAAAAAAAGAACATTATCGGATCCGGATCTGGATCTTCACCAAAATCTAATAAATTATTCTTTGTCACATACCTAACCTGTCCACCATTTTTCGTCTGAATTCATCCATAACTTTTTGAGATATCCTGTTCACAGCCAGAAAGAAAGACATACAGGGGTGAACACCTTTCCTTCATCTGCTTCCGGTGGCAGAAGCAATTATGTACAGTACACAGTACATTGCCAAAGATGCAATGGCAATATGTTGAGTCACATGATGTAGCTTCATTTGCTGGGCACAAAATATTGCAGCTACAACAATGGATTGAAGACAGCAGTATAACCTTTTAAGGACAGGCAGTCCACGGTTTACAAACACCCAGCTTCTGACCATTATACTTTACTAGTGAGGTACCGTGCTACGCACGGGTGGGAGGCCATAAACAAACAGACAATGCAGAAACGGCGAATGCTAAAGCATGAAACCAATACATTCCACATTTCTGTAGCACCTTCAGTCGCACGTCAGACATAGACAGCAAGTTCGTGAAGGACTTCCATGACAAACGTACCCGTTGGCAACGGGTACGTTTGTTCCATACCCAGTCAATGGCGAATCTGCATATGGCAATCCGCGAATTCATGTTTAGAAAGTAGAAACCGTCACGGAATTTCGTCATTCACTTGAACTCGATATCTCTTTTTTTATTCCAAACAGCATAACTCCAATCACAAATTAAATAACATTAATATAAAAATATAAACTTCTAACAACATTCGTGACATAAACAAATATTAAAATCCTGATGTGAAGTTCCGTACAGTTGGGGGAATACAATTACGAATTAAAAATCGTAATTGTATTCACTCAATTCCAATCAATTGATACTTTAACAAAACGATTAACATGATTAACGTTTAACGACTTAACATTATGATTGAATGACGGTTGTATTTGGATATTATCAAACCCGCGCATTGCCGTCATCTGTCCACTTCCGCATTCGTGGCAGGTTCATAATTGTCATCAAAATCTAAACAGTATTTGTAGAACTTCAATAAAAGCCACATCACTGTTCATATCGGTAAATATTATTCCATTGTGTTTGAAAAAACTGGAAAATTGGAAAACTTGGAAAAAATAGTAAAAACAATATATAGCCTATTTCACTCCCAGGGGTCCCAGGAATACCCACCCAAAATATCGTTGCGATCGGTTGAGCCGTTTTTGCGGTACCTTTGAACGGACAGACAGACATTTGGTGAATTATAATAAGATAACCATGATTCAGTCTTTCAAGCGTTCGATCGATTCACATGAACACGGAATTTATTTTAAATACCGGGCTGAGCGCAAAATGCAGGAAATCTGACTTCGAGAGTTAATTACCCATTCATACCGCAATTAACACCTTATTCACACAGGCTTCGCTCCAGCACTCTTCCACCATTCTCCCCACGGGGTTCCTTACCAGCAGGACAGACACCATTCTCTCCATGGGGTTCCTCACCGGCATGAGAGACAGCATTCTCTCCACAGAGTTCTTTACCGGCATGAGAGACAGCATTCTCTCCACAGAGTTCTTTACCGGCACGAGAGACAGCATTCTCTCCACAGAGTTCTTTACCGGCACGAGATACAGCATTCTCTCCACAGAGTTCTTTATCGGCACGAGAGACAGCATTCTCTCCACAGAGTTCTTTACTGGCACGAGAGACAGCATTCTCTCCACAGAGTTATTTGGCAGCACGAGAGACAGCATTCTCTCCACAGAGTTCTTTGCCGCCACGAGACAGCATTCTCTCCACAGAGTTCTTTACCGGCACGAGAGACAGCATACTCTCCACAGAGTTCTTTACCAGCACGAGAGACAGCATTCTCTCTACAGAGTTCTTTATCGGCACGAGAGACAGCATTCTCTCCACAGAGTTCTTTACCAGCATGAGAGATATCAATGCTCTCCCTCCTTCACCATAAACCCCTCTAGCTCATTATCCCTTACCATCCCTTTAGACTGATACTACACATATTCAATTTGCTCAAATTTATTCATTTTTTTTATTTAAAAAGTGCATTTAGTAACGTTATGTAAAAAATTAAAACAATTATAATAGGGTTTAATGCGGTTTTTTGAACATACCACCAGGGACGCTGGAAAGCATTTTGAGTTGGGGGTGCTGAAAGTAAGTGGCATACATACAGTGTTTCGTACAATGTCATATATGCTATACTTGTACCCCATTGAACTAAACAGACAGGATAATTTATATCTAATGATATATATCTAATTTATATCGAATATATCTAACGATATAAAAGACAGGTGGAAATTGCCAAAAAGCAGGGGGTGCTGCAGCCCCCTCAGCACCCCTACTTCCCGTGCCCATGCATACCACGCTGAGCGCTTAGGAAATCGGAAGCTCGAATGCGTGGAAACAAACAGAGCATTCACATGATGCATCTGCCTTTTTTGCAGCACCATATTGCACTGCATTGGTAAATGTTGACCTCCCCCAACTGCCGCTGCTGTTTGTCGACTGCCCAAAAAAGATTTGTACGTACACCTTTTTAGGCTTTATTAATTATTATTATTATAATTACTGTATTACTGTATATATTTATAGCGTCAATTTATTTATTTTTTATTTAAAAAGCACATTTAATAACATTTATGTTACAAGAAATGGTTCAATTTGTGTTCCGAACCAATTAATCATTTATTACATGTATTTAAAGGGGATTTATTGTTCCGGTTTATGAAGATACAGCTTACGAGTAAATTTTCAGGAACACATTTTGTTCGGAAACCAGGGACTGCCTGTACCTACTCGCATTAGTTGTTGAGAATGCAATTTTCATTCACACTCGTTTAAACTTATCCGGCCTAACCACATACCTCAAGGTTTCCATCAAATGCAGCGTGGTGCAGTGCAGTACGCCCTGAACGGTCTGCTATGTTAATGTTTCCCAACAGCGGTGTAAGTGCCTCAGCACATTGCACCGTGCGGCTTGTTGCAGCCAGGTGCAAGGGTGTCAACCAGTGTTTGTCACGAGCATTCACGTCTGCAGCATGCTTCAGTAGGGTCATAACTGCAGCCTGTTGAATGCACAAATGAAACACAACTCTTGTTTATGATGAACACACCTAATCATTTACCTTTTTTGAAAGAAAGTCAAAAGCTCAACCACATAGCTTAAAAAAATAAAAACAAATGAATAAAACTTTTAGTACCTCCACCACCAAAGGTCGATGGAGGTTATGTTTTCACACCTGTTTGTGAGCAGGGCGTCTCAAAAAGTTATGAACGGATTTGGATGAAATTTGGTGGACAGGTTGGTGTGTGACAAGGACAAATTCATTGTATTTGGTGAAGAATCCGGATACTATAATTGTTTGAGCAATTCTTCACTTTTGAGAAATTAGGGACAAAAACGATAATAGCACGATATCTCAAAGTAATCGACGGATTCGGACGAAACTTGGTGGACAGGTTGGGTGTGTGACAAGGAAGAATTGATTAGATTTTGGTGAAAATCCAAATCTGGATCCGAGAATGTTTTTCAATGTATCAAGTGATTCATCGCTATTGAGACATGGGGTTAAAAACGATATATCGCATGATGTTTCAGAAAGTTGTGGCCGAGTTATGACAAAACAAGGTGGAAGAGTTGGATAGGTGACAAGAACAAGGCGATTCGATTTTGGTTCAGGTCCGGATCCAGATCCGGCCTATCAGTGGGATGCAAAACATAAACTGTTCAGCCTGGAGGAGGTATGCTCTCTACTGAGTGTCGTTATAATTTAAAATATTCACTCCAAACATCATACAAAAAAATCAAATGGTGGAGTGATTATATTTATATCCTTTTCCTTGTACTGTATATTCCATATATTATACATTCCCATTTCTTTGATCCTCTGACTTCTTTATTCCCAAATCACTTTCTCTTTTCTTTCTGAGCTCACAAACCCTGCCCATTCTGCTAAGTTCTCCATTTTTTCAATTACAATCTCCTCTACACCCATATATATTCCCTCCTCCTCCTTGGATACCCCAACTCGACGAAAATATATACAAGAAAAAAAAATGGAGGAAAGGGGAGATGGTGAGAAAAAGTGAAGTCTATGTAGAGCAATCTCTTTCTGCAAACAAAAAATGGTTCAACGGCATTTGGCTATGAAAAGTGGTCAAAATTAAAGTGAGTGCATGAGGTGGCTGCCTCAGTGCCTCATCCACTTGTCCCTCAAATTCCATTTTTGAAACTGCTCATGTATTTCAACATCACCTCATTTTACAAGGAGATGAAAACAAACTGTCTGAAAGGCAGTATTATTTATCCTATAAGCATATCAAGTGCTTATTTGTGATGAACAGATCATATGAAGCATCAGCCATAGGAGAAGAGCCTGGTATCCATGAACAGAGCATGTGGCACATTGGATTATAGAGGTTAAAAATAAAGAAAAGAAAACAAACTATGAAAAGTAAATTAGGACATTTGCCACTGATGATAATTTAATGAGCCAGAATGATATATGGAGCGGCATATGTATGGTATATTGTACAGAGCAGTCAACTGGAAGCCAGTCTGGCCAATTTTACGCACTACACATTGAAGCTATATTTTTCATCCCAAAGCAGTTGCACAAGTTATCTCATTAGTTAACCCCTCTAACTCCCCTCAAAAAACAACTCCTGGCAAAGGACAGGTGAGCTCCCGTAGGTCGCCAGCAGCCATCCAGTAAGGAGATGATGTCGCCTAAAAAACACCCCAACAGTTTGGACCGGTTCAAGTCATACCAGACTTCAAAAATGGCATGTGCTGTTTCCTTCCTTCAAAAGGAGCGTGGCCAATCCCCATCGGTTGGCATTCACGGGGAGGAGGAAATTTCTCTTGAGGAAATTCCCCGTTGAGTACGGTGAGAAAAGTGGCACCATTATTATGGCATTGCTGGTACGCAGAGTATCACTGGAAGTGACGTTAGTGATGGCACTTCCCCCAAGCTCAGTGGCTGTGTTAAGCGTTTGTCTCGTCAGTATGTCCGTGTGTGTGTGTGTGCGTGTGTGTGTGTGTGTGTGTGCGTGCGTGTGTGCGTGCGAGCTCTGTTACGAGCCTTAGCCCATGTGGTTTGTCCTGCATATAGGATAAAATGGGATAAATAACTAGTCATATAACTAGAACGTCATAGAGGATAAATAGATATATACAACAACAGGCATTTTAAGACCATTTTCCCTGCAAGAGCGGGGGTTAGCCTTGCGGTCCCCATGACAATCTTCTCCATTTTGCCCTATTTTCTGCATCTCCCCTTGTTAACCCCCTTGACCGCATTTCTTCTTCCACCATCTTTAGCCAAGTCTTTCTCGGTCTTCCCCATCCTCTACTTCCTTCTACATTCATTTCCATCACTCTTCTCAACCAGTCACTTTCATCCTTCCTCAACACATGACCAAACCATCTCAACCTGTTTCTCTTCACAGCATCCATCACAGGCTCTATTCCCATCATCTTTTGCAATTCATCATTTGTCTTCCTCTCTTTCAACGATACTCCGCACATCCACCGAACCATTCGCATTTCCACCCTTTGTTGCTGCTCTACGTTCATTACCCATGTCTCGCTCCCATAAATCATAACACTTCTCACACATGCAGCATACACCTTTCCCTTCAGCTTCAACGTCATTTCCCCTCCTCGTCAGCACACCACTGAGTTCCCAAAACTTCTTCCATGCACATCTCACTCTAGCAACCATTGCCCTGTCTGATCCACCTTCTCCATTCAGCATGTCTCCTAGGTAACAAAATGTTTTCACACCTTCCAGCTTAACGCCGCCTCCAAGATCCAACTCAACATTTCCTCCATCTGCAGCTCCCTCTGTGCACACTTACACTTGAATGTAGCTGCCACAATGGTTAATGACCCTCTCAAACCACTACATTTTTGATGAACCCACTCAGCGCACATTGTACATTGAATGGAATTCACTCCGACAGCCTTCCTGCACACAGCACACGGCCACTTCCCAGTTCTTTCCACCTCACCACATGCTTTACCACTTGCCATCACCTTCGTTTTTCCGATATTCAGCTGCAGACCTTTTGTCTCCATACATTCCTTCCACTTGTTCATCTTCTCCTTCAGTCCATCCATACTTTCTGCAATCAAAATCAGATCATCTGCATACAACTCCCACGGTAAACCCTCCTTTACGTTCCGAGCCAGCACCTCCATCACAGCTACAAATAGTAGTGGACATGGTACCGACTCCTGATGCACTCCCACCTTCACCTCAAACTCACCACTGTTCCCGTATTTCAACCTTACAGCTGTGCGTGCTCTTTTGTACATTGCCATCACTACTCTGATCAACCATTCCTCCACTCCTAACTTCCTCAATGCCCATGTCACTACTTCACGTGGAACCCTAACGAATGCTTTCTCCAGATCAACAAACCCAAGAAACAACTTCTTCCTCTTCTCCATGTACTTCTCCTGCAACTGCCTCACAATAAAAACCACGTCTGTCGTTCCTCTTCCTTCCTCTTCCAACCTATACAAATAGAAATATAGGTTGGTATAAATAAATTAGGATAAATAGCTAAGTGACATCATATAGGTCATATAGTCATATAGGATAAAAACTAGAACGGCACTCAGTAGAGAGCATAACTCCGCCAGGTGAACAGTTAACGTTTTGTATCCCAGAGTAGACCAGAAAATCAAAATACAGAATCACATTGAATCAAAATCATCCATCCACAACTTTTTGGGATATCCTGCTATGTCTGGTTTTTGGCCCCATCTCCCAATGGTGAAAAATCACTTTAAAATATTCTACTAGCCGGATCCGGATCTTCACTAAAATCTAATCATTTAGTCATAGTCACATACACTACATCTCTGCCAAATTTCGTCCGAATCCGTCCAAAACTTTTTGAGATATCTTGTTCACAAACAAACGGACAAACAGACAAACAGACAGACACACAGACAGACAGACAGGGGTGAAAACATAACCTCAATGCACCTTTGGTTTGGTGGCGGAGGTAAAAATGGCTCTGCACAGGAAATATGGTGTCAGTGAGAAATGTGTTCTGGACTGGCAAAATGTAATGTGTTATGAGCCAGTGTTGATATTGTACAGTACACCGCACCTTTCCTATGCCATCTCCAGGCGCTGCATATCGTCATTGCCGGGTACCCAAGGGGCTCGGCAGTGACGCACACAGAAAGGGAGTACTCAGTTTTCACTCTGGTTGTTTTCTTGCTTTCTTGTTGTACACCGCACCTTTCCTATGCCATCTCCAGGCATTGCAAATCGTCATTGCTGGGCACCGAAGGGGGCTTGACAGTAACGCACGCTGAAAGGGAGTACTCAGTTTTCACTCTGTTTGTTTGTTTTCTTTCTTGTTTGTTTTCTTTCTTTCTTTCTTGTTTGTTTGTCCGGGCGATATCTCAGCCATCCTTTGAGCTAGGAAGCTCAAATTTCGGCACAATAGTGAGCAAGTCCTTTGTCAAAAACAGTATTTTTTGTTTTTTGATTAATCAATTAATTGAGGAGTTATTTAATTATTAGCGATTAATTAAGTACTTATTTAATTAATCAAATTTCCTTTATCTTCTGACCATTAACTCAGGCACCTTTTGAGTTAGGAAGCCGATATTTAGACTTTTTTTTTTTTTTTTTTGTATACAGAATCGAGGCTCGTGAAAGAGCTAACATTTATCACACAAACAAATCAAACAGACAAACAAAGTATATAAAAAGGGGAGCGGTAGACAAGATGGGGAGAGAAGGGGAAGCACACAAACACAACATTTGAGAGTAGGGACATCGGGAGATGTGTGGGAGGGGGGACTTGGGGGGCGGAGGCGTGGGAAGGGGGGGAGGTGGGAGAAGTATAAAACACAAGGACACCAAGGACTTCCAGGAAAGAAGTTGGTATTTCAAAAAAGTGGATTTGGGGTGAAATTAGAGGGGGTAGAAAAGATCAAGGTTTTGGATGGGGGAAGATAAGAGATGGTGGTGAACAGCTGTTTTAAAGACCTGGAGGGAGGAGTGGGATTGAAGAGAGTGAGGGAGTTTGTTCCAGAGGTGGGAGAAAAGAGGATGAAGGAGTGAAGGTGAGCAGAGAGTCTTGATTTTGGCAGTTTAACCATAAGATGGTTGCAGGCAGATCTTGTGCGACCTGTAGGAATATTTTGGGGACAGAGCCCAGAGAGAGCTGGGGGAGCAAGGCCAGAGAGGAGTCGGTAGAAGACGTAAAGACCACCAATCTGCCTGCGGTGAGCAATTTAAAGGCCCTCGGAGTTAGCTTCATCGCGGGAGATTCCTATGATTCTGAACGCTTTGGTTTCAACAGCGTGAAGCCGAGCTAGGTGTGAGGCAGGAGCACCGACCCAGAGGGGGGAACAGTATTCCATTGAGCTGCGGATGAAAGCCTTGTACACCAATGACCAGGTGATTTGGCTGCAAAGGCTATTTTTGATTTATTAATTAATCAATTAATCAATTAATCTATTAATTATTTAATTCTTCGACTAATGAGTAATTTTTTTAATTTTTTTTAGTTACAGATTCTGATGAAATGGTGGTGGTTTATGTGTTCTATGACCGAATTGATTAATAATTTAATTTTTTAATGATTATTCTTTATTTATTTTCATTATTAATCATTTATTTATTTTCTTTCTCATTTGGCCAATATCTCAGGCACCTTTTGAGCTCGGAAGCTAATATTTGGACATGAGTGACCAAGTGATGTGGCTATCAAGGATATTTTTGATTTATTGATTAATCAATTAATCGATTAATTATTGAATTATTCCATTAATTACTTTTTTTTTTTAAATTTCAGTTACAGATTCTGATGAAATGGTGGTGGTTTATGTGTTCTGTGACCGAATTGATTAATAATTTAATTTTTTAATGATTATTCTTTATTTATTTTCATTATTAATCATTTATTTATTTTCTTTCTCATTTGGCCAATATCTCAGGCACCTTTTGAGGTGGGAAGCTAATATTTGGACATGACAGTGACCAAGTGATGTGGCTATCAACGATATTTTTGATTTATTGATTAATCATTTAATCGATTAATTATTTATTGATGAATTAAATAATTATATTAATAATTAAAAATTATAATAATATTAATTATAATATTATTAATTATTATTAATTATAATATTATGAATTATAATTATAATATTTATTAATTCGATTAATAAATTAAATCAATTCGATCGATTAATTATTTATTGATCAATTAAATAATTATATTAACAATTAAAAATTATAATAATATTAATTATAATATTATTTATTATTATTATTAATTATTATTAATTACAATTATTATTAATTATAATAATAATTAAAAAATTAAATAATTAATTGATTAATCAATAAATAATTATTTATTGATTAATCAATTAATTATTTAATTTTTTATTAATGACTTATTTAATTACATTTCTAAAAGATACATCTTCGGATGAAGCACGAGTGGTTTAGTTATACTATTAGCCAATTGATTAAGAAAATATTTTGTGATAATCTTTTATTGATTTTAATTATACAATTAATCAATCAATTCGTGTACACCTCTCCGTCCCAATGCAGCCTCTGTGAGCTGTACTGCGATATTGCCGGGCGCCTAAGGCGCCCCGGCAATGCCGGCTGTAGGATATTTAATTATTTGGCATGGGGGCGGTGTACTTTGAATGTATCTGTACTTGTTGATTCTGTAGCTTGTTTTAAACGCTGTACCTCTATATAACAACACACTTGTTGAAAATTTATTTCCATCCAAATTTATCCGAAAGGTCGTCCGACAAAGTAATTTAAATAATATTGTCGCGCAACTCCGGTTAACACCAGAGTTGCGGATGGCCTAAACGGTCTTATTCGGAGGCAACTACCAAAACACGGACTCGGCTATGGCCGCGCAGGAGGAAGAAGGAAAATGGAGGCTTAACAAAAAGGCGAAAGCGCTTAACTGCAGCGCGCCGGCGTAGTTCCGGTCCTGGAAGGGGCAATCAACTCAAGCGGGCACAGGTTTAACAGGGGATGCAAAATAATACAAGGGTTTATTAAAGGAAAAAGGCAAGGAAAGGAAAAAGCACGCGCCGGTAACAAATATCCTAATCGGGACGTCCCCACACAACAGATTTCGGATACGAGACGAGGGAGATGAATTAATAAAGAAAAACGTTTGTTATGTTTGGGGGATTGGGTAATGGCCTTATCTGTCTTGTCATCTTCCGTGTAACACGGCCCCGCTCGGCCGCCACCAGGCCTCGCTCCAAGTACCACAGCAACGCGAAGGCCCGAGCCAACGCCCACTCCGTTCGTACACGACGAGGTCCCTCGCTCCAAACTCCAAAGCACCGAGCACCGCTAGGGACTGCCGGAGCACGAGTGTAGATGTCCACACAAAGCACAAAAAGACAGGAACGGAGAGAACGCAGGTGCGACTGCACGCTACCAGCCAAGCAAAAGGACGTTCAAGTGAAACAAAGGAACGTGTCAGAAGCAGCGAACTCCACTCGGGCTAGGCAAGACGAAGAAGACCTAGCGCCGCTAGAGACTGCCAGGGCCAGGAATCTGCCAGGAATCTAACTTGGCCAACTCGCTCACTCTCGCACTTCCAACTCGCTTCTCAAAACCCAACGACTCCGTCTCCGCGAACTCAACTCTCGCACGAAAAGTCCAACTCCTCTCACTCCAATGGCGTTCAGCGCTCGCTAATCTCTCCTTCTTCGTGACGTCAGCCTTGGCACACTGCCAACCAATCAGTCTCCTCCACCAACTCGCCTAGGTGCACACCCACTGCGTCACTCCCACTCCCGCTCCCTGCTCCTGGTGTCATAGCGCGTGCTATTCGAGGTGGACAGGCCTATCGGAGGTGTAAATGGCGGCGGCCATACGGCGGTGTCCTGGCCTGGTTTCTTCCTAAGGCATGTCAGGGGGGAGGGCGTTACTTAGTGTTGCACTTGGGATCCGTCGGAATGTCTATGTGGTGTGCAGTGCCAAAAGGGACAAAGGTTTGGCTAACCAGGTGAGGACACACAGGGGCGCTACTCCTTAATCCCTACACTACTTATCACACGAACCTGCTGGTAGATTCACAAGTATACATCTTAACCCGACAAACGCCTACACATGAACTTATTACAGGTAGTTTTCCTTACCGCGACACCTCGAAGCATGTTACCGACTCAGATCTATCTGCTCTACATATCACTACCCACCAGACATAACGCCCCCCACCCCCCCCCCCCCTCCGGAACCGTAGCTCCTGCAAGGTTCACTGCAGGCGCTACCATCCCAGTCTTAACGCTTACTGTCACACACTTAACTAACCTATGAAATAAATCAGGAGGGCTGTGGGAAGTGAGTCGGACTACTTACCTACACTTCCTTAACAAGCTAAACCCCTTAACAATCATGCAATCAAATATGTACATTTTCTTCTTTGTTCCTGCGGAGAGCGGAAACAAACAACACACCAAAACTAACTTAACCACAAAACTTAACCTTCACCAGAAATTCAAAAATTCAAAACTTCCAAACATTTTTACATACCCCGGTCTACAGACCGCGTCCCCCGGTGGATGCCACAAGATACAACCTTACCTGCGGGGCCATCCCCAATGCTCACCTAAATTTCCACGGGCCCTGTCCAGGTGTTACAGGTGAGTGACATGGCTCAGTGGATTTCGCCCACATTCATGCAACACAAACCCCTTATCCACTCATACTCATTCCATAAGTCATTACACACAAAATCATTTCAAGCACTTATTTCACCCCCCCCTTCAGGACAATGGCATTGATGTCATATACATGTATGCATTCCTCAACTAGGCAGCGGGGAGGTACGGCACAACAAGATGGTGGGGGTGCTTCAGGCTGTGGTGCCCACAGTCCCAATAACAAGTCAACCGACTTACAAGTTCATTGCCCCCCCCCCCCTTTACCTCTTGGCCCCGTGACAGCCCAACAGCCCCTTTCTGCCGTTACCTCGCCGGTGGGCATCTCCACACACACCAGGCTCCTCTGTGGCCTCCTGCTTCCGCGCAGCTACACGGGTCACCGGGGGACTCCCTCACCCCACGGCGCCCAACCAGACCCTCCACCGACGAGCTCCAATTTCCAGATACCACTGGCTGCCAGGGGTAATTGCCGCAGAGGGGGGCCGCAGGCATCGCTCCTCAGAGCTTGATCCGTACCTGCGGACACACACACCTTCCCCACCCACAAGACCCCAAAACACACTTCCTCCCCCACTGCCATTCAATTCTCAACACAACTCAGCACAATTCCAAAGATGGTGTAAAAGATGTTTCAAAAGTTGCCATGGCCTGCCATTGTGAAATCCCATTCACAGTTAACCATTACACATTTCCAAAAGCACAATAATCACAATAATCACCACTCATCCATATTTCAATTTCCAAACTCACGACAACATAGAAACACATAACCACGACACAAAAACATACGCCACCCACAAGACACTGTGTGGCCCCCATTCCATCCCCTCACCGACCATGTCATCACTCTCACCTGCCTCCCAACTCCAAATTACATGTCCCCAATTTAACAAGCAAGTCCTGAAGCCTGGGACAGTAACCATCAAGGCCTTACCTCTACCTTGATGCACAGGTAACTTCCGGTTGGTCAGGTCCAAAGGTGCCATCCACCCACACAATCCCAAAATTTCACAGTGGGCCTACCAAATTTCACCAAATTTCTCTTTTGTCCCCACTACACTGGCAGGTATGTGGATCCGCAATCAACGGTGATCATCACTACACAACTACCTGTGGCCACGACAGCCCTGCTCCTCTACCGTGCAAGGGTCATCGGGACAAGGTGAGCAGTCAAAACGCCAACATGGCCCATGAGTGTCCATAAGGGTGCGAACCACCATCCATCCTTCGGCCCCCCTGCGAGGAACACAGCTGCACCAGCCCCAGCTGGCCAATGTGGTGAGCACCTGCTGCCAAAAACACACAACCACACACACTACCGCACACACAACTTCGGCCCTGGGGGGCACGGTCGCAGTGCATGGCATCCCTACAGCCACGTCCCCTGCACCTCCACATCATCCCCCAGTCCGACTACAGAACTGCAGTGCTCACTGCACTGCAGTGCCCCAGTGCTCACCCACACTTGACCACACCAAGGTCCAGTCGACAGCCATGCTCCACCAGGAGACCCACCCAGAAGACATGGTCCACACACCTCGGACACGCACAGCACCACGTTGACCCTCAGACTACACAACTACGTCCCCATGATTCCGCATCCCAAATATCAGCACAGTCGCCCCCGCAACCAGTTGAAAGCTGTGTCCTGCTACCCTGTCAATTTTATCACAGCCTCCAACACTTTGGTTTAACACACCTGGATCAATAATGGCGTCACTGTACAGTGTCCACCATTTCTCTTCTCAAAATTGACCCTTAAATTTGCATCTAACCCACAGGTTACCCATGCCAAACATTTTTCACATGTCACTAATCTCAACCAAAGAAAGATGCTTTGCCATACACATGCCAGCCGAGCATGGCCCATATGCTCGGCTCGTTACACATCTCCCGATTCAACAAACCCCATGGCTCTCTTCCCAAACCGAGAGTCCATAAATCATAACGGAGCATCTGTGGAAGGTCATTCTCACCATCATGTTCCACAGATGCCCCAATGGTTGTCCGGCAGGCTGTCTCATTCCTGTCCATTCGGTTCGACCCGCGTCCATAGCCCAACACAGCATGTCATGTCAGGTCACCACATGCTGGTTGTCCCAAAGTCTCAGGGAGAGGGTGCCAGGCCGCATGCCCGGGTGGTCACTACATCAGGCCCAAACTGGCCGTCCGTGGTGCCACCACCAAAGCGCGACCCACAACACCTCCCCCTAGTGGTCCTCAATATTTGCCATCCCAGGCTTGAGAAACCACCTCGGACCCCCTGGAGGTCTTAACCCCCACGAGGGTCCGGTGACCCTGCCGGCCCGAGCCACACGCCCGGACGGCGCCCCAACGGACAAGGGACGCCACACTCCACCAGACCCCCCGTGGGGCCCAGGTCGTACCTCGACACCTAAGGCTGGACCCCACGTCCAAATCTCGCCAGCACAGCCCCCCAGCTGGCTGGCATCACCAAATTTTGAAAGGGGCAACTTTTGCCCGAGGCCATCACCATTGACCTCTCCTGGTCCAAATCCCGCAGCCCGGGGACCAACTCTCCCCATGGCTGCGCCAAATCAAACTCCCATTTTAATTTTATTTTAAATTTCCTTTTTACAATTTGCATTCCCGGTCCCAAACCGCAGCTGCAGGTAACAACCTCGACCACCGGTTGTTCTGCCCCTCCCTGCAGCTGGTCCAAATTCCCTACGGGGACCAAATCTCCAGAGGCTCTATCTCCCGATCCTCCAAGATCCAAATCCAGCCCGGAGTCAAAACACTCCCCCAGCTGGGTATCCAATTTCGGAGCCTCCTGTTCCCAATTGTTATGCACGGTGAGGGTCCCCACGGTCACCACAACCACCTCCTCGGACCAACTCACCTCATCACCAAGGCTCCTTTGGGCCCGGTCAACCTCTACCTCCATGCGACTGTCCCAGGTCCCCAGCCGTTGGATCACATCATGTACATTATCATCCCCATTACAAATCATTTGCGGCCCCGACAGGCTTTGATCAATAAATACATGGTCCGGCTCCATTACACGGACACCCAATAACTCTACCCCCTCTTGCTCTGCACCACCGCCCTGGTGCTGCACAATTCCGAATTCATCCCCCGGTTGGGGTGTGGTGACATCCACCCGGTCCCGACAAACAACCAGGCCAGCAGGTGGGAAACATTCCCCATTACAATTCTCACATTCGGTCTCCCCATCTACCTGTGCGCACTCCACACTCACCTGTATGCATTCCCCTTTCACCTCTTCACATGCCACAAACAAATCTTCCCCATTTACCTATGGGCACTCCCCGCTCACTTGTGGGCACTCCACGTTTACCTGTGGACACGCCCCATTTACTTCCATTGCCATTCCCGGTGCAATTCCCAATTTGCCTTCCCCCCGTTCAGATTGAATTTCTGCCACCTTTGGCTTCTCCTGTGCCCCAGCGGCGTCATTCTTTCATTCTTCCTTCAATTCATTCGTCCAGGCATCCATTTTGTTAATCAGTCCCTCAATTTTTCCTTCCACCGTTCGTTCGGTTCAAACCTTTCCTTCATTTTATTCCCTTGTTCATTCATCACCTCCATTTTTCCCTCCAATCCATCAATTTTGCTGTCCATTCCTTCCATTTGTCCTTTCAATCCCTCTTTTAATCCCTCTATGTTGTTGGTTCGGGCATTAATTTTGTTCTCCAATTGTTCGTTCTGAGCATTCATTTCCCCTTTTAATTCATTAATTTGGTCACTCATTTCCTTCATCTCTCCCTTCAATTCATTCCTTTGGGAGTCCATTTTTCCATCCAACCCATCAATTTTATTTCCATTTCCTTCAATTTGCTCTTTCAATTCTCCCTTTAATCTACCTATGTTTTTGGTTTGGGCATTCAATTCTCCCGTCAACCCCTCAATTTTTCTGGTTTAAGCATTAATTTGCTCCTTCATTCCCTTCATTTCAATCTTTTGTTCATCCATTTTGTTCTTCATTCGCTTCAAGTCTTCCTTCATTTCAATCTTTTGTTCATCCATTTTGTTATTCATTTGCTTCAAGTCTTCCTTCAATCGATCACTCATTCCTTTCATTCCTTCCCTACATTCATTCCCCTGGGACTCCATTTTGTTTTTCAGCCCCGCAACTTGATTTCCCAATCGCTCACCCATTCTCTCACTCTGCTCCCTCTGAGCCTTCATTTCTCCCCTCAAATCCCTTTTCATTTCTCCCATATCCCTTTTTATATCCATTTTCCATTGCCCAATTATGCTTTCTATTCCCCAAATTCCTCTTGTCAATTCCCGACTGGCTCGCTCACTGCTCTCTCTCTGAGCCCTCTTGTCGTCTTTCATTTTGTTTTCCAATCGCTCACCCATTCTCTGCATAAATTCCATTAAGGCCTGGTTGTCTATGGGGGCCGTCCCTGTGGCGGGGAAAGTTCTGACACTACCCTCTACCCCCTGTATTTCCGACTCACTCCCGAGACTTCCGGCATCTTCCATTCTCCTTTCCATACCGCTCACCTCCTCCTCCATAAAGGAGGTCGCTTTCCCGCGCGGCTTTTTATCTCAAAAACCGATTAAATATAATGACGCACCTTTCACGCCGTGCTAGCCCAATTGATTATTCCAAATTTTCGCCTCCAACTGCAAAAAAAAATTCTTTCCAAATTCTCCACACTCCTTGACACCAATTTTCTTTTCTTTTTTTGGTTTAAGGTTCAATCCCACTCCTCGACAACAGTTGTCGCGGAACTCCGGTTAACACCAGAGTCGCGCATGGCCTAAACGGTCTTATTCGGAGGCAACTACCCAAACACGGATTCGGCTATGGCCGCGCGGGAGGAAGAAAGAAAATTCGAGGCTGCGGCGAAAGCACTTAACTGCAGCGCGCCGGCGTAGCTCCGGTCCTGTAAGGGGCAATCAACTCAAGCGGGCACAGGTTTAACAGGGGATGCAAAATAATACAAGGGTTTATTAAAGGAAAAAGGCAAGGACAGGAAAAAGCACGCGCCGGTAACAAATATCCTAATTGGGACGTCCCCACACAACAGATTTCGGATACGAGACGAGGGAGATGAATTAATAAAGAAAAACGTTCGTTATGTTTGGGGGAATAGGTAATGGCCTTATCTGTCTTGTCGTCTTCCGTGTAACACGGACCCGCTCGGCCGCCACCAGGCCTCGCTCCAAGCACCACAGCAACGCGAAGGCCCGAGCCAACGCCCACTCCGTTCGCACATGACGAGGTCCCTCACTCCGAACTCCAAAGCACCGAGTGCCGCTAGAGACTGCCAAAGCATGAGCGTAGATGTCCACACGAAGCACAAAAAGACAGGAACGGAGAGAACGCAGGTGCGACTGCACGCTACCAGCCCAGCAAAAGGATGTTCAAGCGAAACAAAGGAACGTGTCAGAAGCAGCGAACTCCACTCGGGCTAGGCAAGACGAAGAAGACCGTGCGCCGCTAGAGACTGCCAGGGCCAGGAATCTGCCAGGAATCTAACTTGGCCAACTCGCTCACTCTCGTCCTTCCAACTCGCTTCTCAAAACCCAACTACTCCGTCTCCGCGAACTCAACTCTCGCACGAAAAGTCCAACTTCTCTCACTCCAATGGCGTTCGGCGTTCGCTAATCTCTCCTTCTTCGTGACGTCAGCCTTGGCGCACTGCCAACCAATCAGTCTCCTCCACCGACTCGCCGGCTCGCCTAGGTGCACGCCCACTGCGTCACTCCCACTCCCTGCTCCTGGTGTCATAGCGCGTGCTATTCGAGGTGGACAGGCCTCTTGGAGGTGTAAATGGCGGCGGCCATACGGCGGTGTCCTGGCCTGGTTTCTTCCTAAGTCATGTCAGGGGGGAGGGCGTTATTTAGTGTTGCACTAGGGATCCGTCGGAATGTCTTTGTGGTGTGCAGTGTCAAAAGGGACAAAGGTTTGGCTAACCAGGTGAGGACACAGGGGCGCTACTCCTTAATCCATACACTACTTATCACACGAACCTCCTGGTAGATTCACAAGTATACATCTTAACCCAACAAACGCCTACACATGAACTTATTACAGGTAGTTTTCCTTACCGCGACACCTCGAAGCATGTTACCTACTCAGATCTATCTGCTCTACATATCACTACCCACCAGACATAACATAGTCACATATACTACATCTATGCCAAATTTCGTCCGAATCAGTCCAAAACTTTTTGAGATATCTTGTTCACAAACAAACGGACAAACAGACAGACAGACAGACAGGGGTGAAAACATAACCTCAATGCACCTTTGGTTTGGTGGCGGAGGTAAAAATGCCTCTGCTCAGGAAATATGGTGTCAGTGAGAAATGTGTTCTGGACTGGCAAAATGTAATGTGCTATGAGCCAGTGTTGATATTGATTCTGTAGATTGTTTTAAACGCTGTACCTCTATATAACAACACACTTGTTGAAAATTTATTTCCATCCAAATTTATCCGAAAGGTCGTCCGACAAAGTAATTTAAATAATATGCACAAATCAGCTCATGTGTTCGGAACCTGGCCGTACAGCTGGCCATACAGCCGTACAGCCAGTGATGTGTTGAGTGTCAGGGAGGAATTAACACCTCCGTTCTTCTTACTGACAGTTTTGCTAATTATCGTAGTTGGCTTTGTCTTATCTATCTATAATTCCAGTAATCTCTGTGTGAATGTCTGTGTGTCTGTGTGTTTGTTTGTCTGTGACCGCTGTTTCTCGACAACCACGGGTCCGATATACTTGAAACTTGCCAGGTATATTGCTGGGGACCCGAGGATGTGCCTTTTCAAGGTTTCATATTAATCGGACAAGTAGTTACCGAGCTATGGCGATTTCTTTACCAAACTCCGCAAGCCGTTCGCTTTGGACCAAACCATTTCATGTAAATAGAGGGGGGGGATTGTCACCGTACTCGCAAGCCGTTCGCTTTGGACCAAACCATTTCATGTAAATAGAGGGGGGGGATTGTCACCGTACTCGCAAGCCGTTCGCTTTGGACCAAACCATTTCATGTAAATAGAGGGGGGGGATTGTCACCGTACTCGCAAGCCGTTCGCTTTGGCTTTGCGAATGGACCAAACCATTTCATGTAAACAGAGGGGGGGGATATAATTTTAGATATATATATAGTACGGGCATGCCCTAGTCTATCTATAATTCCAGTAATCTCTGTGTGTATGTGTGTGTGTATGTGTGTGTGTCTGTGTGTCTGTGATCGCTGTTTCTTGACAACCACGGGTCCGATATACTTGAAACTTGCCAGGTATATTGCTGGGGACCCGAGGATGTGCCTTTTCAAGGTTTGAAATTAATCGGACAAGTGGTTCCCAAGGTATGGTCACCGTACTCGCAAGCCGTTCGCTTTGGCTTTGCGAATGGACCAAACCATTTCATGTAAATAGAGGGGGGGGGTTCTACCGTACTCGCAAGCCGTTCGCTTTGGCTTTGCGAATGGACCAAACCATTTCATGTAAATAGAGGGGGGGGGGGTTCTGTGGTCGTTACTGCCACGTGGTTTCAAAGTTTTTTTTTGTTGTTGTTGTTTGCACGCATGTTTTTTTGCACCCACGTACGGGCACGCCCTAGTACTCCAAAATGACTTATGACTTGTTTATGAATGAAGGAAAGAAAAATGGGGAAATCAGCCAATTTGACTTGTACTCCACATCGACTTGTATGCCAAAAAATATGGTAATTGTTCTGGAATTAAAGGCCATGTAACAGATCATAAAGCAATGGAGAACTAGAACGGCACTTTTCGACGTCGTGACGTCGACCGGTATGCCTCTGCCCACATTATTACATCATTGTACATACTTGTACCAAGTTTGATTTAAATCCCTTCAGCTGTTCTCAAGTATCACAGTTTTACCTGACATGACCTCTGACCTTTGATCTTTGACAGAGAAAATTTATCAGTTTGCCCTTGCATCATAATATGCACTTATACCAAGTTTGGTCCAAATCCCATCACTGGTTCACAAGTTAGTGCAGTAACAATTTTTTTACCCAACCGGACCTCTGACCTTTGTCCTCATAAACCCATAATGGGTTTTGTTTATCTTTACATCATACATACTTGTACCAAGTTTGACTTGGTTCCCTTCAGCCGTTCTCAAGTTATCGCAATAACGAAAACCTATCACAGACGCATTGACGGACAGCCCAAAAACACAATGACATCGGCGGTGGAGGCATAAAAACTACGAAAAATAGGGCAGAACAAGCATGGCAAAAAGGACTGAGGGTCCTTTGTCTAAAAGTCCAAACAATAATAGAATCAGAATAGGAAAAGACCCACCACCATTTCTAATCTCAAACAAAATCCACCTCCGTCCACTCCTTTTCCCAAACCCTCGCCTTCCTCTTCTTTCTTATTCTCCCCATGGTTCCTCCTCAATATACTTTTGCCCCCCTCTATCTCTCTATATTCCCCTCACCTCCTAAACCCCATCCTTTGCACTCTCGTTCTTGATAGGTTTATGAAGGTTTAGCAGACATGCCTTACCAAAACTCAGGTGAGTGCCAAATTACTATCAGAGCTCTGAGCCTTTGTCCTGAGACTAAATCTCAAATTGGGGATCTTGTTGTGTTTTTCGTTTTTTTTTGTGAGCACTGAACTTTTTGAATGCATCAGTGATGTCTCCTAATGTTCTTGTCCTGCATGTGATGTTGTGGATGGATTCACAATGCAGCTCCACAATGAATCTTAAGTCGCTGGAATGTGAACAAATAAAGGCTTGCTCGTTTGCTCGCACAGTATGACACAGAGGTGAAAATATCAAAATGAGACATTTGATTTCTCAGGATCAAGGTGTGTTCTTACCATATTCTGACATGCAAAGAGATCAAAGGCAAAAATATGGAAATGCTCCCTGGTAAATGTTCAAAAGGATCCCGTGGGATACTGTACGACCACAAGGATATGCAAATGGCAATGTCAGCCGAACGATCTGGAAAACTGGCATGCTCTATAACACAGCCATAAACACAGTGCACGACGACTGCTTTGTAATTGGATCAGATTCTTCCCACCACGCAGTTAATGAGAGTCACATTTGCAAACAAATACCCAAATAGGTAATATATAGACTAGAATGGCACTCGGTAGAGCACATACCTCCGCCAGGCTGAACAGTTTACATTTTGTATCCCATTGATAGGCCAGATCTGCATCTGTAGCTGAACCCAAATCTAATCAGCTTGTTCTTGTCACCTAACGAACTCATATCACCTAGTTTTTCCAGAATCCATCCACAACATTTTGAAACATTATGCTATGTATAGTTTTTGGCACCATCTCTCAATGGTGAAGAATCCACTTTAAAATGCGCCTCTCCGGATCCGAATCTGATTCTTCACAAAAATCGAATCGATTCGTCCTTGTCACACACACAACTTGATCAACAAGTTTCATCCGAATCCATCCACAACTTTTCGAGATATCCTGCTTATAGACAAACAAACAGTGGTGAAAACATGACCTCCTCCACCTTTGGTGGCGGAGATAATAAATAAGCTCCTCAGGGAGTAGATAGCAAGAGCATACGGCATGTGAATACCATTTTAAAATGGACATGCAATGGTTCAATTGGATGCAGCTTACTCCATATTGGTGACATAAACAGCAGCAACAAAAATATGTCATTTACGAGAGCTCTAAAACAGTGCAAAAGAGGAGTTCTTAACAAGCAGAAGTACGATGAAAACGCATTAATTGCATGTTTTACTCTGGCAGGATTGTGCACCAAGCAGAACACATTTCATTGCTGCCCTCATTCCTGAGGCTGAACAGGACAATTTAACGAGCACACCCTCATATCAAGATGCCTTGCTGCAAAATTGGGCTCATTTCAATTTCATGTGGACTAGATGGATTTCTGAGTAATGTGAATGTTCGGTGCATTTTTGGGTAAAAGTTGGGAACCTCACTTTTTAACATAATTAGGGTATGCTGAATTCGATTAATCCGGTTCCCAAGCCGAATTTTGAGTTTTTGACCTTCTAATTAGCATAAACAAAATGGCCGCCAAATTGCCATTTCTGGACAATTTATTTGAACAAGCATTTACATATCATGTATACATGCAGCTCTTTTACTTTAACTTTACAACTTTTACCCCAAAATGCACCTAGAAGCTTATACCTGGCCTTTTTTCATAAATCCATCTAGTCTATATTATCGTTGGCGAAATATTGAAAGAGACATTCGAACTGATATTGAAATTGGACACTATAAAATAGGAAATGGTTTTAATAAGACAATGTTTCATACAACCATTTATTTTAAAATTAAGTATACATGCCCATGAAGCACAAACATTCAGGAATGTCACACATGTTGTTTTGCCAAACTACCTCAAATTCATACAAGAGGTCTGATCATCACTCTGTTGCCGACAGGCACCCATTGATGTGCACCTCAACTCTGAATAGCGACATTTGCAGCGTCGAGTCTTGCATTGCTTCTGGCATGCACAACAAATCATCTCGAGGCAACTTTCTGGGATTGGACTCAGTGACATCAGAATAGGCTCTAGTCCTGAAACACCACGTTTCCATCCCATTTCCACAGGTGCAAGAAGGTCAGGTATGGCACAATGAGCATTTCTCCATACCATGGCTTGATAGTGTACTCGCATCAAATGGAAATGAAGAGCATCACTTGTGGGTGACATTGCTTCTGGTTTACCAGTCTTGGAGAACAACATATGTCGTGCTGAATCAACAGATTCATAATGTGCACAGAACAACCAACACTGGTGAGGGGAATATAGAGATAGCGGGGGGGGGGGGGGGCAAAAGTATATTGAGGAGGAACCATGGGGAGAATAAGAAAGAAGAGGAAGGCGAGGGTTTGGGAAAAGGAGTGGACGGAGGTGCATTTCGTTTTTTGATTAGAAATGGTGGTGGGTCTTTTCCTATTCTGATTCTATTATTGTTTGGACTTTTAGACAAAGGACCCTCAGTCCTTTTTGCCATGCTAGTTCTGCCCTAATTTCGTCGTTTTTATGCTTCTGCAGATTTGACCGTCTCCTCTGTGAGTTCACCAATGCCCAAGTTCTTCAGCAGTTTATTCAAAACTCAGAAAAACCCCTCTTTTTCATGAACCTAATTATGTTAAAAGTGAGGTTCCCAACTTTTACCCAAAAATGCACCTAGAAGCTTATACATGGCCTTTTTCCATAAATCCATCTAGTCTAATGAATGTTCCTTTTGTATTAATTACTATTATGAACTTGCTGAAAAAATAGAGTATACATCGCTTTGCTTTTTGAAAGCTGAGTTTAGGAATACTTGCAAATTTGAAATCGTTTTACTGTTTGCTGTGTGGTACAAAACAAAAGCTCGTCTAGCCTTCATTCAGGCGATATTTGTACCTCTGCCACCAGTTGGACGGAGGTTATGTTTTCACCCATGTTTGTCTGTGAGCAGGATATCTCAAGAAGTTATGGACGGATTTGGACAAAACTTTGTGGACGGGCACTTTGTTAGGGACGGGCACCCCGCTCTGCTCACCAAACTCTCCTCCTTTGGTATCCATGGAAATCTCCACGCATGGCTGGCGGACTTCCTCTCTAGTCGAAGTCAACGTGTGGCCGTGAATGGGTTTCTCTCATCTCCTCTTCCTGTTCAGGCTGGAGTTCCCCAAGGCAGTGTTCTGGGCCCTGTGCTTTTTCTGGTCTTCATCAATGATCTCTCCGACTCTCTTGAAAATCCTCTCTATCTCTTTGCTGACGACTCCACTCTCTGTCGCTCCATTCCTCATCCCTCAGATCGGCAGTCTGCAGCCTCCTCGCTCTCTGCAGACCTGGACAAAATCACTGACTGGGCAAACAAGTGGAACATGTCTTTCAATCCTGACAAATCTCACACTCTTACGATGTCTCTCCGAAAAGACCGACTGGACAATACCTCCCATCCACTTTATGAATAATCCTCTCCAAGAAGTTCTGTCACTCAAGCTTTTGGGTCTCACTATCTGCCATGATCTTTCCTGGGAAAACCACATTTCAAATCTGGCCTCCAAAGCCAGTCGCCGACTGGGCATCGTCCGTTGTGCAAAGTCCTTCCTTGGCACACCTGAGCTCCTCACCACATACAAGGCTTTCATCCGCAGCTCAATGGAATACTGCTCTCCCCTCTGGGCTGGTGCTCCTGCCTCACACCTAGCTCGTCTTCATGCTGTTGAAACCAAAACGTTCAGAATCATTGGAATCTCCCGTGATGAAGCTACCTCCGAGGGCCTTTCACTTACTCGCCGCAGGCATGTTGGTGGTATTTCTGTCTTCTACTGACTCCTCTCCGGCCTTGCTCCTCCAGCTCTCTCTGGGCTCTGTCCCCCAAATATTCCTAAAGGTCGCACAAGATCTGCCTGCAACCCTCTTATGGTTAAACTTTCCAAAATCAAGACTCTCTGCTCACCTTCACTCTTTCATTCCTCTTTTCTCCCGCCTCTGGAACAAACTCCCCCACTCCCTTCAATCCCACTCCTCCCTCCAGGTCTTTAAAACAGCTGTTCACCATCATCTCTTATCTTCCCCCATCCAAAACCTTGATCTTTTCTACCCCCGCTAATTTCACCCCCATTCCACTTTTTTGAAATACCAACTTATTTCCTGGAAGTCCTTGTGTTTATACGTCTCCCACTCCCCCCCCCCCCCCCTTCCCACGCTGCCTCCCCCCAAGCCCTCTCCCTCCCACACATTCCCGATGTCCGTCACAAATGTTGTGTTTATGTGCTTCGCCTTCTCTCCCCATCTTGTCTACCGCTCCCCTTTTTATATACTTTGGTTCTTTGTCTGTTTGATTTGTTTGTGTGATAAATGTTAGCTCTTTCACGAGCCTCGATTATGTATACCAAAAAAAAAAAAAAAAAAAATCTTGGTCAACAGGTTGAGTGTGTGACAAGGACGAATTCATTCGATTTTGGTTCAGGTTCGGATCCGGATCGGCCCATTGGTGGGATACAAAATGTAAACTGTTCAGCCCATTGGAAGTATGCACTCTTCCGAGTGCCGTTCTGATACTGTTTGACTTTTCATTTACAAATGAGTGGTCATGATGTAAACCTGGTAAACAGCTGGCACTTAATGACGTAAACAGCTCATGTCGTAAACAGCTGGCACCTAATGGAAATATCCAAGTTCAATTTGGTTCTCTTGAATGGAAAAAATTAATGAAAGGACCGACTCAGAAGAGTATTTTGGGGGTTTATCCTCCTGAAATGATTCATTGCAAACATAAAACTTCATTCCATCTAACGTAGAAAAGAACATGATGAGGTAAGTGTTAGATTGCTCATCAAACAAAATGACCGATGACAATCGTGTGCAAAGCTCAAGAGGACAATCACTGGAAGACTCACCAATTAGCCTGCATATTTTTGGATAAAAAGGAGAGATTTGACTGGCCGAGTTTGTTATTGTTGTTATCAGTGGTGGTTCAACATTGCTGGAGACTGCTTTCATTAGCGATCCAGGAGAGCATCATGTTACATGGCTTGCTTTATTCGGACGTGCTGGTGGCTGAATAGGTGGAACCAGGGCTGCTCAGAGATATTATTCCCCGCGCGATTATATGCTTGGTCATTAGACTACCTTCGGGCTCTTTCTAACACAAAGCCACAGGAGCTTTCGGGCTCTGATCCACAGTTCCTTTTCCTTCATTACTGTTCTGTCACCAACCGCTTTGAGCCCAGATGACACAATGAAAATTGGATCCATTTGTCCCTGTCTGTTTTAAAACAACTGCTCGCTTAGGGAAAATAGTGACAATTTTATGTGTTGCTGTATTTTTCCAAGAGTCATACTATAATTTCAGAAGTGTGTGTCTGTCTTTGGTTGACTTCTATGCACTCCTGAAATGCTAGGCAGAATGAGTTACTGGTGGTCTGTCCTCAGGGTGTGCACAGGAAGGTAAAAAAAGTAAAAAAAAAAAAGATTATGATAAAGGATAGTCCCAGAGGTTATGAGTGGGGAAGGGGGGATGGAAGAGGTGGGAGGATCCCAGGGAGGGGGGGGGGGGGGCATGGGATGACCCCAAATTTCTCTATGTAAATGTGTTTGGCATAGCTCCACTCTCAGTGAAAGGTTTATTACAAGTCGGAATGTAATATACCAATTCTGGGGAATTACCCAATCCGTAGGGACATGTTCTTTGCTAGTCGGAATAATTATCCGAGGTGCATTAAGCTTGTGCTAGAATCGATGGACTCACTTTATTATTGTTACCAGATAATAGGCGTTCACACTACCATCCTTCACCACGTTGTGGAACGTTGACTGAGGCCCTTGTGCGAATGAGATGAAAGGACACTGCTGAAAGTTACGGATAATATTTTAGTGCTCATTTTCTTCTATGTTGTCCATCGAGCCAAAACGACAGCAATTGTGCCTGCCACACTGCTGACAGTGACACTGCCATGTATGATAAAGATTAGAGATGGTGCAAGCCTAATGTTCTTGAACTAGAGCTGAGAAAAGCTTTCAATCAAATAGAGCCCAAGATAGTGTTTCTTCCCGGAAAATAGTTTCCTGGAAATTCCTGGGAAATTGAATCGGGATTCCTGCCTTTTCCCAGTTTTTTCAGTTCAGGTTCGAAAAGTTGGGCTCAAACCATCTCTTGTGGCAAGTGTAGATGTGCTTGCAGTTGTTCAGTGTGCTCTGTGCACCTCCTTTCCCAACACGAAGGAAGACTCATCAACTATTATTTTATGGCCTTCAAAACCATCCCAATAATCATGTTGACTCAATAAGTGTGTACAATGGTAAAAGCTAGCTTCATACTATGTTACATGATGATCAGATGGAAAATGCAGCCGGCGATCCAAAAAATGCAGTTCTCTGCCGGCATGGGTTGCAGTGTTTCACATACCAGGAATAAACAACCGAGGCCGAGCGATAGTTTCAAATTAAATTATTTTGTGCGCAAATATATCTTTACAATTGAATTCCAGCTTAAATTCCCCCCCCCCCCCCCCCCCCCCCCCAAAAAGTCATGTACTCAATTTGATTTATGAAAAACACAATCCCTGGAGTTTCAGATACATACATACATACATACATACATACATACACACATACATACATACATAACCGGTCAGAAGTTTTAGAACACCTCAATTTTTCCACTTTTTATTGAAATTTAAGCAATTCAAGTCCAGGGAATAACCTGAAATGGTACAAAGGTAAGTAGTAAACTGCTCGAGGTTAAAAAAAAAAAGTTTAGGTTAGCAAAAACGAGGAAATAATGTAAATTGCACAGTTATGTTGTAAAAAAAAAAGGCCTTCTTCAGGGAACAAGTAATGGGTTAACAACTTACAGCTGTTCTGCAGCAATGTAAGTAAATTAAGCCTTGAAAGTTGATGCAAACAATTGCTACAGGTGTCCCAACCTCTGCTGATTATTTGATTACAAACCCCTGTCTGTATAAAAGCAGTATTGGAACAGACTGTTATTACACCCTCTGAAGCATTATTTGGACAATATTGCACTGCAGGAAGTAGTATATTGGAAACTGGAGGAAACTGTGACAGGAAGAGGTCTGGCAGACCCAAAGCCACAACAGAATCAGAAGACAAGTTTCTGAAAGTCAACAGCTTGCGTGATAGGCGGCTGACAGGACAACAGCTTCAAGCACAGCTTAACACTGGTCGAAGTAAGCAAGTCTCAGTTTCAACTGTGAAGAGAAGACTTCGAGCTACAGGTTTGACAGGTCGAGTAGCAGTAAGCAAGCCATTGCTAAGATGGCAAAATAAGAAAAAGAGGCTTGCCTGGGCAATGAAGCACTGCCAGTGGACTACTGAAGACTGGAAGAAGGTCTTATGGACCGATGAATCAAAATTTGAAATCTTTGGTTCTTCACGCAGGGTTTTTGTACGCCGTTGAGTAGGCGAAAGGATGGTTCCTCAGTGTGTGACACCAACTGTCAAACATGGAGGAGGAAGCATGATGGTCTGGGGCTCTTTTGCTGGATCCAGAGTCGGCGACTTGCACAGAGTGACTGGCACCCTGAACCAAAAGGGCTACCACAGCATTTTGCAGCGCCATGCAATACCCTCTCGTATACGCCGAGTTGGTCAGGGGTTCATCCTTCAGCAAGATAATGACCCTAAACACACCTCCATGGTATGTCAAAACTACCTTCGAGGAAAAGAACAAGACAAGAGGCTTCAGCTTCAAATCTTCAAATCACAGTCTCCAGACTTAAACTCCATCGAGCTGGTTTGGGATGAACTGGACAGAAGGGTGAAAGCAAAGCAACCTACAAGTGCAACACATTTGTGGGAACTTCTGCAACAGTGTTGGGAAGAACTTCCCGAACAATATTTGATTTCCATTGTAGAAAGAATGCCACGAGTGTGTTCGGCGGTTATATCTGCAAAAGGTGTCTACTTTGCTGAGTCAAAATTTTAAATTAAATTTTGTTAAACAAAATGATTATATGATTTCTTTTTTATCTCCAATTGTTTATTTGTTCTATGCTTAATTTCAGAGTACATTGAGACATTAAACTGCATAAATTTCAATAAAAACTGGAAAAATTGAGGCGTTCTAAAATTTTTGACCGGTAGTGTACATACAGTCACGTGAAAAAGTAAATACACCCCATGTTTTGACTTTTTCAACATATTTCAACATACAGCTATTTAATCTTCATTTCAACAATATTGGTAGATAAAGGTGATATAATATAACAAATATCATGAAACATTTACATTTTTAGTCCATTGTATAATTTAAATAAATATAAATGCAAATTTCGCATGTGGAAAAAGTAAGTACACCCTTGGCTCCAATCGGTGGTATTGCCCCCTTTGGCAGAAACAACCTCAAGTAGGCATTTCTTATAATTGTCTACCAGTCTCTGACATCGACTGGGAGAAATTTTTGCCCACTCCTCCATGCAGAATTATTTCAGCTGTGCGATGTTTGAGGGGTTGATTGCATGCACAGCTCGTTTCAAATCCCCCCCACAACATCTAGATGGGATTTAGATCCGGGCTTTGACTTGGCCATTCGAGAACCCTCCATTTATTTCTTTTCAGCCATTCCTTGGTGGATTTACTGGTATGTTTAGGGTCATTGTCATGTTGCAAGGTCCACCTTCGGTTGATCTTCAACACTCTGACAGATGGCCTCATATTATCCTCAAGCACCCTCTGGTACAATCAAGAATTCATAGTGGATTCTGTGATGGTGAGCTGCCCAGGCCCTGAAGCAGCAAAGCTGCCCCAAACCATAACATTTCCACCACCATGCTTTACAGTTGGTATCAGGTTCTTGTCGTCAAATGCTGTCTTTGGCTTTCGCCAAACATGTCTTCTGGTACTGTGGCCAAATAGCTCTACCTTTGACTCATCTGTCCAGAGCACATTGTTCCAGAAGTGCTGGTATTTGCCTCGGTGTTCATTGGCAAACTTTAGTCTTGCCCTGATGTTCTTTCTGGACAGCAAAGGTTTCCTCCTGGCACACCTCCCATGTAGATCAAATTTGTGCAGCCTCTTTCTAATGGTAGACACATGCACTTTGACATGAACAGTGGCAAACCTGTAGGTCACATGATGACATTCTGGGGTCCTTCGAGACTTCTTTCAGCATCTTGCGGTCTGCTCTCGGGCTGAACTTGCTGGGGCGGCCTGGCCTGAACAAGTTGGCAGTTGGTTGGAATCTTCTCCACTTGTAGATGATCTTCCGGACAGTCGAAAGATTGATTTCAAATTGTTTGGAGATCTTTTTAAATCCCTTCCCAGACTTGGAGGCATCTATAACCTTCTTTCTGAAGGCCTCAGAGAGCTCTTTTGATCTAGGCAGGGTGACGCCGCACACTTCAACAACAAAGAGCAAACCAAACTAAATGTCTGAGGTTTAAATAAGACAGGTTCCCCCAAGATCCTCTCTAATGATGATCTAATCATTTGCACCTGAGCTGGTGCACCTGATTCTAATTTTAGGTATTTGAAGTAGTGATAAATGTAGGGGTGTACTTACTTTTCCACATGCAAAATTTGCATTTATGTTTATTAAAATTATACAATGGACTACAAAATGTAAATGTTTCATGATATTTGTTCTATTATATCACCTTTATCTATCAATATTGTTGAAATGAAGATCAAATAGCTGTATGTTGAAATATGTTGAAATATGTTGAAAAAGTCAATACTTTACATGGGGTGTACTTACTTTTTCACGTGACTGTAGCTCCATTATAGTAAGATTATTACAGCTGCCAAAATCGAACTTGGGAACAATCACTCTAACCCACTGTCTATATGCACCAAAATGTAATCAGCCATTTTTTGCTTCAGCCTAAAACTATATATAAAACGTCACCTTCCTCCTCCTTCATTCTTCTCTGTGCCTTAATCACAACAGTTAGGGGTCAGCCACTCGGATCCGCCTTCTCCATTCCCCTCTGTCCTCTGCATCTTCCTTTCTCAATCACGTGCTCTTCAAATGTATTTCCACCATATCTGTCGTCTTCTTGGCATTTTCCCTCTAATTGGCTCATTCTATGCTTTCTTCATCCTTTTTTCCTCATTGCATGTCCATACCACAGCAACCACATCTCTTTAATCCTTTCTGCGATTCTGCGACTTGCAACTCCATCTCTCTTATATATCTCCTCATTCCTCATCTGTTCATTCCTCATTCCTCATTCCATTCCATTCCTCATTCCTCATCATCTCCTCATTCCATTCCTAATTCCTCAACCACGCTTTCGGTGTTACTCTGAAAATACATATATATATATATATATATATATATATATATATATATATATATATATATATATATATATATATATATATATATATATATATTTAAAGCATTCTCATGTCTGTCGTCTCCAGCAATTCCTCTCCCCTTTTTCTCAAACCCCATGTTTCTGCAACATATAAATACTAGCGGGGTCACCCGTGGGAATCCCACGGGCATGGATGTGTGTGACATTTCGACTTATTGAGTTAGATGTTGCACCTGCACATTCAGTTATATAAAATGGTTACTGGCAATTGATCACATCCACAAATGATGTAATCCACACAATTTATGTACTTTACACAACGTTAATAGGAATACATGCCCGTGTAGATGGGAAATACAGTTTGTTTGAAATAAATCACAAATATCAGAAGAAAGTTTTTTAAATTTAGAACTATTCTCACTCAGAGTTAAACATCACCGTAATATTATGCGGTTGCTTCAACTTTTTCGGTGAATTATATGTCATTCCCATCTACACGGGCATGTATTCCTATTAATCTATCTATAATTCCATTAATCTCTGTGTGTATGTGTGTTTGTATGTGTGTATGTGTGTATGTGTGTATGTGTGTATGTGTGTATGTTTGTCTGTGACCGCTGTTTCTCGACAACTACCGGTCCGATATACTTTAAACTTGCCAGGTATATTGCTGGGGACCCGAGGATGTGCCTTTTCAAGGTTTCATATTAATCGGAGAAGTAGTTACCGAGCTATGGCGATTTCTTTACCAAACACTGCAAGCCGTTCGCTTTGGACCAAACCATTGCATGTAAATAGAGGGGGGGGTTCTGTGGTCGTTGCGAATGGACCAAACCATTCATGTAAATAGAGGGGGGGGGGGTTCTGTGGTCATTACTGCCACGTGGTTTCAAAGTTTTTTTTTGTTGTTGTTGTTTGCACGCATGTTTTTTTGCACCCACGTACGGGCACGCCCTAGGATGTTTACACACACACACCCCTACACAATTTTTTTTTTTTTTTTTTTTTGGCAAGGAACGGGCACCCACGTACGGGCACGTCCTAGCTTATATATAGTACGGGCATGCCCTAGTCTATCTATAATTCCAGTAATCTCTGTGTGTTTGTTTGTACGTTTGTACGTTTGTACGTTTGTACGTTTGTTTGTTTGTCTGTGACCGCTGTTTCTCGACAACCACGGGTCCGATATACTTTAAACTTGCCAGGTATATTGCTGGGGACCCGAGGATGTGCCTTTTCAAGGTTTGAAATTAATCGGACAAGTACTTACCGAGCTATGGCGATTTAGCCGTTCGCCGTTCGCTTTGGCGTTGCGAATGGACCAAACCATTGCATGTAAATAGAGGGGGGGGTTCTGTGGTCGTTGCGAATGGACCAAACCATTCATGTAAATAGAGGGGGGGGGGGGTTCTGTGGTCGTTACTGCCACGTGGTTTCAAAGTTTTTTTTTGTTGTTGTTTGCACGCATGTTTTTTTGCACCCACGTACGGGCACGCCCTAGGATGTTTACACACACACACCCCTACACAAATTTTTTTTTTTTTTTTTTTTTGGCAAGGAACGGGCACCCACGTACGGGCACGTCCTAGCTTATATATAGTACGGGCATGCCCTAGTGTTATGTAAAGTACATAAATTGTGTGGATTACATCATTTGTGGATGTGATCAATTGCCAGTAACCATTTTATATAACTGAATGTGCAGGCGCAGCATCTAACTCAATATGTCGAAATGTCACACACATCCATGCCTGGGAATCCCACGGGCATGGATGTGTGTGACGAATTTTAAATATATGTCGACTGTTATTTTAGGCGGTGTATTTTCGTTTATCATCATGGCACGATTTTAAAAACATATCTCTGCATTTTCCTCTCCAATACCTCCTCACACTTTACACACACACCGGCCCATGTTTACACACACACACACACACACACACACACACACACACACACACACACACACACACACACACACACACACACACACACACACACACACACACACACAAAAACAGACACACACACACATGTACAGACACATATACACACATACACACACACACAGACATATATATATACACATACAACAACAACATGCATTTTAAGGCCATTTTCCCTGCTAGAGCGGGGGTTAGCCTCCATACACATACACACACATATATACACACACATATGCACGTGCACACACGCGCACACACACACACACACACACACACACACACACACACACACACGTACACACACACACGTACACATGTCCCACATGTATATATCCCACATCCCACATGTATATACATGTTTAAAGTGTACGTGCCCTTCCCCCCTCCCCCGCCCGGCAACGCTGGGTACTTCTGCTGGTAACTAATAAAATAAAAACGAAGAAATATCTCTCGGTTTCATGAAACTCGGTGGAATTGGATGAAATTCGCTCGGTGAATTCACTCGGTGTATTCGGTTCGGCTCAGTTCACTCGGTTTAAAAAAAAAGCGATAATGTCGACATGTTGCTGTCTGTGTCATGTTGGGCGGTGTATGATACTTGTTGGCTGTTGGGCGGTGTTGGGCGGTGATATGGTGTATTTCTAAAAATATATCTCTGCATTTTCCCGCGTTGCTGACACCGAGTCGTTCTTCATCGACTGTGTCATTCATTTTGGAAATGGAAGTTTCCACGCAACGCATGAATTGTCACGAGTCAAGAGGAAGTGTCTCGTCATCATCAAATGACAAATATATTACATTGTGAAAATTAAAGATTTCAAATAAACCTATTTAAAGTGTATGCGCAAATAACTAATAAATAAAGAAACGAAGAAATATCTCTCGGTAATTTCCTGAACCATATTTTACTTCCGGCTAATAATGTTGAATGAAATAAAAACGAAGAAATATATGTCGTTTTGTGACGACTGTCATCAAAAGTAAACGGTGAATTCACTCGGTTTATTCGGTTCGGCTCGGTTCACTCGGTTTAAAGAAAAAGCGATAATGTCGACATGTTGGGCGGTGTATGATACATGTTGGGCGGTGTATGATACATATTGGGCGGTTGTTGGCGGTGGGCGGTGATATGGTGTATTTTTAAAAATATATCTCTGCATTTTCCCACGTTGCTGACACCAAGTCCAAAACCATCGATAAAAATGAAATCATATGGTGAGTTAGATTGGAGATAAGGGTGTGAGAGAGACTCAATGGCCTTGAAGTTACAGGCGTTTGAGAATTCATTTCGTTGGGTTCCGTTCCGTTTCGTTTGTTTCTAGCGGGGTCACCCGTGGGAATCCCACGGGCATGGATGTGTGTGACATTTCGACATATTGAGTTAGATGCTGTACATTCATTTTTACAAAATGGTTACTGGCAAGTCATCAGATCCAGAAATGGTGTAATGAACACAATTTATTTATTTCACATAATATGTGACCCCTCACTCCTCTCCACCTGACACTCTCCTCTCTCCACCTGACACTCTCCTCTCTCCACCTGACACTCTACTCTCTCCACCTAGCACTCCTCTCCTCTCCAATCCCTCACATTCCTCTCCTTTCCAATCCCTCACCTCTCCAATCCCTCACAGGCCTCTCCAATCGCGCCTCACTCCTCTCCAATCGTGCCTCACACTCCTCTCCAATCGCGCCTCACACTCCTCTCCAATCGCGCCTCACACTCCTCTCCAATAGTGCCTCACACTCCTCTCCAATCGTGCCTCACACTCCTCTCCAATCGCGCCTCACACTCCTCTCCAATCGCGCCTCACACTCCTCTCCAATCGTGCCTCACACTCCTCTCCAATCGCGCCTCACACTCCTCTCCAATCGCGCCTCACACTCCTCTCCAATCGCGCCTCACACTCCTCTCCAATCGCACCTCACACTCCCCTCCAATCACTCCTCTCCAATCGCGCCTCACACTCCTCTCCAATCGCGCCTCACACTCCTCTCCAATCGCGCCTCACACTCCTCTCCAATCGCGCCTCACACTCCTCTCCAATCTCCCCTCACACTCCTCTCCAATCGCGCCTCACACTCCTCTCCAATCGCTCCTCACTCGCCTCTCCAATTGCTCCTCACTCGCCTCTCCAATCGCTCCTCACTCGCCTCTCCAATCGCTCCTCACTCGCCTCTCCAATCGCTCCTCACTCGCCTCTCCAATCGCTCCTCACTCGCCTCTCCAATCGGCTTTCCCCGTCTCGTTTCTCTCGTTTTTCTCCCGTCTCGTTCTTTTTCTTGCTCCAAATCGGCCCGTCTCGCCCGTCGGCCCGTCTCGCCCATCAGAATCGGAAATCGGCCCGTCTTGCTTTCTTGCGTGCGCGTAAATAAATTGTGTTCATTACACCATTTCTGGATCTGATGACTTGCCAGTAACCATTTTGTAAAAATGAATGTGCAGCATCTAACTCAATATGTCGAAATGTCACACACATCCATGCCCGTGGGATTCCCACGGGTGACCCCGCAAGTTTGCATTGACGTTCGTCGATGGACTCGTTCGCCCGTCTCATTCGTTTTCTTGCTACATCCTGTTCAAGTCTGCGTTCTTCATCGATCGTCTCATTCATTTTGGAAATATAAGTTTCCACGCAGCGCATGAATTGTCACGATCCTCAAGAGGAAGTGTCTCGTAATCATCAAATTATAAATGGCAAGTAAATTATATTGTGGAAAATTAAAGATTTCAAATAAACCTATTTAAAGTGAATGCGCACATAACTAATAAAGAAAAACGAAGAAATATCTCTCGGTAATTTCCTGAAACATATTTTACTTCCGGCTAATAATGTTGAATGAAATAAAAACGAAGAAATATATGTCGGCATCATTGTTGACGTTTTTGTGACGACTGTCATCAAACGAAAAATTAATATATCTTAACGGAAAAGCAAAAGCGAATTTTTAATATATATCGACACGTTGCCGTCGGTGTCATGTTGGGCGGTGTATGATACACCATTACGCGATTTTTAAAAATATATCTCTGCATTTTCCCACGTGTGTGGAATGTTCTCAATTATTGCTGACACCGAGTCTAAAACCATCGATAAAAATGAAATCATATGGTGAGTTAGATTGGAGATAAAGGCGTGAGAGAGACTCAATGGCCTTGAAGTTACAGGCGTTTGAGAATTCATTTCGTTCTATAAAGGGCAACTTTCATCGGATTTTCTTCCCGTTTTTTTTCAACCGAGTCTAAAACTATGTTAGCGACTGTGAAAAATGAAATGATATATCGAATTTGATTTGAAATAAAACTGGGAGAGAGAGCAAGACACCACGGGCCTACAAAATAGGCCTCAAAGCTATGCGAGTTAATAAAATGGTGGATATTTGTTTATAATTATATGAAGCCTCTCCCAGAATGGGTGGAGCTATGGGTGGAGCTACTCTGCAAACCGAGTAAGCCACACCCCGGACAGACACCCAACAGATAGACAGACAGACAGACAGAATCATCTACGGCTATTATAATATAGATAACCGTTCTCATCACTGTCTTGTACATTCTAACCTTCAATTTTCTCAGTATCCTTCTATCACAGACGACTCCACAAATCTCCTTCCATTGTGCGTAAGCTGCCTTCACGCAATCCTGGATTTCTGCTTCACAACCTCCCATTCCTTTCATGTTGGACCAAGGTATTTGAATTTATCCACTCGTGTGAGGTCTCCACCTTTTATATCTACAATCTTGACCCTCTCTACACACATCATTACTTCTATCTTTCTAGCATGTGCGAACAGGAGCTCCAACAATTCTCTATCTCTGTTGTCACTCAGAATGCCCATCACTGCTACAAAAAGGAAGGGATTTGGTGCAGGACCCTGGTATAGACCAACTTCCACCAACCACAGTGTTGGCTGCCGTATACATTTCCATCACGATGCTAACAATGTTCTCTGTATCTATGAATAATACCCAGTACAGCTTCTTAGTTCCTTCCAACAACTTTTGCTGAACACCTGTCTCATGATGGAAATCACATCTTCCATGTCCCCCTCCTTGCATGAATCCATAATTGCATCTCGTCTACCTTCACAATCTCCCTTCACCTAAGGTCTACAAATCTCTGGTATCTTCATAGCATGCTCCATTAATTTAAACCTCTGTAATTTCCACACACTATGTCCTGAGATGTCCCCTTTCGGTTTGAAAATTGCTATTATGTTCTCCCTCCAATCATCTGGTATCGTCTCCTCACTCCACACTCCACACTTTCCTAATCAACTCTGCCATCCACTTAACTCCCTCAGTTCCTAGCGCCTTCACCAACTCGATCGCAACTTCAGATGATCCAAAGGCTTTTCCTCTTTTCATTTTGTCAAGTGCTTTTATAACCCCCTCCTGTTGAACCACCTTCATGGATTCCTCAGTTTTCCATGCCTCCATCAGGGCCTCTCTCATCCTCCCACATTACTCCTTTCACCGTCTCTTAATTTCCTCCTCTTCGTGTTGTATCTGACCTGACCAGCATCATCTACTGCATCCCTTTCCACCCCCAAGTCCTGCTTTTGCTTCAACCTATCTATTGATATCCTAGAGATAATCTCACCCTCTGGTGTTTCCAACTTATCATACCATTCCTGTGCTGCCTTCTGTTTTCTTTGCCTCACCGTTTAGAGTGTTATGACCCTCTCCTGCTTGATCTTCTCATTTAGTTTTCCATTCTTTATCTGCCATTTTCTTCCTTTTAATCATGTCTTGTATTTCCAAAATGTTTCCTTTTCCTTGGGTTTTCTTCCCTTTCTTATCCCCACTATCTTTTCAACTGCCATGACCGGTTTCTTTCAAATTTTTCCATATCCCTTTTACCCCTCCGTCCTCGTGTCACTCTGTCTCTTTTGACTTCATTTTTTAAGAGGACCAGCCTCTTTCCTCCCAGATTCCACAATTTAATCTTTCCCCTTCTCATACTCGCCCTTTGTCTTTTATTTCTCCACCTCATGTCCATTACGAACAGCCTCTGCTGGCTAACCCCTTCTTCTTCTTCTTCTTCTTCATCCCTAGTTAATAATATTGAAAAATTGTGTACTCAAATATTGGACCTTCAATTACATTAACATTTAATCAGTTGTTCCACAACTTATTTCAAAGCAGTGCAAATGGTATTTTTTTTAAAAACTTTGTATGACCAAGTGTTCAAGTTATGGACAGGTCAAACAAACAAACAAACAGACAGACAGACAGACAGAGCAACACAGTGGGACATTGCTCTGAAGAAGTTTCACCACACATTTGAAGCGAAGACATCCATATGAATACAAACTACATGTCATTTACTTATGCATGTAGTGGTAAAGCTACAAAGTAAAGGAATTAATTAAATATTAATTTGCCCACATCATCAATTAATGTATGAACTTTTGATCAAACGCAGAGAGTCACAGCAAACCCATATTTAGATAATGCACCTCACTGCGGGATGCACACGCACGATGTAGAGGGGTCAACCACTGGCTATCCTTGGCATTCACTCGAGCACCTGAAGCACAAGTAGGAATTTACAAAAGATGGCAGGTGTGCTTTCACATTGCAGATGCCTGATTTTTTAAAATTGCAGTTTAAAAAAAGGGAAAACAAACATCTTGAACACAAAATATTGCTCACAAGTTAAACAATTACAGGCCAAGTTCACCAAACCTTGCCTGCTATTACTCTCATTGTCTCGGCAACACGAGGGAGCATTTTACCTGAGAGTATGAGCAGTTCAATGATGTCGGGGTCACCCAGAAAGGCTGCGGCATGAAGTGGAGTTCTTTTGTCCATGTCCTAACAGTGGCAAACACGGTCAGTCACATGTAATCGTACGCGAGGCAGATGGTAAGAACGTCCCGACAAATTTTGAAAAAGTGTTCGAGTTGATGGAGCTCTCCTTTTCTTCATATTAATAAGATATCAGTCCGGCCGTGGCAGATAATTACATCACCTATAGCACAATACATTGGTGGTTTTAAGGGGGGGGGGGGGGTAGGGAATGGCAGGGGATGAGAAATGGCAGGAACCTTTTCAGCTTTGGCCAGTACATATAGACTCTTTGCCCCAAATCTCACCAGCAATTACATTTATACAAAACATACCTCAAGGCAGCAAAATAAAAGAAGATTTAAATGTACCTTGTAATTCAACCTCCGTATACTTTATTCATTAAAAGTTTAGACACTATATCCATGATTACAGGCTGCTTCAAAATAATCTACTTGTCTGTGATTAACAAGCAAACAACGCCAGTTGAACGAATTATAGTAATCCAGCAATTGCAGAGATAAATCCCATCCTTGCTGAGAGGGCAATGGCAAACCAACCAGTGGACTCCTTGCTTGAGACCATTGTGGCAACATCTACTCTCCTGTTGTGGAGGATGGCACGTCACATGCATAGAAGAGAATGCATATAGGGTTGATTCCCAAAATCACAATTCACGTTTTTACATCCTATTAAGCATGGTAAAAACAATATTAGTTGATGAAGATTTTTGAACATTGTTCTAAACTAATCGAAGAACATGCACATAATGTGAAGGGCAATGCTGTTGAACCAAAACGAATTACCAAGAAGAATATTACGGCCAAGATGTAATTAGTTGGCCTGACATCTGACAATACAAGTTGGCACAACATTTGATCAATCTATAATTCTGTTGGGATGGACTGATTCTTCAACGTTGGTCTTTTTATGGCGAGACTAGTGAATGGAGATCTATAATCATACTAAAATACGCAATTTGGTGTCTGTCTGTCTGTCTGAGGATTTTTGACCGCGATATATTCAGTCGTTACTTATCCATTCTCAACAAACCTTGATGGGAGGACTAAAGGTCATATGATGAAGGGTGTAGCGATTTCATTTGACCCCTTCCCAAAGGGGGTTTTCTCTGCCAAGGAGGTTTTCCCCATCAATGAGGTTTTCCCCACCAATGGGGTTGTTGCATGTTGAGGTGGATATCCGTGTTAACATAGCTTTATCATAGCCAAGAACGCTTATAATAACAAAACTGTTGATGATAGCATAATATTAGTGTTATTACATTAAGGGTTATTGTGGTCCTTTATATTTTTAAAATAATTTTGAAAGAAAAAAATAATGGTAATATGCTCCCCGGCAGTATTATTAACTACCAAATGCAAGGTTTGGATTCAGAGCCAAAGTAGGAAATAGGACTGTTCAAATCCGATCCACTGCCCCCGGTCTTTTCTTATGGCTAGACTAGTGAATTTCTTATGGTGAGACTAGTGAATTTCTTATGGTGAGACTAGTGAATTTCTTATGGTGAGACTAGTGAATTTCTTATGGTGAGACTAGTGAATTTCTTATGGTGAGACTAGTGCTAGACCTATCTTCAGCACGCCTCTTAAAGCATCCCTGCTCTTGGCATGTATAATTGCAGAATGAAGAATACGGCACGATAGTGGAATCAGTATGGCAGAATGGACTATACTCAAGGTATAAACATTCGTCTCTGAGCTATCTAGCCTGGGTTTGAATCTCGGCCCAGCTATAAACTGTCACCCTGGTGTCTCACAGGTAGAGGGGGGTATCAATGTGTGTACCCGTCCCTCGGAGGGACGTTAAACTGGGCTGCCGGCATTCGTTAATAATAACCATTCCTTTCACGTTATGAGAGTCATAGGGCTGCTGAGGCAGTTTCATTGTTTAAGGAGTAAGCATGCATGATGTGCTGCTATCCATTATTTGTTTCTAATTTCACTCAAAAATCACTGAGAACATGCTAGTTCCATAAGTCTTACTGTGCATGCCATTCACCAACAAGGTTATTTTTCCCAATATAATTGCCTTTTAAATGGTATTAACACGTTTTATACTGAATGCCTTGCCAGAGCCGTTTCAAGAAAAAATGAAAAGGAAAAATAAAATGAAACCAAAGAGGGAGATGCAAACAGTACCCACAATAAGACATCAGATATACGTGTGTGTGTGTGTGTGTGTGTGTGTGTGTGTGTGTGTGTGTGTGTGTGTGTGTGTGTCTGTGTGTGTGTGTGTCTGTGTGTGTGTGTGTGTGTGTGTGTGTGTGTGTGTGTGTGTGTGTGTGTGTGTGTGCGTGTGTGTGTGTGTATATGTATATATATATATATATACACATATACATACAGAGAATATAACAAATTCATTGTATATGAAAGCAGAGCAAGCAATGAGAGATTAAATTATCCAATGGATACAATCATGTTGCCATAACAGCACCACACACCTGATAATTAACATCTTCCTTTTTGTAGATGAGCGCCCGGACTTCATCTGGATCTCCATGGAATATCGCCTGAATAAGTGGAGGCTACGAGCACGCACACACACACACACACAAACACAATCAATGACGTTTCAAAGATCTGCACTCAAATAAGCACAGATCATGTGAAATATACATGGAATGCTTGAACCACCTTTAGAGGCCATTTTTCCCTGCAGCGCAGGGGTTGGCCTTTTTTGGGCACCGTGGTCCCCTTTTTGAAGCGATGTTTTACAGCCGGATGCCCTTCCTGCCGCCAACCCTGTTAGTCGCCTCTTGCGACACACAGGGAATTACCAGTGAACTGGTACTCAATTTGCCGACCTCAGAGGGATGACAGGCTGAGTCAATCCCTCTGGCGTTAATTCAGCGATCGACCGGGATTCAAACCCAGGATCCGAGGATCCCAAGCCGTACCCTAACCGCAAAGCCAAGACCAGCCTTGGACTTCCCCAAGGAAAGATGCTGCCCTCAAATTTTGAGTGCATCATCCTGCAGATGGAAAAAGCTTCAAAATATTAACATATGACAAGATGAACCTAATGAACAAAATGCAGAATTTCTTTGGTTGTTCTTTAAAACCATTTTGCCATTTGTCAATACAGTTGTGGTTGTTATATTAAATTCATCATTCGAAATATATATATATGTATAAAATAATATATACAAACTGAGCATCAAAATAAAGTTATGTTATCCCTTTCATTTTTTGAAATGTGCAGCTTTAAGGCATACATGTGCATACATGGAATGCTTGCCAAGCACAAACAAAATCATCTTATCCTCTTTACCGCCATCTGTCACCCGTCGCCCAATGTACAAATATAAACAACGTAGGGTTCTGCACTTGCCTTGAGAGCGGAACACAACATGTGCTTATTGGAATGAAATCCGATAAGAAATGCCACATAATTCTCTATTGTGGAGTTATAAGAGCCTCATTGGTCCACCAACCTTAACACTGAACGTGGTTGTATAGCAAAAGGAAATTATGAGGAATCACAAAGAATGAATGAATGAATGAATGGAAGTATAAAATTTTATTGGAAAACATCACATAAATTTGAGAGAGCCATTTCAGACAAAGGTCATGAAATGCTTAATGGGATGCAATGAGTGGAAAAACTGAACTAAATTTGTGTTGCTAACTTCATTCACATTGGTTGTAAAAATATATTATTTTTTTTTAAACGCCTGTCGGTGTATATGTATAGTATATGTATTTATATGCATGCTTATATTTGTTCACCTCTGCCCTCCAACCATTCTCCAATTGTACTCTTTGTGCTGCAAGATGTTAATCCGATTGGACATATTGAAGCATAACCACATCAAGTCCTCAGCAGGATGCAGTCTGCAGTTACTTCGTCCTATGCGGTTTTGAGTCACAACATGAGGAAGTAACGGTGGTCATGTAAGGAAGATTTTAGGCACAGGTTAATGGGATAAGGGGTCTCCTACCTGCTTTACCTCTGCCACCGAAGGTGGATGGAGGTTATGTTTTCACCCCTGTCTGTATGTCTGCTTGTTTGTTTGTGAACAAGATATCTCAAAAGGTTGTGGACGGATTTGGACGAAACCTGGTGGAGAGGTTGTGTGTGCGACAAGGATTAATCTATTCGATTTTGGTGAAGATCTGAATATGGATTCGGATACGAGGATTATTTAATTTTTGAAGTGATTCTTCATCATTGAGAAATCGGGCGAAAAGCGATATATAACATATTTTTAAAAGCTGTGGATGAGTTGGTTAGGTGACGAGAACAAGCCGATTCGATTTTGGTTCAGGTCCGAATCCAGATTCGGCTTATTAGTGGGATACAAAACATAAACTGTTCAGCCTGGTGGAGGTTTGTGCTCCACCGAGTGCCATTCTAGTTTCTCTCTGGAAAGGAGGCCATTTGTGCTCTCAGTGCAAATAAAAACTCATCGGAGAGAGTTACATCCATATAGCTGGATGCACCGCTTTATTCCGATAACATCATGACTCAGATGACTTCGCAAATGTTCAGAACATGTGGAATCATCACGGGTAAGCGTTGAAACCAGATTTTTCAGGAGATGACGGTTGGGGGGAAAAAAAGAAAGGCACGAAGAAGCACGCCATGTTCTTGCACTTCAAGCCATTTGACGATCCACAGGCCACACAAGAAAAGACCACTGTGACACAATTACCAGACTAGTCCAAAATGGTGCATGTCAAACTCACTTCCCTTCATCTAATTCAGAAAGTCATATATTAGTGTCCAGCACAATGATTCAACAAGTACCCAGAGCATTCCCTACAACGAACCCAACTTTTAAATAAAGTGACACAATCAACCGCAAGTGAAGCTCCGCTTCTTATTTCTTCTAAAGAATACAACTTGCTTCAGACTAGTTATAATTTCGTTTGTTCCTCTTTATGGAAATGTTTCCTTCAAAGTACGACTGAGAAGGAAAAAAAAAAAAACAACAATTGGCTTTAAGTCATTCTGCATCAATTCAGAATATTTATCAGGAGGTTCCTGCATGACTATTGCACACCGCTCCTTTCCTATGCCATTTCCAGGCGCTGCATAACGTCATTGCCGGGCACCGAAGGGGGCTCAGCATTGACGCACGCTCAAAGGGAGTACTCAGTTTTCACTCTGTTTGTTTGTTTGTTTGTTTGTTGTACACCGCACCTTTCCTATGCCATCTCCAGGCGCTGCATAACATCATTGCTGGGCACCGAAGAGGGCTCGGCAGTGACGCACGCTCAAAGGGAGTACTCATTTTTCACTGGTTGTTTGTTTGTTTGTTGTACACCGCACCTTTCCTCTGCCATCCCCAGGTGCTGCATAACGTCATTGCCGGGCATCGAAGGGTGCTCGGCAATGACGCACGCTGAAAGGGAGTACTCAGTTTTCACACTGGTTGTTTGTTTGTTTTCATTCTTGTTTGTCTTCTTTCTTGTTTGTGCGGGTGATATCTCAGCCATCCTTTGAGCTAGGAAGCTGAAATTTCGGCACAATAGTGAGCAAGTCCTTTGTCAAAAAAATATTTCTTGTTTTTTGATTAATCAATTAATTGATGAGTTATTTAATTATTAGCGATTAATTAAGTACTCATACATTTCCTTTCTCTTCTGGCCATTATCTCAGGCACCTTTTGAGTTAGGAAGCTGATATTTGGACATGCAAATGACCAAGTGATTAGGCTGCAAAGGCTATTTTTGATTTATTGATTAATCAATTAATCAATTAATTATTTAAATATTTCATTAATGACAAATTTTTTTATTTTTTTTTTAGTTACAGATTCTGATGAAATGGCAGTGGTTTGTGTTCTATTAGTGAATTGATTATTTCTTTTCCATGATTATTATTTATTAATTTTCATTATTAATTATTTATTTATTTTCTTTCTCATCTGGGCAATATCTCAGGCACCTTTTGAGCTAGGAAGCTGATATTTGGACGTGGCAATGACAAAGTGATTTGGCTGTAAAAGGTATTTTTTATTTATTGATTAATTAATTAATCGATTAATTATTTAATTATTCGATGAATTACTTAATTAATTTTTTTTTTTAAGTTACAGATTCGGATGAAATGGTGGTGGTTTATGTATTCTATGAGCCAATTGATTCACTATTTAATTTTTTATGATTATTATTTATTTATTTTCATTATTAATCATTTATTTATTTTCTTTCTCATCTGGGCAATATCTCAGGCACCTTTTGAGTTAGGAAGCTGATATATATTTGGACATGCCAATGACCAAGTGATTTGGCTTTAAAAGATATTTTTGATTTATTGATTAATCAATTAATTGATTAGTTATTTAATTATTAGCGATTAATTAAGTACTAAAAAAAATACATTTCCTTTCTCTTCTGGCCATTATCTCAGGCAACTTTTGAGTAAGGAAGTTGATATTTGGACATGCCAATGACCAAGTGATTTGGCTGCAAAGGTTATTTTCGATTTATTGATTAATCAATTAATCAATTAATTATTTAATTATTCGATTAATGACTAAAAAATTTTTTTTTAAGTTACAGATTCTGATGAAATGGTGGTTGGTGGTTTATGTGTTCTATGAGCGAATTGATTAATTATTTAACTTTTTTATGATTATTGTTTATTTATCTTCATTATTAATTATTTATTTATTTTATTTCTCATCTGGGCAATATCTCAGGCACCTTTTGAGCTAGAAAGCTGATATTTGGACATGACAATGACCAAGTGATCTGGCTGTAAAAGGTATTTTTGATTAATTAATCAATCGATTACTTATTTAATTATTCGATGAATGACATTATTAATTAATTTTTTTCAAGTTACAGATTCGGATGAAATGGTGGTGGTTTATGTATTCTATTAGCCAATTGATTAACGATTTAAATTTTTTATGATTATTATTTATTTATTTTCATTATTAATCATTTATTTATTTTCTTTCTCATCTGGGCAATATCTCGGGCACCCTTTGAGCTAGGAAGCTAATATTTGGACATGACAGTGACCAGGTGATGTGGCCATAAATTATATTTTTGATTTAATGCTTCATCATTTAATCGATTAATTATATTTATTTAATGATTAATCAATTAATGATAAAAAAATGTTATTTATGACTTATTTAATTAAATTTCTAAAAGATACATCTTCGGATGAAGCACTGGTGGTTGAGTTATGCTATTAGCCAATTGATTGAGAATATATTTTATGATAATCTTTTATTGATTTGAATTATGCAATTAATCAATCAATTATTGCACACCTCTCCCTCTCAATACACACTCTATGAGCTGCACTGCGGTATTGCCAGGCGCCCCGGCAATGCCGCGCTTTAGGATATTTAATTATTTGCCATGGGGGTGGTGTACTTTGAATGCATCTTTACTTGTATTTTTTACTTTCTTGTTTGTATGTTTGTTTTCTTGGTTGTCCGGGCAATATCTCAGCCATCCTTTGAGCTAGGACACTGAAATTTCGGCACAATAGTGAGCAAGCACTTTGTCAAAAACGATATTTTTGGATTAATCAATTAATTGATTAGTTATTTAATTATTAGCGGTTAATTAAGTACTTATACATTTCCTTTCTCTTCTGGGCATTATCTCAGGCACCTTTCGAGTTAGGAAGCTGATATTTGGACATGCAAATGACCAAGTGATTTGGCTGTCAAGGCTATTTTTGATTAATCAATTAATCGATTAATTATTTAATTATTCGATTAATGACTAATTTTTTTTTTTTAAAGTTACAGATTCGGATGAAATGGTGGTGGTTTATGTGTTCTATTAGTCAATTGATTAATTATTTAATTTTTTATGATGATTATTTATTTATTTATATCATTAATCATTTATTTATTTTCTTTCTCATCTGGGCAATATCTCAGGCACCTTTTGAGTTAGGAAGCTGATATTTGGACATGACAATGACCAAGTGATTTGGCTGTCAAGGGTATTTTTGATTTATTGATTAATCAATTAATAGATTCATTATTTAATTATTCCATTAATGACTAAAAAAAAAAATTCTTTTAAGTTACAGATTCGGATGAAATGGTGGGGGTTTATGTGTTATATTAGGCAATTGATTACTTCTTCTTTTTTTTTTACGATTATTATTTATTTATTTTCATTATTAATCATTTATTTATTTTCTTTCTCATCTGGCCAATATCTGAGGTGCCTTTTGAGCTAGGAAGCTGATATTTGGAGATGACAATGACCAAGTGATTCGTCTGTAAAGGGTATTTTTGATTGATTGATTCATCAATTAATCGATTAATTATTCATTGATTAATAAATTAGTTATTAATTTTTTTATTAATGACTTATTTAATTAAATTTCTAAAAGTTACATCTTCGGATGAAGCACTAGTGGTTTAGTTATGCTATTAGCCAATTGTTTAAGAAAATATTTTATGACAATCTTTTATTGATTTTAATAATGCAATTAATCAATCAAATATTGCACACCTCTCCCTCCCAATAGTCTATGTGAGCCGCACTGCAGTATTGCCGGGCGCCAGAGGCGCCGGCAATGCCGCACTGGAGGATATTTAATTATTTGGCATGGGGGCGGTGTACTTTGAATGTATCTGTACTTTTCATTTTTAACTAGAACGGCACTCGGTAGAGCGCATACCTCTGCCAGGCTGAACAGTTTATGTTTTGTATCCCACTGATAAGCCGGATGTGGATTCGGACCTGAACCAAAATCTAATCGGCTTGTTCTCGTCACCAAATCAAACTCGCCCAGTAAGTTTAGTCATAACTCGTCAATAACTTTTTTAAATATCATGTTATATATCGATTTCGGCCCGATCTCTCAATGGTGAAGAATCACTTAAAAAGTAAATAATTCTCGTATCCAAATCCACATTCAGATCTTCACCAAATTCGATTAGTCCTTGTCACACACCCAACCTCTTCACTAAGTTTCGTCCAAATCAGTCCACAATCTTTTGAGGTACCCTGCTATATATATCGTTTTTGGCCCTATCTCAAAATGGTGAAGAAACTTTAAAAATTCTCGTAGCCGGATCCGAATCCGGATCTTCACCAAAATCTAATCATTTAATCCGTGTCACATACACTACCTCTCTGCCAAATTTCGTCCGAATCCGTCCACAACATTTTGAGATATCTTGTTCACAAACCGACTGACAAACAAATGAAAAATCCGTCAGGTACCGAGGACTTGCCGAATATACTTTTTTAAAATCGGCCATTTTGGACAAATATGGCGGCCGAACCATGTGACCGAGTTACATGAAGTTTTGTACTTGTCGAATTACGACGTCATAATGGATGCACCTATGACATCATCATTAACATATTTTATTCCCCATGGAGAGTTCTTTAGAATGAGCCATGTCTCAATTCTTTCTATGCAGCATTTTCGGAGATATGGAGGTGCAAAGTTTTTCGGTTTTTCCAATATGGCGGCCGAACCACGTGACCGATGATGTCATCATTATCTTTTTTTTCTCCACCAGTTTATGCCAGCATGGCGCTCAAGAAATTGCATCTTGATCGGATGAAGTTTTGTACATGTCGAATTATGATGTCATAATGGAGGCACCAATGACATCATCATTAACATATTTTATTCCCCATGGAGAGTTCTTTACAATGAGCCATGTCTCAATTTTTTCTATTCAGCACTTTCGGAGATATAGAGGTGCAAAGTTTTTCGGTTTTTCCAAGATGGCGACCGAACCACGTGACCGATGACGTCGTCATTTTTTTTTTTCTCCACCAGTTTATGCCGTCATGTCGCTCAAGAAATTGCACCTTGATTGGATGAAGTTTTGTACTTGTCGAATTATCGAATTATGACGTCATAATGGAGGCCTTGGGCCGAGAGAGATAAAAATTGGGCACAGTCTATTCCAGGGCAAGATAAATATGTGTGTAAAGTTTGGCAATTCTATATGCAACGGTGTATATGTAGTACTGCGCACAAACAGACAGACAAACAGACAGACAGATGCAAAATCGGTCAGAGACCGAGGACTTGCCGGAATATACTTTTTTTTTTTAATCGGCCATTTTGGACAAACATGGCGGCCGAACCACGTGACCGATGACGTCATCAATATTTGTTTACTATCATCTATTTTGTCATCATTATCTAAACTAATTTATTCCTAGATTATGCTCAATAAATTTCATCTTGATCGTATGAAGTTTTGTACTTGTCAAATTATGACGTCATAATGGACGCACCTATGACATCATCATTAACATATTTTATTCCCCATGGAGAGTTCTTTACAATGAGCCATGTCTCAATTTTTCTATTCAGCACTTTCGGAGATATAGAGGTGCAAAGTTTTTTGGTTTTTCCAAGATGGCGGCCGAACCACGTGACCGATGACGTCATCAATTGGGCACAGTCTATTCCAGGGCAAGACAAATATGTGTGTACAGTTTGGCGATTCTACGTGCAACGGTGTAGACGTAGTGCTGCGTACAGGCAAACAGACAAACAGACAGATGAAAAATCGGTCAGAGACCGAGGACTTGCCGGAATGTACTTTTTTATCGGCCATTTTGGACAAATATGGCGGCCGAAACACGTGAATGATGACGTCATCAATAACATTTTATTCCCCATGGAGAGTTCTTTACAATGAGCCATGTCTCAATTTTTTCTATTCAGCACTTTCGGAGATAGAGGTGCTAACTTTTTCGGATTTTCCAAAATGGCGGCCGAAGCACGTGACTGATGACGTCATCATTAACATATTTTATTCCCCATGGAGAGTTCTTTCCAATGTGCCATGTCTCAATTTTTTCTGTTCAGCACTTTTGGAGATATAGTGGCGCAACGTTTTTCGGTTTTTCCAAGATGGCGGCCGAACCACGTGACCTATGACGTCATCATTAACATATTTTATTCCCCATGGAGAGTTCTTTACAATGAGCCATGTCTCAATTTTTTCTGTTCAGCACTTTTGGAGATATAGTGGTGCAAAGTTTTGCCGTTTTTCCAAGATGGCGGCCGACCACGTGACATATGACGTCATCATTAACATATTTTATTCCCCATGGAGAGTTCTTTACAATGAGCCATGTCTCAATTTTTTCTGTTCAGCACTTTTGGAGATATAGTGGCGCAACGTTTTGCCGTTTTTCCAAGATGGCGACCGAACCACGTGACTGATGACGTCATCATTTACATATTTTATTCCCCATGGAGAGTTCTTTACAATGAGCCATGTCTCAATTTTTTCTGTTCAGTACTTTCGGAGATATAGAGGTGCAAAGTTTTTCGGTTTTTCCAAGATGGCGGCCGAACCAGGTCACCGATGACGTCATCAATTGGGCACAGTCTATTCCAGGGCAAGACCAATATGTGTGCAAAGTTTGGCGATTCTCCGTGCAACGGTGTAGACGCAGTGCTGCAAACAGACAGACAGACAAACAGACAGACAAACAGACAGACAAACAGATGAAAAATCGGTCAGAGACCGAGGACTTGCCGGAATGTACTTTTTTATCGGCCATTTAGGACAAATATGGCGACCGAACCACGTGACCGATGACGTCATCATTAACATATTTTATTCCCCATGGAGAGTTCTTTACAATGAGCCATGTCTCAATTCTTTCTGTTCAGCACTTTTGGAGATATAGTGGTGCAAATTTTTGCCGTTTTTCCAAGATGGCGGCCGACCACGTGACATATGACATCATCATTAACATATTTTATTCCCCATGGAGAGTTCTTTACCATGAGCCATGTCTCAATTTTTTCTGTTCAGCACTTTTGGAGATTTCGTGGTGCAAAGTTTTGCCGTTTTTCCAAGATGGCGGCCGACCACGTGACATATGACATCATCATTAACATATTTTATTCCCCATGGAGAGTTATTAACAATGAGCCATGTCTCAATATTTTCTGTTCAGCACTTTCGGAGATATGAAGGTGCAAAGTTTTTCGGTTTTTCCAAGATGGCGGCCGAACCACCTGACCGATGACGTCATCATTAACATATTTTATTCCCCATGGAGAGTTCTTTACAATGAGCCATGTCTCAATTTTTTCCATTCTGCACTTTTGGAGATATAGTGGTGCAAAGTTTTTGCCGTTTTTCCAAGATGGCGGCCGAACCACGTGACCGATGGCATCATCATTAACATATTTTATTCCCCATGGAGGTTTCTTTACAATGAGCCATGTCTCAATTTTTTCTATTCAGCACATTCAGAGATATGGAGGTGCAAAATATTTCGGTTTTTCCAAGATGGCGGCCGAACCACGTGACATATGACGTCATCATTAACAAATTTTATTCCCCATGGAGAGTTCTTTACAATGAGCCATGTCTCAATTTTTTCTGTTCAGCACTTTTGGAGATATAGTGGTGCAAATTTTTGCCCTTTTTCCAAGATGGCGGCCGACCACGTGACATATAACATCATCATTAACATATTTTATTCCCCATGGAGTGTTTTTTACAATGAGCCATGTCTCAATTTTTTCTGTTCAGCACTTTTGGAGATTTCGTAGTGCAAAGTTTTGCCGTTTTTCCAAGATGGCGGCCGACCACGTGACTGATGACGTCATCATTAACATATTTTATTCCCCATGTGGAGTTCTTTACAATGAGCCATGTCTCAATTTTTTCTGTTCAGCACTTTTGGCGATATAGTGGTGCAAAGTTTTGCCGTTTTTCCAAGATGGCGGCCGACCACGTGACATATGACGTCATCATTAACATATTTTATTCCCCATGGAGAGTTCTTTACAACTAGGACGTGCCCGTACGTGGGTGCCCGTACGTGCGTGCAAAAAAACATGCGTGCAAACAACAACAAAAAAAAACTTTGAAACCACGTGGCAGTAACGACCACAGAACCCCCCCCCCTATATTTACATGAAATGGTTTGGTCCATTCGCAACGACCACAGAACCCCCCCCCCCCCCTCTATTTACATATGAATGGTTTGGTCCATTCGCAACGACCACAGAACCTCCCCCCCCCCCCCCTCTATTTACATGAAATGGTTTGGTCCATTCGCAACGACCACAGAACCCCCCCCCCCCCTCTATTTACATATGAATGGTTTGGTCCATTCGCAAAGCCAAAGCGAACGGCGAACGGCTAAATCGCCATAGCTCGGTAACTACTTCTCCGATTAATATGAAACCTTGAAAAGGCACATCCTCAGGTCCCCAGCAATATACCTGGCAAGTTTCAAGTATATCGGACCCGTGGTTGTCGAGAAACAGCGGTCACAGACAAACACACAGACATACACACAGACATACACACACACATACACACAGAGATTACTGGAATTATAGATAGATGAGCCATGTCTCAATTTTTTCTGTTCAGCACTTTTGGAGATATCGTGGCGCAACGTTTTGCCGTTTTTCCAAGATGGCGACCGAACCACGTGACTGATGACGTCATCATTTACATATTTTATTCCGCATGGAGAGTTCTTTACAATGAGCCATGTCTCAATTTTTTCTGTTCAGTACTTTCGGAGATATAGAGGTGCAACGTTTTTCGGTTTTTCCAAGATGGCGGCCGAACCACGTCACCGATGACGTCATCAATTGGGCACAGTCTATTCCAGGGCAAGACCAATATGTGTGCAAAGTTTGGCGATTCTACGTGCAACGGTGTAGACGCAGTGCTGCAAACAGACAGACAGACAGACAGACAGACAAACAGACAGACAGACAAACAAACGAACAGATCAACATACTTGCCGGAATCTTTTCCGGCAAGTAACAAACAAACGAACAGATCAACATACTTGCCGGAAAATTTTTCCGGCAAGTAATGAAAAATCGGTCAGAGACCGAGGACTTGCCGGAATGTACTTTTTTATCGGCCATTTAGGACAAATATGGCGGCCGAACCACCTGACCGATGACGTCATCATTAACATATTTTATTCCCCATTGAGAGTTCTTTACAATGAGCCATACCTCAATTTTTTCTATTCAGGACTTTTGGAGATGTGGAGGTGCAGAGTTTTTCGGTTTTTCCAAGATGGCGGCCGAACCACGTGACCGATGACATCATCATTAACATATTTTATTCCCCATTGAGAGTTCTTTACAATGAGCCATGTCTCAATTTTTTCTATTCAGCACTTTCGGAGATATGGAGGTGCTAAGTTTTTCGGTTTTTCCAAGATGGTGGCCGAACACGTGACTGATGACGTCATCATTAACATATTTTATTCCCCATGGAGAGTTCTTTACAATGAGCCATGTCTCAATTTTTTCTGTTCAGCACTTTTGGAGATATAGTGGTGCAAATTTTTGCCGTTTTTCCAAGATGGCGGCCGACCACGTGACATATGACGTCATCATTAACATATTTTATTCCCCATGGAGAGTTCTTTACAATGAGCCATGTCTCAATTTTTTCTGTTCAGCACTTTTGGAGATATAGTGGCGCAACGTTTTGCCGTTTTTCCAAGATGGCGCCCGAACCACGTGACTGATGACGTCATCATTTACATATTTAATTCCCCATGGAGAGTTCTTTACAATGAGCCATGTCTCAATTTTTTCTGTACAGTACTTTCGGAGATATAGAGGTGCAAAGTTTTTCGGTTTTTCCAAGATGGTGGCCGAACCACGTCACCGATGACGTCATCAATTGGGCACAGTCTATTCCAGGGCAAGACCAATATGTGTGCAAAGTTTGGCGATTCTCTGTGCAACGGTGTAGACGCAGTGCTGCAAACAGACAGACAGACAGACAGACAAACAGACAAACGAACAGATCAACATACTTGCCGGAAAATTTTTTCCGGCAAGTAATGAAAAATCGGTCAGAGACCGAGGACTTGCCGGAATGTACTTTTGTATTGGCCATTTAGGACAAATATGGCGGCCGAACCACGTGACCGATGACGTCATCATTAACATATTTTATTCCCCATGGAGAGTTCTTTTCAATGAGCCATGTCTCAATTTTTTCTATTCAGCACTTTCGGAGATGTGGAGGTTTCGGTTTTTCCAAGATGGCGGCCGAACCACGTGACATATGATGTCATCATTAACAAATTTTATTCCCCATGGAGAGGTCTTTACAATGAGCCATGTCTCAATTTTTTCCATTCTGCACTTTTGGAGATATAGTGGTGCAAAGTTTTTGCCGTTTTTCCAAGATGGCGGCCGAACCACGTGACCGATGGCATCATCATTAACATATTTTATTCCCCATGGAGAGGTCTTTACAATGAGCCATGTCTCAATTTTTTCTGTTCAGCACTTTTGGAGATATAGTGGTGCAAAGTTTTGCCGTTTTTCCAAGATGGCGGCCGACCACGTGACATATGACATCATTAACATATTTTATTCCCCATGGAGAGTTTTTTACAATGAGCCATGTCTCAATTTTTTCTGTTCAGCACTTTTGGAGATTTCGTAGTGCAAAGTTTTGCCGTTTTTCCAAGATGGCGGCCGACCACGTGACTGATGACGTCATCATTAACATATTTTATTCCCCATGTGGAGTTCTTTACAATGAGCCATGTCTCAATTTTTTCTGTTCAGCACTTTTGGCGATATAGTGGTGCAAAGTTTTGCCGTTTTTCCAAGATGGCGGCCGACCACGTGACATATGACGTCATCATTAACATATTTTATTCCCCATGGAGAGTTCTTTACAATGAGCCATGTCTCAATTTTTTCTGTTCAGCACTTTTGGAGATATCGTGGCGCAACGTTTTGACGTTTTTCCAAGATGGCGACCGAACCACGTGACTGATGACGTCACATTTACATATTTTATTCCGCATGGAGAGTTCTTTACAATGAGCCATGTCTCAATTTTTTCTGTTCAGTACTTTCGGAGAAAGAGAGGTGCAACCTTTTTTCGGTTTTTCCAAGATGGCGGCCGAACCACGTCACCAATGACGTCATCAATTGGGCACAGTCTATTCCAGGGCAAGACCAATATGTGTGCAAAGTTTGGCGATTCTACGTGCAATGGTGTAGACGCAGTGCTGCAAACAGACAGACAGACAGACAGACAAACAGACAGACAGACAAATGAAAAATCGGTCAGAGACCGAGGACTTGCCGGAATGTACTCTTTTATCGGCCATTTAAGACAAATATGGCGTCCGAACCACGTGATAGATGACGTCATCATTAACATATATTATTCCCCATGGAGAGTTCTTCACAAAGAGCCATGTCTCAACTTTTTCTATTCAGCACTTTTGGAGATATGGAGGTGCTACGTTTTTCGGTTTTTCCAAGATGGCAGCCGAACCACGTGACATATGATGTCATCATTAACATATTTTATTCCCCATGGAGAGTTCTTTACAATGAGCCATGTCTCAATTTTTTCTATTCAGCACTTTCAGAGATATGGAGGTGCACAATTTTTCGGTTTTTCCAAGATGGCGGCCGAACCACGTGACATATGACGTCATCATTAACATATTTTATTCCCCATTGAGAGTTCTTTACAATGAGCCATGTCTCAATTTTTTCCATTCTGCACTTTTGGAGATATAGTGGTGCAAAGTTTTCCCATTTTTCCAAGATGGCGGCCGAACCACGTGACCGATGGCGTCATCATTAACATATTTTATTCCCCATGGAGAGTTCTTTACAATGAGCCATGTCTCAATTTTTTCTGTTCAGCACTTTTGGAGATTTTGTGGTGCAAAGTTTTGCCGTTTTTCCAAGATGGCGGCCGACCACGTGACTGATGACGTCATCATTAACATATTTTATTCCCCATGGAGAGTTCTTTACAATGAGCCATGTCTCAATTATTCTGTACAGCACTTTTGGAGATATAGTGGTGCAAAGTTTTGCCGTTTTTCCAAGATGGCGGCCGACCACGTGACATATGACGTCATCATTAACATATTTTATTCCCCATGGAGAGTTCTTTCCAATGAGCCATGTCTCAATTTTTTCTGTTCAGCACTTTTGGAGATATAGTGGCGCAACGATTTGCCGTTTTTCCAAGATGGCGACCGAACCACGTGACTGATGACGTCATCATTTACATATTTTATTCCCCATGGAGAGTTCTTTACATTGAGCCATGTCTCAATTTTTTCTGTTCAGCACTTTTGGAGATATAGTGGTGCAAATTTTTGCCGTTTTTCCAAGATGGCGGCCGACCACGTGACATATGACGTCATCATTAACATATTTTATTCCCCATGGAGAGTTCTTTACAATGAGCCATGTCTCAATTTTTTCTGTTCAGTACTTTCGGAGATATAGAGGTGCAAATTTATTCGGTTTTTCCAAGATGGCGGCCGAACCACGTCACTGATGACGTCATCATTGAGGCACAGTATATTAGAGGGCAAGACCATTATGTGTGCAAAGTTTGGCGATTCTCCGTGCAACGGTGTAGACGCAGTGCTGCAAACAGACAAACAGACAGACAAACAGACAGACAAACAGACAGACAGACAAACAAACGAACAGATCAACATACTTGCCGGAAAATTTTTCCGGCAAGTAATGAAAAATCGGTCAGAGACCGAGGACTTGCCGGAATGTACTTTTTTATCGGCCATTTTGGACAAATATGGCGGCCGAAACACGTGAATGATGACGTCATCAATAACATTTTATTCCCCATGGAGAGTTCTTTACAATGAGCCATGTCTCAATTTTTTCTATTCAGCACTTTCGGAGATAGAGGTGCTAACTTTTTCGGATTTTCCAAAATGGCGGCCGAAGCACGTGACTGATGACGTCATCATTAACATATTTTATTCCCCATGGAGAGTTCTTTCCAATGTGCCATGTCTCAATTTTTTCTGTTCAGCACTTTTGGAGATATAGTGGCGCAACGTTTTTCGGTTTTTCCAAGATGGCGGCCGAACCACGTGACCTATGACGTCATCATTAACATATTTTATTCCCCATGGAGAGTTCTTTACAATGAGCCATGTCTCAATTTTTTCTGTTCAGCACTTTTGGAGATATAGTGGTGCAAAGTTTTGCCGTTTTTCCAAGATGGCGGCCGACCACGTGACATATGACGTCATCATTAACATATTTTATTCCCCATGGAGAGTTCTTTACAATGAGCCATGTCTCAATTTTTTCTGTTCAGCACTTTTGGAGATATAGTGGCGCAACGTTTTGCCGTTTTTCCAAGATGGCGACCGAACCACGTGACTGATGACGTCATCATTTACATATTTTATTCCCCATGGAGAGTTCTTTACAATGAGCCATGTCTCAATTTTTTCTGTTCAGTACTTTCGGAGATATAGAGGTGCAAATTTTTCGGTTTTTCCAAGATGGCGGCCGAACCACGTCACCGATGACGTCATCAATTGGGCACAGTCTATTCCAGGGCAAGACCAATATGTGTGCAAAGTTTGGCGATTCTCCGTGCAACGGTGTAGACGCAGTGCTTCAAACAGACAGACAGACAAACAGACAGACAAACAGACAGACAAACAGATGAAAAATCGGTCAGAGACCGAGGACTTGCCGGAATGTACTTTTTTATCGGCCATTTAGGACAAATATGGCGACCGAACCACGTGACCGATGACGTCATCATTAACATATTTTATTCCCCATGGAGAGTTCTTTACAATGAGCCATGTCTCAATTTTTTCCATTCTGCACTTTTGGAGATATAGTGGTGCAAAGTTTTTGCCGTTTTTCCAAGATGGCGGCCGAACCACGTGACCGATGGCATCATCATTAACATATTTTATTCCCCATGGAGGTTTCTTTACAATGAGCCATGTCTCAATTTTTTCTATTCAGCACATTCAGAGATATGGAGGTGCAAAATATTTCGGTTTTTCCAAGATGGCGGCCGAACCACGTGACATATGACGTCATCATTAACAAATTTTATTCCCCATGGAGAGTTCTTTACAATGAGCCATGTCTCAATTTTTTCTGTTCAGCACTTTTGGAGATATAGTGGTGCAAATTTTTGCCCTTTTTCCAAGATGGCGGCCGACCACGTGACATATAACATCATCATTAACATATTTTATTCCCCATGGAGTGTTTTTTACAATGAGCCATGTCTCAATTTTTTCTGTTCAGCACTTTTGGAGATTTCGTAGTGCAAAGTTTTGCCGTTTTTCCAAGATGGCGGCCGACCACGTGACTGATGACGTCATCATTAACATATTTTATTCCCCATGTGGAGTTCTTTACAATGAGCCATGTCTCAATTTTTTCTGTTCAGCACTTTTGGCGATATAGTGGTGCAAAGTTTTGCCGTTTTTCCAAGATGGCGGCCGACCACGTGACATATGACGTCATCATTAACATATTTTATTCCCCATGGAGAGTTCTTTACAACTAGGACGTGCCCGTACGTGGGTGCCCGTACGTGCGTGCAAAAAAACATGCGTGCAAACAACAACAACAAAAAAAAACTTTGAAACCACGTGGCAGTAACGACCACAGAACCCCCCCCCCTATATTTACATGAAATGGTTTGGTCCATTCGCAACGACCACAGAACCCCCCCCCCCCCCCCCTCTATTTACATATGAATGGTTTGGTCCATTCGCAACGACCACAGAACCTCCCCCCCCCCCCCTCTATTTACATGAAATGGTTTGGTCCATTCGCAACGACCACAGAACCCCCCCCCTCTATTTACATATGAATGGTTTGGTCCATTCGCAAAGCCAAAGCGAACGGCTAAATCGCCATAGCTCGGTAACTACTTCTCCGATTAATATGAAACCTTGAAAAGGCACATCCTCAGGTCCCCAGCAATATACCTGGCAAGTTTCAAGTATATCGGACCCGTGGTTGTCGAGAAACAGCGGTCACAGACAAACACACAGACATACACACAGACATACACACACACATACACACAGAGATTACTGGAATTATAGATAGATGAGCCATGTCTCAATTTTTTCTGTTCAGCACTTTTGGAGATATCGTGGCGCAACGTTTTGCCGTTTTTCCAAGATGGCGACCGAACCACGTGACTGATGACGTCATCATTTACATATTTTATTCCGCATGGAGAGTTCTTTACAATGAGCCATGTCTCAATTTTTTCTGTTCAGTACTTTCGGAGATATAGAGGTGCAACGTTTTTCGGTTTTTCCAAGATGGCGGCCGAACCACGTCACCGATGACGTCATCAATTGGGCACAGTCTATTCCAGGGCAAGACCAATATGTGTGCAAAGTTTGGCGATTCTACGTGCAACGGTGTAGACGCAGTGCTGCAAACAGACAGACAGACAGACAGACAGACAAACAGACAGACAGACAAACAAACGAACAGATCAACATACTTGCCGGAATCTTTTCCGGCAAGTAACAAACAAACGAACAGATCAACATACTTGCCGGAAAATTTTTCCGGCAAGTAATGAAAAATCGGTCAGAGACCGAGGACTTGCCGGAATGTACTTTTTTATCGGCCATTTAGGACAAATATGGCGGCCGAACCACCTGACCGATGACGTCATCATTAACATATTTTATTCCCCATTGAGAGTTCTTTACAATGAGCCATACCTCAATTTTTTCTATTCAGGACTTTTGGAGATGTGGAGGTGCAGAGTTTTTCGGTTTTTCCAAGATGGCGGCCGAACCACGTGACCGATGACATCATCATTAACATATTTTATTCCCCATTGAGAGTTCTTTACAATGAGCCATGTCTCAATTTTTTCTATTCAGCACTTTCGGAGATATGGAGGTGCTAAGTTTTTCGGTTTTTCCAAGATGGTGGCCGAACACGTGACTGATGACGTCATCATTAACATATTTTATTCCCCATGGAGAGTTCTTTACAATGAGCCATGTCTCAATTTTTTCTGTTCAGCACTTTTGGAGATATAGTGGTGCAAATTTTTGCCGTTTTTCCAAGATGGCGGCCGACCACGTGACATATGACGTCATCATTAACATATTTTATTCCCCATGGAGAGTTCTTTACAATGAGCCATGTCTCAATTTTTTCTGTTCAGCACTTTTGGAGATATAGTGGCGCAACGTTTTGCCGTTTTTCCAAGATGGCGCCCGAACCACGTGACTGATGACGTCATCATTTACATATTTAATTCCCCATGGAGAGTTCTTTACAATGAGCCATGTCTCAATTTTTTCTGTACAGTACTTTCGGAGATATAGAGGTGCAAAGTTTTTCGGTTTTTCCAAGATGGTGGCCGAACCACGTCACCGATGACGTCATCAATTGGGCACAGTCTATTCCAGGGCAAGACCAATATGTGTGCAAAGTTTGGCGATTCTCTGTGCAACGGTGTAGACGCAGTGCTGCAAACAGACAGACAGACAGACAGACAAACAGACAAACGAACAGATCAACATACTTGCCGGAAAATTTTTTCCGGCAAGTAATGAAAAATCGGTCAGAGACCGAGGACTTGCCGGAATGTACTTTTGTATTGGCCATTTAGGACAAATATGGCGGCCGAACCACGTGACCGATGACGTCATCATTAACATATTTTATTCCCCATGGAGAGTTCTTTTCAATGAGCCATGTCTCAATTTTTTCTATTCAGCACTTTCGGAGATGTGGAGGTTTCGGTTTTTCCAAGATGGCGGCCGAACCACGTGACATATGATGTCATCATTAACAAATTTTATTCCCCATGGAGAGGTCTTTACAATGAGCCATGTCTCAATTTTTTCCATTCTGCACTTTTGGAGATATAGTGGTGCAAAGTTTTTGCCGTTTTTCCAAGATGGCGGCCGAACCACGTGACCGATGGCATCATCATTAACATATTTTATTCCCCATGGAGAGGTCTTTACAATGAGCCATGTCTCAATTTTTTCTGTTCAGCACTTTTGGAGATATAGTGGTGCAAAGTTTTGCCGTTTTTCCAAGATGGCGGCCGACCACGTGACATATGACATCATTAACATATTTTATTCCCCATGGAGAGTTTTTTACAATGAGCCATGTCTCAATTTTTTCTGTTCAGCACTTTTGGAGATTTCGTAGTGCAAAGTTTTGCCGTTTTTCCAAGATGGCGGCCGACCACGTGACTGATGACGTCATCATTAACATATTTTATTCCCCATGTGGAGTTCTTTACAATGAGCCATGTCTCAATTTTTTCTGTTCAGCACTTTTGGCGATATAGTGGTGCAAAGTTTTGCCATTTTTCCAAGATGGCGGCCGACCACGTGACATATGACGTCATCATTAACATATTTTATTCCCCATGGAGAGTTCTTTACAATGAGCCATGTCTCAATTTTTTCTGTTCAGCACTTTTGGAGATATCGTGGCGCAACGTTTTGACGTTTTTCCAAGATGGCGACCGAACCACGTGACTGATGACGTCACATTTACATATTTTATTCCGCATGGAGAGTTCTTTACAATGAGCCATGTCTCAATTTTTTCTGTTCAGTACTTTCGGAGAAAGAGAGGTGCAACCTTTTTTCGGTTTTTCCAAGATGGCGGCCGAACCACGTCACCAATGACGTCATCAATTGGGCACAGTCTATTCCAGGGCAAGACCAATATGTGTGCAAAGTTTGGCGATTCTACGTGCAATGGTGTAGACGCAGTGCTGCAAACAGACAGACAGACAGACAGACAAACAGACAGACAGACAAATGAAAAATCGGTCAGAGACCGAGGACTTGCCGGAATGTACTCTTTTATCGGCCATTTAAGACAAATATGGCGTCCGAACCACGTGATAGATGACGTCATCATTAACATATATTATTCCCCATGGAGAGTTCTTCACAAAGAGCCATGTCTCAACTTTTTCTATTCAGCACTTTTGGAGATATGGAGGTGCTACGTTTTTCGGTTTTTCCAAGATGGCAGCCGAACCACGTGACCTATGATGTCATCATTAACATATTTTATTCCCCATGGAGAGTTCTTTACAATGAGCCATGTCTCAATTTTTTCTATTCAGCACTTTCAGAGATATGGAGGTGCACAATTTTTCGGTTTTTCCAAGATGGCGGCCGAACCACGTGACATATGACGTCATCATTAACATATTTTATTCCCCATTGAGAGTTCTTTACAATGAGCCATGTCTCAATTTTTTCCATTCTGCACTTTTGGAGATATAGTGGTGCAAAGTTTTCCCATTTTTCCAAGATGGCGGCCGAACCACGTGACCGATGGCGTCATCATTAACATATTTTATTCCCCATGGAGAGTTCTTTACAATGAGCCATGTCTCAATTTTTTCTGTTCAGCACTTTTGGAGATTTTGTGGTGCAAAGTTTTGCCGTTTTTCCAAGATGGCGGCCGACCACGTGACTGATGACGTCATCATTAACATATTTTATTCCCCATGGAGAGTTCTTTACAATGAGCCATGTCTCAATTATTCTGTTCAGCACTTTTGGAGATATAGTGGTGCAAAGTTTTGCCGTTTTTCCAAGATGGCGGCCGACCACGTGACATATGACGTCATCATTAACATATTTTATTCCCCATGGAGAGTTCTTTCCAATGAGCCATGTCTCAATTTTTTCTGTTCAGCACTTTTGGAGATATAGTGGCGCAACGATTTGCCGTTTTTCCAAGATGGCGACCGAACCACGTGACTGATGACGTCATCATTTACATATTTTATTCCCCATGGAGAGTTCTTTACATTGAGCCATGTCTCAATTTTTTCTGTTCAGCACTTTTGGAGATATAGTGGTGCAAATTTTTGCCGTTTTTCCAAGATGGCGGCCGACCACGTGACTGATGACGTCATCATTAACATATTTTATTCCCCATGGAGAGTTCTTTACAATGAGCCATGTCTCAATTTTTTCTGTTCAGTACTTTCGGAGATATAGAGGTGCAAATTTATTCGGTTTTTCCAAGATGGCGGCCGAACCACGTCACTGATGACGTCATCATTGAGGCACAGTATATTAGAGGGCAAGACCATTATGTGTGCAAAGTTTGGCGATTCTCCGTGCAACGGTGTAGACGCAGTGCTGCAAACAGACAAACAGACAGACAAACAGACAGATGAAAAATCGGTCAGAGACCGAGGACTTGCCGGAATGTACTCTTTTATCGGCCATTTAAGACAAATATGGCGTCCGAACCACGTGATAGATGACGTCATCATTAACATATATTATTCCCCATGGAGAGTTCTTCACAAAGAGCCATGTCTCAACTTTTTCTATTCAGCACTTTTGGAGATATGGAGGTGCTACGTTTTTCGGTTTTTCCAAGATGGCAGCCGAACCACGTGACCTATGATGTCATCATTAACATATTTTATTCCCCATGGAGAGTTCTTTACAATGAGCCATGTCTCAATTTTTTCTATTCAGCACTTTCAGAGATATGGAGGTGCACAATTTTTCGGTTTTTCCAAGATGGCGGCCGAACCACGTGACATATGACGTCATCATTAACATATTTTATTCCCCATTGAGAGTTCTTTACAATGAGCCATGTCTCAATTTTTTCCATTCTGCACTTTTGGAGATATAGTGGTGCAAAGTTTTCCCATTTTTCCAAGATGGCGGCCGAACCACGTGACCGATGGCGTCATCATTAACATATTTTATTCCCCATGGAGAGTTCTTTACAATGAGCCATGTCTCAATTTTTTCTGTTCAGCACTTTTGGAGATTTTGTGGTGCAAAGTTTTGCCGTTTTTCCAAGATGGCGGCCGACCACGTGACTGATGACGTCATCATTAACATATTTTATTCCCCATGGAGAGTTCTTTACAATGAGCCATGTCTCAATTATTCTGTTCAGCACTTTTGGAGATATAGTGGTGCAAAGTTTTGCCGTTTTTCCAAGATGGCGGCCGACCACGTGACATATGACGTCATCATTAACATATTTTATTCCCCATGGAGAGTTCTTTCCAATGAGCCATGTCTCAATTTTTTCTGTTCAGCACTTTTGGAGATATAGTGGCGCAACGATTTGCCGTTTTTCCAAGATGGCGACCGAACCACGTGACTGATGACGTCATCATTTACATATTTTATTCCCCATGGAGAGTTCTTTACATTGAGCCATGTCTCAATTTTTTCTGTTCAGCACTTTTGGAGATATAGTGGTGCAAATTTTTGCCGTTTTTCCAAGATGGCGGCCGACCACGTGACATATGACGTCATCATTAACATATTTTATTCCCCATGGAGAGTTCTTTACAATGAGCCATGTCTCAATTTTTTCTGTTCAGTACTTTCGGAGATATAGAGGTGCAAATTTATTCGGTTTTTCCAAGATGGCGGCCGAACCACGTCACTGATGACGTCATCATTGAGGCACAGTATATTAGAGGGCAAGACCATTATGTGTGCAAAGTTTGGCGATTCTCCGTGCAACGGTGTAGACGCAGTGCTGCAAACAGACAAACAGACAGACAAACAGACAGACAAACAGACAGACAGACAAACAAACGAACAGATCAACATACTTGCCGGAAAATTTTTCCGGCAAGTAATGAAAAATCGGTCAGAGACCGAGGACTTGCCGGAATGTACTTTTTTATCGGCCATTTTGGACAAATATGGCGGCCGAAACACGTGAATGATGACGTCATCAATAACATTTTATTCCCCATGGAGAGTTCTTTACAATGAGCCATGTCTCAATTTTTTCTATTCAGCACTTTCGGAGATAGAGGTGCTAACTTTTTCGGATTTTCCAAAATGGCGGCCGAAGCACGTGACTGATGACGTCATCATTAACATATTTTATTCCCCATGGAGAGTTCTTTCCAATGTGCCATGTCTCAATTTTTTCTGTTCAGCACTTTTGGAGATATAGTGGCGCAACGTTTTTCGGTTTTTCCAAGATGGCGGCCGAACCACGTGACCTATGACGTCATCATTAACATATTTTATTCCCCATGGAGAGTTCTTTACAATGAGCCATGTCTCAATTTTTTCTGTTCAGCACTTTTGGAGATATAGTGGTGCAAAGTTTTGCCGTTTTTCCAAGATGGCGGCCGACCACGTGACATATGACGTCATCATTAACATATTTTATTCCCCATGGAGAGTTCTTTACAATGAGCCATGTCTCAATTTTTTCTGTTCAGCACTTTTGGAGATATAGTGGCGCAACGTTTTGCCGTTTTTCCAAGATGGCGACCGAACCACGTGACTGATGACGTCATCATTTACATATTTTATTCCCCATGGAGAGTTCTTTACAATGAGCCATGTCTCAATTTTTTCTGTTCAGTACTTTCGGAGATATAGAGGTGCAAATTTTTCGGTTTTTCCAAGATGGCGGCCGAACCACGTCACCGATGACGTCATCAATTGGGCACAGTCTATTCCAGGGCAAGACCAATATGTGTGCAAAGTTTGGCGATTCTCCGTGCAACGGTGTAGACGCAGTGCTTCAAACAGACAGACAGACAAACAGACAGACAAACAGACAGACAAACAGATGAAAAATCGGTCAGAGACCGAGGACTTGCCGGAATGTACTTTTTTATCGGCCATTTAGGACAAATATGGCGACCGAACCACGTGACCGATGACGTCATCATTAACATATTTTATTCCCCATGGAGAGTTCTTTACAATGAGCCATGTCTCAATTTTTTCCATTCTGCACTTTTGGAGATATAGTGGTGCAAAGTTTTTGCCGTTTTTCCAAGATGGCGGCCGAACCACGTGACCGATGGCATCATCATTAACATATTTTATTCCCCATGGAGGTTTCTTTACAATGAGCCATGTCTCAATTTTTTCTATTCAGCACATTCAGAGATATGGAGGTGCAAAATATTTCGGTTTTTCCAAGATGGCGGCCGAACCACGTGACATATGACGTCATCATTAACAAATTTTATTCCCCATGGAGAGTTCTTTACAATGAGCCATGTCTCAATTTTTTCTGTTCAGCACTTTTGGAGATATAGTGGTGCAAATTTTTGCCCTTTTTCCAAGATGGCGGCCGACCACGTGACATATAACATCATCATTAACATATTTTATTCCCCATGGAGTGTTTTTTACAATGAGCCATGTCTCAATTTTTTCTGTTCAGCACTTTTGGAGATTTCGTAGTGCAAAGTTTTGCCGTTTTTCCAAGATGGCGGCCGACCACGTGACTGATGACGTCATCATTAACATATTTTATTCCCCATGTGGAGTTCTTTACAATGAGCCATGTCTCAATTTTTTCTGTTCAGCACTTTTGGCGATATAGTGGTGCAAAGTTTTGCCGTTTTTCCAAGATGGCGGCCGACCACGTGACATATGACGTCATCATTAACATATTTTATTCCCCATGGAGAGTTCTTTACAACTAGGACGTGCCCGTACGTGGGTGCCCGTACGTGCGTGCAAAAAAACATGCGTGCAAACAACAACAACAAAAAAAAACTTTGAAACCACGTGGCAGTAACGACCACAGAACCCCCCCCCCTATATTTACATGAAATGGTTTGGTCCATTCGCAACGACCACAGAACCCCCCCACCCCCCCCCCTCTATTTACATATGAATGGTTTGGTCCATTCGCAACGACCACAGAACCTCCCCCCCCCCCCCCTCTATTTACATGAAATGGTTTGGTCCATTCGCAACGACCACAGAACCCCCCCCCTCTATTTACATATGAATGGTTTGGTCCATTCGCAAAGCCAAAGCGAACGGCTAAATCGCCATAGCTCGGTAACTACTTCTCCGATTAATATGAAACCTTGAAAAGGCACATCCTCAGGTCCCCAGCAATATACCTGGCAAGTTTCAAGTATATCGGACCCGTGGTTGTCGAGAAACAGCGGTCACAGACAAACACACAGACATACACACAGACATACACACACACATACACACAGAGATTACTGGAATTATAGATAGATGAGCCATGTCTCAATTTTTTCTGTTCAGCACTTTTGGAGATATCGTGGCGCAACGTTTTGCCGTTTTTCCAAGATGGCGACCGAACCACGTGACTGATGACGTCATCATTTACATATTTTATTCCGCATGGAGAGTTCTTTACAATGAGCCATGTCTCAATTTTTTCTGTTCAGTACTTTCGGAGATATAGAGGTGCAACGTTTTTCGGTTTTTCCAAGATGGCGGCCGAACCACGTCACCGATGACGTCATCAATTGGGCACAGTCTATTCCAGGGCAAGACCAATATGTGTGCAAAGTTTGGCGATTCTACGTGCAACGGTGTAGACGCAGTGCTGCAAACAGACAGACAGACAGACAGACAGACAAACAGACAGACAGACAAACAAACGAACAGATCAACATACTTGCCGGAATCTTTTCCGGCAAGTAACAAACAAACGAACAGATCAACATACTTGCCGGAAAATTTTTCGGCAAGTAATGAAAAATCGGTCAGAGACCGAGGACTTGCCGGAATGTACTTTTTTATCGGCCATTTAGGACAAATATGGCGGCCGAACCACCTGACCGATGACGTCATCATTAACATATTTTATTCCCCATTGAGAGTTCTTTACAATGAGCCATACCTCAATTTTTTCTATTCAGGACTTTTGGAGATGTGGAGGTGCAGAGTTTTTCGGTTTTTCCAAGATGGCGGCCGAACCACGTGACCGATGACATCATCATTAACATATTTTATTCCCCATTGAGAGTTCTTTACAATGAGCCATGTCTCAATTTTTTCTATTCAGCACTTTCGGAGATATGGAGGTGCTAAGTTTTTCGGTTTTTCCAAGATGGTGGCCGAACACGTGACTGATGACGTCATCATTAACATATTTTATTCCCCATGGAGAGTTCTTTACAATGAGCCATGTCTCAATTTTTTCTGTTCAGCACTTTTGGAGATATAGTGGTGCAAATTTTTGCCGTTTTTCCAAGATGGCGGCCGACCACGTGACATATGACGTCATCATTAACATATTTTATTCCCCATGGAGAGTTCTTTACAATGAGCCATGTCTCAATTTTTTCTGTTCAGCACTTTTGGAGATATAGTGGCGCAACGTTTTGCCGTTTTTCCAAGATGGCGCCCGAACCACGTGACTGATGACGTCATCATTTACATATTTAATTCCCCATGGAGAGTTCTTTACAATGAGCCATGTCTCAATTTTTTCTGTACAGTACTTTCGGAGATATAGAGGTGCAAAGTTTTTCGGTTTTTCCAAGATGGTGGCCGAACCACGTCACCGATGACGTCATCAATTGGGCACGTCTATTCCAGGGCAAGACCAATATGTGTGCAAAGTTTGGCGATTCTCTGTGCAACGGTGTAGACGCAGTGCTGCAAACAGACAGACAGACAGACAGACAAACAGACAAACGAACAGATCAACATACTTGCCGGAAAATTTTTTCCGGCAAGTAATGAAAAATCGGTCAGAGACCGAGGACTTGCCGGAATGTACTTTTGTATTGGCCATTTAGGACAAATATGGCGGCCGAACCACGTGACCGATGACGTCATCATTAACATATTTTATTCCCCATGGAGAGTTCTTTTCAATGAGCCATGTCTCAATTTTTTCTATTCAGCACTTTCGGAGATGTGGAGGTTTCGGTTTTTCCAAGATGGCGGCCGAACCACGTGACATATGATGTCATCATTAACAAATTTTATTCCCCATGGAGAGGTCTTTACAATGAGCCATGTCTCAATTTTTTCCATTCTGCACTTTTGGAGATATAGTGGTGCAAAGTTTTTGCCGTTTTTCCAAGATGGCGGCCGAACCACGTGACCGATGGCATCATCATTAACATATTTTATTCCCCATGGAGAGGTCTTTACAATGAGCCATGTCTCAATTTTTTCTGTTCAGCACTTTTGGAGATATAGTGGTGCAAAGTTTTGCCGTTTTTCCAAGATGGCGGCCGACCACGTGACATATGACATCATTAACATATTTTATTCCCCATGGAGAGTTTTTTACAATGAGCCATGTCTCAATTTTTTCTGTTCAGCACTTTTGGAGATTTCGTAGTGCAAAGTTTTGCCGTTTTTCCAAGATGGCGGCCGACCACGTGACTGATGACGTCATCATTAACATATTTTATTCCCCATGTGGAGTTCTTTACAATGAGCCATGTCTCAATTTTTTCTGTTCAGCACTTTTGGCGATATAGTGGTGCAAAGTTTTGCCATTTTTCCAAGATGGCGGCCGACCACGTGACATATGACGTCATCATTAACATATTTTATTCCCCATGGAGAGTTCTTTACAATGAGCCATGTCTCAATTTTTTCTGTTCAGCACTTTTGGAGATATCGTGGCGCAACGTTTTGACGTTTTTCCAAGATGGCGACCGAACCACGTGACTGATGACGTCACATTTACATATTTTATTCCGCATGGAGAGTTCTTTACAATGAGCCATGTCTCAATTTTTTCTGTTCAGTACTTTCGGAGAAAGAGAGGTGCAACCTTTTTTCGGTTTTTCCAAGATGGCGGCCGAACCACGTCACCAATGACGTCATCAATTGGGCACAGTCTATTCCAGGGCAAGACCAATATGTGTGCAAAGTTTGGCGATTCTACGTGCAATGGTGTAGACGCAGTGCTGCAAACAGACAGACAGACAGACAGACAAACAGACAGACAGACAAATGAAAAATCGGTCAGAGACCGAGGACTTGCCGGAATGTACTCTTTTATCGGCCATTTAAGACAAATATGGCGTCCGAACCACGTGATAGATGACGTCATCATTAACATATATTATTCCCCATGGAGAGTTCTTCACAAAGAGCCATGTCTCAACTTTTTCTATTCAGCACTTTTGGAGATATGGAGGTGCTACGTTTTTCGGTTTTTCCAAGATGGCAGCCGAACCACGTGACCTATGATGTCATCATTAACATATTTTATTCCCCATGGAGAGTTCTTTACAATGAGCCATGTCTCAATTTTTTCTATTCAGCACTTTCAGAGATATGGAGGTGCACAATTTTTCGGTTTTTCCAAGATGGCGGCCGAACCACGTGACATATGACGTCATCATTAACATATTTTATTCCCCATTGAGAGTTCTTTACAATGAGCCATGTCTCAATTTTTTCCATTCTGCACTTTTGGAGATATAGTGGTGCAAAGTTTTCCCATTTTTCCAAGATGGCGGCCGAACCACGTGACCGATGGCGTCATCATTAACATATTTTATTCCCCATGGAGAGTTCTTTACAATGAGCCATGTCTCAATTTTTTCTGTTCAGCACTTTTGGAGATTTTGTGGTGCAAAGTTTTGCCGTTTTTCCAAGATGGCGGCCGACCACGTGACTGATGACGTCATCATTAACATATTTTATTCCCCATGGAGAGTTCTTTACAATGAGCCATGTCTCAATTATTCTGTTCAGCACTTTTGGAGATATAGTGGTGCAAAGTTTTGCCGTTTTTCCAAGATGGCGGCCGACCACGTGACATATGACGTCATCATTAACATATTTTATTCCCCATGGAGAGTTCTTTCCAATGAGCCATGTCTCAATTTTTTCTGTTCAGCACTTTTGGAGATATAGTGGCGCAACGATTTGCCGTTTTTCCAAGATGGCGACCGAACCACGTGACTGATGACGTCATCATTTACATATTTTATTCCCCATGGAGAGTTCTTTACATTGAGCCATGTCTCAATTTTTTCTGTTCAGCACTTTTGGAGATATAGTGGTGCAAATTTTTGCCGTTTTTCCAAGATGGCGGCCGACCACGTGACTGATGACGTCATCATTAACATATTTTATTCCCCATGGAGAGTTCTTTACAATGAGCCATGTCTCAATTTTTTCTGTTCAGTACTTTCGGAGATATAGAGGTGCAAATTTATTCGGTTTTTCCAAGATGGCGGCCGAACCACGTCACTGATGACGTCATCATTGAGGCACAGTATATTAGAGGGCAAGACCATTATGTGTGCAAAGTTTGGCGATTCTCCGTGCAACGGTGTAGACGCAGTGCTGCAAACAGACAAACAGACAGACAAACAGACAGATGAAAAATCGGTCAGAGACCGAGGACTTGCCGGAATGTACTCTTTTATCGGCCATTTAAGACAAATATGGCGTCCGAACCACGTGATAGATGACGTCATCATTAACATATATTATTCCCCATGGAGAGTTCTTCACAAAGAGCCATGTCTCAACTTTTTCTATTCAGCACTTTTGGAGATATGGAGGTGCTACGTTTTTCGGTTTTTCCAAGATGGCAGCCGAACCACGTGACCTATGATGTCATCATTAACATATTTTATTCCCCATGGAGAGTTCTTTACAATGAGCCATGTCTCAATTTTTTCTATTCAGCACTTTCAGAGATATGGAGGTGCACAATTTTTCGGTTTTTCCAAGATGGCGGCCGAACCACGTGACATATGACGTCATCATTAACATATTTTATTCCCCATTGAGAGTTCTTTACAATGAGCCATGTCTCAATTTTTTCCATTCTGCACTTTTGGAGATATAGTGGTGCAAAGTTTTCCCATTTTTCCAAGATGGCGGCCGAACCACGTGACCGATGGCGTCATCATTAACATATTTTATTCCCCATGGAGAGTTCTTTACAATGAGCCATGTCTCAATTTTTTCTGTTCAGCACTTTTGGAGATTTTGTGGTGCAAAGTTTTGCCGTTTTTCCAAGATGGCGGCCGACCACGTGACTGATGACGTCATCATTAACATATTTTATTCCCCATGGAGAGTTCTTTACAATGAGCCATGTCTCAATTATTCTGTTCAGCACTTTTGGAGATATAGTGGTGCAAAGTTTTGCCGTTTTTCCAAGATGGCGGCCGACCACGTGACATATGACGTCATCATTAACATATTTTATTCCCCATGGAGAGTTCTTTCCAATGAGCCATGTCTCAATTTTTTCTGTTCAGCACTTTTGGAGATATAGTGGCGCAACGATTTGCCGTTTTTCCAAGATGGCGACCGAACCACGTGACTGATGACGTCATCATTTACATATTTTATTCCCCATGGAGAGTTCTTTACATTGAGCCATGTCTCAATTTTTTCTGTTCAGCACTTTTGGAGATATAGTGGTGCAAATTTTTGCCGTTTTTCCAAGATGGCGGCCGACCACGTGACATATGACGTCATCATTAACATATTTTATTCCCCATGGAGAGTTCTTTACAATGAGCCATGTCTCAATTTTTTCTGTTCAGTACTTTCGGAGATATAGAGGTGCAAATTTATTCGGTTTTTCCAAGATGGCGGCCGAACCACGTCACTGATGACGTCATCATTGAGGCACAGTATATTAGAGGGCAAGACCATTATGTGTGCAAAGTTTGGCGATTCTCCGTGCAACGGTGTAGACGCAGTGCTGCAAACAGACAAACAGACAGACAAACAGACAGACAAACAGACAGACAGATGAAAAATCGGTCAGAGACCGAGGACTTGCCGGAATGTACTTTTTTATCGGCCATTTAGGACAAATATGGCAGCCGAACCACGTGACCTATGACGTCATCATTGACATATTTTATTCCCCATGGAGAGTTCTTTACAATGAGCCATGTCTGATTTTTTTCTGTTCAGCACTTTTGGAGATATAGTGGTGCAAAGTTTTGCAGTTTTTCCAAGATGGCGGCCGACCACGTGACATATGACATCATCATTAACATATTTTATTCCCCATGGAGAGTTCTTTACAATGAGCCATGTCTCAATTTTTTCTATTCAGCACTTTCAGAGATATGGAGGTGCAAAATTTTTCGGTTTTTCCAAGATGGCGGCCGAACCACGTGACATATGACGTCATCATTAACATATTTTATTCCCCATGGAGAGTTCTTTACAATGAGCCATGTCTCAATTTTTTCTGTTCAGCACTTTTGGAGATATAGTGGTGCACAGTTTTGCCGTTTTTCCAAGATGGCGGCCGACCACGTGACTGATGACGTCATCATTAACATATTTTATTCCCCATTGAGAGTTCTTTACAATGAGCCATGTCTCAATTTTTTCTGTTCAGCACTTTTGGAGATATAGTGGAGCAAAGTTTTGCCGTTTTTCCAAGATGGCGGCCGACCACGTGACATATGACGTCATCATTAACATATTTTATTCCCCATGGAGAGTTCTTTACAATGAGCCATGTCTCAATTTTTTCTGTTCAGCACTTTTGGAGTTATAGTGGCGCAACGTTTTGCCGTTTTTCCAAGATGGCGACCGAACCACGTGACTGATGACGTCATCATTTATATATTTTATTCCCCATGGAGAGTTCTTTACAATGAGCCATGTCTCAATTTTTTCTATTCAGCACTTTCAGAGATATGGAGGTGCAAAATTTTTCGGTTTTTCCAAGATGGCGGCCGAACCACGTGACATATGACGTCATCATTAACATATTTAATCCCCATGGAGAGTTCTTTACAATGAGCCATGTCTCAATTTTTTCTGTTCAGCACTTTTGGAGATATAGTGGTGCACAGTTTTGCCGTTTTTCCAAGATGGCGGCCGACCACGTGACTGATGACGTCATCATTAACATATTTTATTCCCCATTGAGAGTTCTTTACAATGAGCCATGTCTCAATTTTTTCTGTTCAGCACTTTTGGAGATATAGTGGAGCAAAGTTTTGCCGTTTTTCCAAGATGGCGGCCGACCACGTGACATATGACGTCATCATTAACATATTTTATTCCCCATGGAGAGTTCTTTACAATGAGCCATGTCTCAATTTTTTCTGTTGAGCACTTTCGGAGATATGGAGGTGCAACGTTTTTCGGTTTTTCCAAGATGGCGGCCGAACCACGTCACCGATGACGTCATCAATTGGGCACAATATATTAGAGGGCAAGACAAATACGTGTGCAAAGTTTGGCGATTCTACGTGCAACGGTGTAGACGTAGTGCTGCAAACAGACAGACAGACAAACAGACAGACAAACAGACAGACAAATGAAAAATCGGTCAGAGACCGAGGACTTGCCGGAATTTACTTTTTTATCGGCCATTTAGGACAAATATGGTGGCTGAACCACCTGACCGATGACATCATCATTAACATATTTTATTCCGCACGGAGAGTTCTTTCCAATGAGCCATGTCTCAATTTTTTCTATTCAGCACCTTCGGAGATATGGAGGTGCAAAGTTTTTCGGATTTTCCAAGATGGCGGCAGAACCACGTGACCGATGACGTCATCATTAACATATTTTATTCCCCCTGGAGAGTTCTTTCCAATGAGCCATGTCTCAATTTTTTCTGTTCAGCACTTTTGGAGCTATAGTGGTGCAAATTTTTGCCGTTTTTCCAAGATGGCGGCCGACCACGTGACATATGACGTCATCAGTAACATATTTTATTCCCCATGGAGAGTTCTTTACAATGAGCCATGTCTCAATTTTTTCTGTACAGTACTTTCGGAGATATAGAGGTGCCAAGTTTTTCGGTTTTTCCAAGATGGCGGCCGAACCACGTCACCGATGACGTCATCAATTGGGCACAGTCTATTCCAGGGCAAGAACAATATGTGTGCAAAGTTTGGCGATTCCACGTGCAACGGTGTAGACGCAGTGCTGCAAACAGACAGACAGACAAACAGATGAAAAATCGGTCAGAGACCGAGGACTTGCCGGAATGTACTTTTTTATCGGCCATTTAGAACAAATATGGCGGCTGAACCACGTGATAGATGACGTCATCATTAACATATTTTATTCCCCATGGAGAGTTCTTTACAATGAGCCATGCCTCAATTTTTTCTGTTCAGCACTTTTGGAGATATAGTGGTGCAAAGTTTTGCCGTTTTTCCAAGATGGCGGCCGACCACGTGACATATGACATCATCATTATCATATTTTATTCCCCATGGAGAGTTCTTTACAATGAGCCATGTCTCAATTTTTTCTATTCAGCACTTTCGGAGATGTGGAGGTTTCGGTTTTTCCAAGATGGCGGCCGAACCACGTGACATATGATGTCATCATTAACATATTTTATTCCCCATGGAGAGTTCTTCACAATGAGCCATGTCTCAATTTTTTCCATTCTGCACTTTTGGAGATATGGAGGTGCAAAATTTTTCGGTTTTTCCAAGATGGCGGCTGAACCACGTGACATATGACGTCATCATTAACATATTTTATTCCCCATGGAGAGTTCTTTACAATGAGCCATGCCTCAATTTTTTCTGTTCAGCACTTTTGGAGATATAGTGGTGCAAAGTTTTGCCGTTTTTCCAAGATGGCGGCCGACCACGTGACATATGACATCATCATTAACATATTTTATTCCCCATGGAGAGTTCTTTACAATGAGCCATGTCTCAATTTTTTCTGTTCAGTACTTTCGGAGATATAGAGGTGCAAAGTTTTTCGGTTTTTCCAAGATGGCGGCCGAACCACGTCACCGATGACGTCATCAATTGGGCACAGTCTATTCCAGGGCAAGACCAATATGTGTGCAAAGTTTGGCGATTCTACGTGCAACGGTGTAGACGCAGTGCTGCAAACAGACAGACAGACAAACAGACAGACAGACAGACAAACGAACAGATCAACATACTTGCCGGAAAATTTTTTCCGGCAAGTAACAAACAAACGAACAGATCAACATACTTGCCGGAAAATTTTTCCGGCAAGTAACAAACAGACAGACAGACAAACAAACGAACAGATCAACATACTTGCCGGAAAATTTTTCCGGCAAGTAATGATAAATCGGTCAGAGACCGAGGACTTGCCGGAATGTACTTTTTTATCGGCCATTTTGGACAAATATGGCGGCCGAAACACGTGAATGATGACGTCATCAATAACATTTTATTCCCCATGGAGAGTTCTTTACAATGAGCCATGTCTCAATTTTTTCTATTCAGCACTTTCGGAGATAGAGGTGCTAACTTTTTCGGATTTTCCAAAATGGCGGCCGAAGCACGTGACTGATGACGTCATCATTAACATATTTTATTCCCCATGGAGAGTTCTTTCCAATGTGCCATGTCTCAATTTTTTCTGTTCAGCACTTTTGGAGATATAGTGGCGCAACGTTTTTCGGTTTTTCCAAGATGGCGGCCGAACCACGTGACCTATGACGTCATCATTAACATATTTTATTCCCCATGGAGAGTTCTTTACAATGAGCCATGTCTCAATTTTTTCTGTTCAGCACTTTTGGAGATATAGTGGTGCAAAGTTTTGCCGTTTTTCCAAGATGGCGGCCGACCACGTGACATATGACGTCATCATTAACATATTTTATTCCCCATGGAGAGTTCTTTACAATGAGCCATGTCTCAATTTTTTCTGTTCAGCACTTTTGGAGATATAGTGGCGCAACGTTTTGCCGTTTTTCCAAGATGGCGACCGAACCACGTGACTGATGACGTCATCATTTACATATTTTATTCCCCATGGAGAGTTCTTTACAATGAGCCATGTCTCAATTTTTTCTGTTCAGTACTTTCGGAGATATAGAGGTGCAAATTTTTCGGTTTTTCCAAGATGGCGGCCGAACCACGTCACCGATGACGTCATCAATTGGGCACAGTCTATTCCAGGGCAAGACCAATATGTGTGCAAAGTTTGGCGATTCTCCGTGCAACGGTGTAGACGCAGTGCTGCAAACAGACAGACAGACAAACAGACAGACAAACAGACAGACAAACAGATGAAAAATCGGTCAGAGACCGAGGACTTGCCGGAATGTACTTTTTTATCGGCCATTTAGGACAAATATGGCGACCGAACCACGTGACCGATGACGTCATCATTAACATATTTTATTCCCCATGGAGAGTTCTTTACAATGAGCCATGTCTCAATTTTTTCCATTCTGCACTTTTGGAGATATAGTGGTGCAAAGTTTTTGCCGTTTTTCCAAGATGGCGGCCGAACCACGTGACCGATGGCATCATCATTAACATATTTTATTCCCCATGGAGGTTTCTTTACAATGAGCCATGTCTCAATTTTTTCTATTCAGCACATTCAGAGATATGGAGGTGCAAAATATTTCGGTTTTTCCAAGATGGCGGCCGAACCACGTGACATATGACGTCATCATTAACAAATTTTATTCCCCATGGAGAGTTCTTTACAATGAGCCATGTCTCAATTTTTTCTGTTCAGCACTTTTGGAGATATAGTGGTGCAAATTTTTGCCCTTTTTCCAAGATGGCGGCCGACCACGTGACATATAACATCATCATTAACATATTTTATTCCCCATGGAGTGTTTTTTACAATGAGCCATGTCTCAATTTTTTCTGTTCAGCACTTTTGGAGATTTCGTAGTGCAAAGTTTTGCCGTTTTTCCAAGATGGCGGCCGACCACGTGACTGATGACGTCATCATTAACATATTTTATTCCCCATGTGGAGTTCTTTACAATGAGCCATGTCTCAATTTTTCTGTTCAGCACTTTTGGAGATATCGTGGCGCAACGTTTTGCCGTTTTTCCAAGATGGCGACCGAACCACGTGACTGATGACGTCATCATTTACATATTTTATTCCGCATGGAGAGTTCTTTACAATGAGCCATGTCTCAATTTTTTCTGTTCAGTACTTTCGGAGATATAGAGGTGCAACGTTTTTCGGTTTTTCCAAGATGGCGGCCGAACCACGTCACCGATGACGTCATCAATTGGGCACAGTCTATTCCAGGGCAAGACCAATATGTGTGCAAAGTTTGGCGATTCTACGTGCAACGGTGTAGACGCAGTGCTGCAAACAGACAGACAGACAGACAGACAGACAAACAGACAGACAAACAGACAAACAAACGAACAGATCAACATACTTGCCGGAATCTTTTCCGGCAAGTAACAAACCAACCGATCAACATACTTGCCGGAATCTTTTCCGGCAATTAATGAAAAATCGGTCAGAGACTGAGGACTTGCCGGAATGTACTTTTTAAAAATCGGCCATTTTGGATCAAAATGGCGGGAAAGCTAAGTATATACGGGAAAGCTATAAAGCTATGTATATACGCTAAGCAATGGAAGATAACTGAGTAAGTGTATGCATATCCCTTGTCCTTTCAGAGTTATAGTGGTTTGAAATATATTTTCAATGAAAACTTGGCCCCCTGACCTTTGACCCCCAAGAATAATTTAAACTAAGCATTTTGACCATTGTATGCCACATGTTAATTAGGGAATTGAATAATGAACATTTTGGTGTTGGTTAGAAGGGAATCGGATAATGATTGACAGTTATTAGTAAAAAAAAACAATTTTTGATCTTGTTTGACCTTTTAAGGTCACTCAAGGTCAAAGGTCATGATGCCAAATGAAATGTCGTATGTGACTTCCTATATGTCAGTAACAGTGAGTGTATGCATATCTCTTGTACTTTTAGAGTTACAGTGGTTTGAAATATATTTCAAATGAACACTCGACCCCCCTAATTTCACGTTTTGGGTGACATTGAGCTTGACCTTGGGCCTAGAGAGTTAAAAATTGGGCACAGTCTATTCCAGGGCAAAGCAAATATGTGTGTAAAGTATGGTGATGCTATGCGCAACGATGTAGACGTCGTACTGCGCACAAACAGACAGACAAACAGACAGACAGACAGAGAGACAAACCAACCAACCAACATACTATTCCGGCAAGTAACAGACAGGGGTGAAAACATAACCTCCATCCACCTTCGGTGGCAGAGGTAAAATGTTGATGGCAAAGGCTCTTAAAATTAAAATAAAGAACGGGGTGGGTGGGATGGGGTTCACTTAAAATGACCAAAATCTTTCCAGCCTTTACAAATCTGGATCTCACTTTATACTGCAGATGGAACCATAAATTCTGTCCTGAAACGACAGCAACTTACAAAGACAGCTGTTTCGGAGCTTGGTGTGAATATATATGAATGAATGATCGTTTTAAGGTCATTTTTCCCTGCTAGAGCGGGGGTTAGCCTTGCGGGCCCCATGACAATCATGGCTCCCTGTTTGAGGCAATGTTTTTATGGCCGGATGCCCTTCCTGACGCCCATCACACCTGACGGTGTGAATAAAAATAAAAAATAACCACCTTTAGAGGCCATTTTTCCCCGCAAAGCGGGGGTTGGCCTTTTTCGGGAACCGTGGTTGTTGTTGTTTTTCGGTCCCCTATTTGAAGCAATGTTTTACGGCCGGATGCCCTTCCTGACGCCAACCCTTTTTGCCGCCTTTAATGCCAAACAGGGAATTACCAGTGAACTGGTACTCAATTAGCCGACCTCGGAAGGATGACAGGCTGAGTCAACCCCCCTGGCGTTAATTCAGCGATCGACCGGGATTCGAACCCAGGATCCTAGGATCCTAAGCCGGCACCCTAGCCGCTAGCCCAACACCAGGTGTGAATGATCGAGATTAATGCATCTAAGTGCAAATTACAATTGAAATGATCCCATCTTTCCAAATACATCAGGTGTGAGCTTCTAGTTAGGTGGTGCATTAAAGCGTTCAATATACAATTAAAAAGTGCAATTAATAAAACTTGACACAGTGGGAAGTACATGAAAACACTTATTAAACAGTATTATCAGGAATCTGACAAAACAACCACGTTAGATTTTGACTGGATATTGTCCTGTTCAGCTTAAAAGTAGTCATTTTCAGTTGGCACACTTCCAAATCAACAAATAAATGGAGTAAAATCTGTAACATTGCACGTTTTACAGAATAAGATGGCTGAAGATAAAATGTGTTCAAAATGTAAATAAATTCTGTTGTGGCTGAATGGAAGCAATTTGGTGAATTAACATGGAATGGCCCAGAAGCTCCATGTTTCATGCAGCTAATCGGAGGGGCTGGCGGGATGGCCTAGTGGTGCACACACTCGCATCCAAGTTGTCTCGCCTGGGTTCAAATCCTGACCCAGCTATAAACTGTCATTCCAGCGTTTCACAGGCAGGGCGATTCAAAAATGTGTGTGCCGTCCCTCGGATTGACGTAAAACTGGCGTCCCGTCTGCAAGCATTCGTCGGTGGATGTTAAAGACCCCACAGTGTCCTTCGCAAAGAATAGGCAAGCTATCGCTGGCCCCATGACCAAATTCCCAATTCCTGCACGAACATTCCTCGAACGTCAAGCCTGGCCAACCGTTTCATGAAAAAATTTGGCCAAGCTTCTCCCAGCCAACCCCACAAGGTGGGGGTAATTGTGGCAAAGGAAGAAGAAGAAGAAGAAGAAGAGGTAAGCAGCTAATTGGATATTTGTTTCTTTTCCCCAATATCATGATTTTCAATCGCTGACTATTCTTTTTAATTGCAGTATCAATAAATACTTCCAAATTATTACTTGTAAACTGTGGATATAGGTGGAGGAGTTCTGCATGTCATTCTGATAATAACGATGACAGCCTGTCATATTAACAACTTGTATGTAAATTCTCATTGAAACCGGAGCAGCTCTTGGATGGATGGAGGGAGCACGAGACAAAAGATTCGGGAAAATGGCAGAACAAAATAATAAAAGGTTAGGGTCCAGTCAAAACTTTCAGAGGAATGTAACATGCAGCATTTTCTAGATACATGTGTGCAACCTTAGGTAACTAAGGGAAGTGGAGTGTGAGTGGAGTAGAGGGGGCAGGGCTGGAGTCTTGCAAAGGGTCAGGTCATCTGTAAAAATATACCAGAGATTTTCCGACAAAGAATCGTCACCGAGCTAAACAGAATTGGTCCCACATTGCGACCTTGAGATATTCCTGTCTCTAAAGGTAGAGCCATGAGAATGCCATCAAAATAACCCGCTGCTTGCAAGTGCGGCAGACTTTATTGTGGGTTTTGTATAATCACAATATTACACAAAGCGCGACAAGGCACAGCAAACATATTTGAAATGCACAAACACAGACTAAGTGCAAAGCTATCAAGAAGGTTTGAGGCACAACATAACGTCCACGATTATTGTTAAACCGGGCCTTAAAGTAATGCCGAAGCACCAAGTCCCCAAAGACAGAACAAAAACAAATCTCATTGACCTCCGTCTAATCTCGGTCTCACAAACTCCAAAAACTGCTAGGAACCAATGATAAAAGACCATTGATATTCTGTCTCCCAATGACCTTGTAAATCATACTGTGGCAGCAATGACCTTGTACATCTCATACAGATGAAGAAATGCACAGTTGCAAGGCACGACTGGTTACAAGGACAGGAGCATGTCACTAAAATTATCGTACCTCTAAATGAAGGTCCTCACAGATCTATCAACTGATGGCGTCAAAAGCACACTGTGAATTGCACAGCACGCAAATTAACCCTTACATCATAATATCAATGGAAATCGCAAAGTACATTGTCCGTCTACTTCCATTGGAATGGCCAAAACAGGTGGTTTTGCAATTCTGCAATTAAATATTTAGCAGTTACTTTTTTTATTCCCTCTTGTGGGTGCGGTGCAGTATGTTCACCAAACAGAAGTAGATCAGAAACAACAAACACACGTCTGCCTAGGCCTCGAGTTAGGAGCAGAGAGCTGACCTCGTGCTCCTTTTTTTCTTAGTCATTTCAGTGCAGTATGTATGTCCATCACAGCCAATTATCCCAGATACGTTTTGGGTCATGTGCTGCGTGCAAGCTTATGTGAAATCGCTGTATTACGCTGCAGTGCATCAAGTCGACAATGCTATGCAATCATCTCTGAAAGCGTTTCTGCACAAGAAACCCATAAAAGAGGTTTTCACGTATTGCACGTCATCAGGACAAATTAAAATTGTCCAGCTGCCACCACATTCAAACATATCAATATGAACAATTGGCCACAGCACAATGGTGTGGTGCGCTTGCTTGGCAGGGATTTCAAAACCGGTAGTGGGCGTACCAGGGTTTCACAAATTCTCCAGGAATTGCCAAATGTGAGGGCTATTAATATGGGTATCTCTTTACACAGCAAATATTGACTTTGAATTCTTTTTTTTTTTTAGTTCTTAGAGTTCATACTTGAAAATATAATCATCTGGGTTTGATGTTAATACAATACCAAATTTAATTTCATCATTCTCAGAACGTCACCCTTCACAACCAGTACTAGTGAAATGTGAAATACGACCACAACATTCAAAAGAAACGTCTGAGCCCCTGTGACAGTAGGCTACAAGGAAAAACAAGTATTGAGACAAAGATCAGAAGAAAATTTGGAGAGCTGGCTCATCATTGTGTTACGTGGTCCTCCCGGTGACTACCTGGTCTCGGTGACCCCCCCGGACCGTGAGAGGAACCCCGCCAGAAAGATATATGATTTATACGCTTTCGTAACGCAATCAATATGAATTCCAGTCAATAAGAAACCCCACACCAAGGATCCGGATTAATCAATAATATATTCCCAATCAATCAACAACCATCAACAATATTACTAAGATGGCCATCTCATATATTTCCCCCTTTGACCCCACTTACGGCACCCTCAATAGTCACTGTCCCTCACAATGTCTCTGGGCCCCTCCCGACCAAGGTGAAGGTCGACTTCTCCGCACACGGGCGGTTGAACGGACCCCTGGCTGACGTGCTCCAAACGTGCACGTCCCGTACCGGAAACGGTGGCTGCAGCAGACACCTCCTCGGGACGCCACTGGGGTCGGAGCCCGTGATCGCGGCCTCTGGGCTGTGAACGGCTCGCAAAGCGCGCGAGGCCCAAGGTGCGACCCGTACACGCCCTCGTAGGCGTCGAGGCGAACAGTGCCGGACGCTTGGTTCCTTCCAGGAACCCACGGCAACCTGACACGTAACAGGCAATCACCCCGCGCAGGTAACTCATCTCGCCAGACGGGCTTTTCAAACGCAGCGTTCCAAAGCAGATAAAGATCGATTCGGCTCGCGTCGGAGCTGGTCGAGGATCAAGATGGCCGCTTCTCTCCCGACCTTGTCTTCCTCCTTCTTCTCTCTTCCGGTTTCACGATCCCGTTTCCGGTCTCGTTGGTACCAGGAGCGTTTCTGACCATTTAACCACAACAACCTTTGATAGAATAAACATTAATAAGAAATGACCTGAATAGTAATTCACATAAATCCGGAATCCGTAACACTCCCCCCCCTTCAAGAAAGAAAGTTTGAACCCAGCGAAAACTTTCTTTGCAGGCCAACTTTGATAAACAAACAAGATAACTCACACCCCAAATCATCAGTTCCCCCGGGCACAATTGTCACATCTCAAAAATAAAGCAACAAAATTTCCCAAAACCCCCAGAGATTCCAAAGGTAATTTACTCTGGACCAAGCGTCAACAACTTCTAGTTTCTCTTGAATGGTGACCCTCTTGAATAAGGGGTGGTGACCAAAACCCCAAAGTTAAACAACTCGATAGCACTTTTTCGGGAGGCCAAGCTGAGTATACACTACATGGCCGCCTTAAGGAATGTGGAGTTCACGGTTAGTCCGGGGAGGAAAGTTCATTACATGGACGCCTTTAAGAAGGGGAGTTCACGGTTAGTCCGTGCAGGAACGTTCCCTACCTGGATGCCTTTAACAACGTGGCGTTCACTGTTAGTCCATGTAGGAGCCCAGGCTCGGCGGCTCCGCCGTATATAGTGCTTCAACTTCTCCGGACTCCTAACAGTTACGGTGGGACCACTTGTCCCCGTAGTCACCTGACTGGCGGTCTCCGTCTCGGCCAGTGCTCTGACAATCATTCATTCGGGAGATGCCGTAACTCTGGGAGCCTCCATAGTAATATCGGCTGCTGCCAACACCAAAACTACCGCCAAGTTGTCCTCTTCTGTAGACCTCTCGACGCCTACGAAATGCCTTCCCTACGGTTATGGTCCGACCCTCCAAATCCTTACCATTCCAATTCTTCTCTGCCTCTCTGGCGTCTTTTGTGCTTGCAAACGTAACAAAGCCGAACCCTCTTGACTGTTGCGTTTCCCTGTCTTTTACCAACCGCACTTCCACCAGCGGCCCATATCTGTTGAAGACAGAGGTCAGAACTTCTTTCTCTGTTTTGAAGTTCAGTCCCCCTACAAATAACTTGGTACTTTTGTTGCCCTCCCGAGCTGGTGTGGTGTTATTTTCCCTGCTGGGCTCTTTACCAACCCTCGGGTTACCATAAACTTGACCCCCGGCCAAATCATTCCCGATAACCACAGATACTCCCTCTACAGGAAGCGTGGCTTGTAAACCGACGGTGACCGGTCCTGACACCAAATCGGATTCCAAATGGATGACATGAAGTGGGGCACTAACACAGCCACCGATCCCTTGTAACCGAACACTATCACCAGTTGCTGTACTCTTTGACAATGGCAAAATGCCTTCAAGCATTAAGGATTGATGGGCTCCTGTGTCCCTCAATACCCTAACAGGTCTTGGGTTAGTCAAGTCTCCCTCTAGTGAGACAAACCCCTCATAAATAAATGGTTGGTAACTCTTCTGTTGGCGATTTCTTACGTTTGCCATCGCATTCGGAGTTGTACTAGTCGGACTCCGCTCTGGGTTTTCCCTTTTCATGAGGTAACAACTGGACATCAAGTGTCCAGGTTTCTTGCAAAAAGCGCAAGTAGGCCCGGAGGAAAAACTCGTGGTCTGCCTCGGGCCCCCCGGAAAATACGTTTGTCTTGGGCCCGTAGCCCCCTGATTTCGAACAGTTGGGGTATCAGAGTTGTCCCCATAATCATCTCGAGGCCGCCGCCATGTATTGTCGTTCTCCGCACCGGGTGTTCCATAACTCCCCTGCTGAAGTCTAGGCGAGGAGTTAGGTTTGTGGACCCCTATCCGGTGTGTTAAGGCATAATCATCTGCCATAGTGGCTGCGTCCCACAACTTTGGTACTTTCTTTTCCTGCAGGTACACTTTGATGTCCTCGTGGACACACTGTTGAAATTCCTCCACCAGGATCAAGTCACGCAATGCTTCGAAGTCTTTCCCGACTCCTTTTGACTCACACCACCGATCAAACATGTTTTCTTTCACTCTGGCAAACTCCACATGGGTCTCACTCTCCCTCTTCCTGGCATTCCTGAATTTTTGCCGGTAAGCTTCAGGAACCAACTCACAGGCTTTGAGAATGTGCTTCTTCAATACCTCATAATCTGCACATTGGTCCATTGGTAGTGCCGAATAAATATCTTGAGCTTTACCCACCAGCACACTTTGCACTAGTATGGTCCAGGCCTCCTCCGGCCAGTTTAACTGTCGAGCCACTTTCTCAAAGTGTGGAAAAAATTTAGCGACTTCCTTTTCACTGAAGGGTGGAACCAGCCTCACATGTCTGCCCACATCCCAGGTGTTCTGGCTAGGTGTCGGCCCAGTCAGCAAGGGTGGTACCTCTCCCCGTTCTCTCATTAACTCCAGCTCCTTGAATTTAATTTCTTGCTGAAGCGCCATGTCACGTTCCTTTAATTCCCTTTCGGCTTTTCTCTCCTCTGCTTCGAGTTCCCTTGCAGCTCTCCTCTCCTCTGCTTTTCTCCCTTCTAACCTTTCCTGGAGTTCTCGTTCCACTCTCCTTTCCTCTGCTTGTTTCTCTTCTCTCCTCTCTTCTGCTTTCCTTTCCTCTGTTTTCATCCTTTCTAACCTTTCCTGGAGTTCTCGTTCCACTCTCCTTTCTTCTGCTCGTTTCTCTTCTCTCCTCTCTTCTGCTTTCCTTTCCTCTTCTGATCTTTCCTTTTCTGCTTTCCTTTCTTCTTCTGCTCTTTCATTTTCTGCTTTCCTTTCTTCTTCTGCCCTTTCCTTTTCTGCTTTCCTTTCTTCTTCTTTGATCCGTTCCTGGCTCCGTAATTGCAACTCCAGTTTCCGGAGCTCCACGTCTTCTGGTTCTTCGGGTAGCCACTCCCAGGCTAACTCGTCCCATGTTCCTAATCCCACCATAGATTGTATCACCGCGGTCTGCAACTCTGCCTTCCTCAAATTAGTTCGGACCTCCAAGTTAAAATGTTTGGCCAATTTCAAGAGGTCCGATTTTAGTAACGCTCGGAACTGTGCCTCACTCGGGGTTACCGCAAAGTTCTGTGCCACAAACGCCATGGTGACTATCGTTAACACCTGTTAACCTTCACCCAAGACTTTACCACAATTTCCCAAAAATTTACCAATTAATAATTAATTAATTAATTCTAATTAATAAAAATATTATTTTATTATTTTATACAATTTTATATCCCGGACGAGCCCCCAATTCTGTTACGTGGTCCTCCCGGTGACTACCTGGTCTCGGTGACCCCCCGGACCGTGAGAGGAACCCCGCCAGAAAGATATATGATTTATACGCTTTCGTAACGCAATCAATATGAATTCCAGTCAATAAGAAACCCCACACCAAGGATCCGGATTAATCAATAATATATTCCCAATCAATCAACAACCATCAACAATATTACTAAGATGTACATCTCATATATTTCCCCCTTTGACCCCACTTACGGCACCCTCAATAGTCACTGTCCCTCACAATGTCTCTGGGCCAATTCCGACCAAGGTGAAAGTCGACTTCTCCGCACACGGGCGGTTGAACGGACCCCTGGCTGAAGTGCTCCAAACGTGCACGTCTGGTACCGGGAACGGTGGCTGCAGCGGACACCTCCTCGGGACGCCACCGGGGTCGGAGCCCGTGATCGCGGCCTCTGGGCTGTGAACAGCTCGCAAAGCGCGCGAGGCCCAAGGTGCGACCCGTACACGCCCTCGTAGGCGTCGAGGCGAACAGTGCCGGACGCTTGGTTCCTTCCAGGAACCCATGGCAACCTGACACGTAACAGGCAATCACCCCGCGCAGGTAACTCCTCTCGCCAGACGGGCTTTTCAAACGCAGCGTTCCAAAGCAGATAAAGATCGATTCGGCTCGCGTCGGAGCTGGTCGAGGATCAAGATGGCCGCTTCTCTCCCGACCTTGTCTTCCTCCTTCTTCTCTCTTCCGGTTTCACGATCCCGTTTCCGGTCTCGTTGGTACCAGGAGCGTTTCTGACCATTTAACCACAACAACCTTTAATAGAATAAACATTAATAAGAAATGACCTGAATAGTAATTCACATAAATCCGGAATCCGTAACAATTGCAAATTCCAAATACAAATGTACTTGAGCACTTGTAATATCTCTGCATTCACAAGCCTATTTGGGAAAGGACAGACAGACACATAAAATTGAACTCCTGGTTTTAGTTTGTCTGGGAAAGACATTAACCACTCACAACGAAAGAACTCCCCACTTTGAAAGTTACAATTTTATTTCCTCTTTTGGTGGCAGGAATGGGATCAGAAGATAAACATTTAGGAGGGAAAAGGAGTAAGCAGAGGAAAGGGAATGAGCAGGCATAACACATGGGAGAAGAAAAGAGGTTTGAAAGAATTCTGCCAAATCTGCAGACATAGTAAATATATGACATCTATATACAGTATATATATTGTCGCATAACCATCTTTAATTAATATCAGGCGGTCACGGATGCCGATCGCGAAGGCCTTAACCCCCGAGGCGAAAACTCAATGGCGGATTACAGAACCAAAAAGCTACACCAAGCGCGCGGGATGGAGAGGAGCGGCGAGACCCCTGCAGCCGTACCTATTAAATCAATCACCTGGAAACTGCGTTCAGGAATATATATAAAAATAATACAAGGGTTTATTCAAATGAAAAAGGCAAGGACAGGAAAAAGCACGCGCCGGTAACAAATATCCTAATCGGGACGTCCCCACACAACAGATTTCGGATACGAGACGAGGGAGATGAATTAATAAAGAAAAACGTTCGTTATGTTTGGGAGAATGGGCAATGGCCTTATCTGTCTTGTCGTCTTCTGTGTAACACGGCCCCGCTCGGCTTCGATGTACCCACGAGGCCTCGCTCCAAGCTCCACAAGCCCCGATCGCACACCACGAGGTCCCTCGCTCCAAGTGCCAAAAGGCCTGGCTCCATGCGCCACGCGTCCAACGCAGGCCAGCGGCTCCACACGAGGTCAATCTCCACACAAAGCACGAAAAGACAGGAACGGAGAGAACGCAGGTGCGACTGCACGCTACCAGCCAAGCAGAAGGACGTTCAAGCGAAACAAAGGAACGTGTCAGAAGCAGCGAACTCCACTCGGGCTAGGCAGACGAAGAAAACCCAGCGCCGCTAGAGACTGCCAGGGCCAGGGATCTGCGTGCAACTCACTCACTCGGACCAAAGTCCTGCCGCGTCTCAAACCCAACTGCTCAAAACGAACTCTCTCCTGTGCGAACCCAACTCGAAGCAACTCAACTCCTCAAACGAACTGCCCTCTACTCAACTCTACGCAACTTGACTCTTCAAACGAACTCTCCCAACTCCTCAAACGAACTGCTCGTGCTGCGCAACTCACTCCTTCCAACCAAAGTCCTCAAACCAACTCAACTCTACTCTGTCTCAACTCACTCCAATGGCGTTCGGCCCTTGCTAATATCACCTTCTTCGTGACGTCAGCCTTGGCGCGCTGCCAACCAATCAGTCTCCTCCACCGACTCACCAGCTCGCCCAGGTGCACGCCCAATCCCTGCTCCTGGTGTCATAGCGCGTGCTATTCGAGGTGGACAGGCCTCTCGGATGTGTAAATGTCGGCGGCCTTGCGGCGGTGTCATGGCCTGGTTTCTTCCTAAGTCATGTCAGGGGGGAGGGCGTTATTTAGTGTTGCACAAAGGATCTGTCGGAATGACTATGTGGTGTGAAGTGCCAAAAGGGACAAAGGTTTGGCTAACCAGGTGAGGACACACAGGAGTGCAACTCCTTAATCCCTACACTACTTATCACTCGAACCTCCTGCTAGATTCACAATTATACATCTTAACCCGACAAAACGCCTACACATGAACTTATTACAGGTAGTTTTCCTTACCGCGACACCTCGAAGCATGTTACCTACTCAGATCTATCTGCTCTACATCACTACCCACCAGACATAACAATATATATTATGCAGTACAAGCTTAAGTATCTGTCGTTGCCTGGGGAAATTAAATGAAATACCTGATAATTAAATTTGTGTTGTTGACAACAAATCACTATATACAACCTCAACATACAACACACAACAACAACATGCATTTTAAGGCCATTTTCCCCGCTAGAGCGGGGGTTAGCCTTGCGGTCCCCATGACAATCTTCTCCATCTTGCCCTATTTTCTGCATCTCTCCTTGTTAACCCCCTTGCCCGCATTTCTTCTTCCACCATCTTTAGCCAAGTCTTTCTTGGTCTTGCCTGTCCTCTACTTCCTTCTACATTCATTTCCATCACTCTTCTCAACCAGTCACTTTCATCCTTCCTCAACACATGACCAAACCGTCTCAACCTGTTCCTCTTCACAGCATCAATCACAGGCTCTATTCCCATCATTTTTCGCAATTCATCATTTGTCTTCCTCTCTCTCAACGATACTCCGCACATCCATCGAACCATTCGCATTTCCAACCTTTCCAACCTTCGTTGCTGCTCTACGTTAATTACCCATGTCTCGCTCCCATAAATCGTAACACTTCTCACACATGCAGCATACACCTTTCCCTTCAGCTTCAACTACACTCCCCTCCTCATCAGCAAGCCACTCAGTTCCCGAAACTTCTTCCATGCACATCTCACTCTAGCAACCGTTGCCGAGTCTGATCCACCTTCTCCATTCAGCATGTCTCCGAGGTAGCAAAATGTTTTCACACCTTCCAGCTTCACGCCGTCTCCAAGATCCAACTCAACATTTCCTCCATGTGCAGCTCCCTCTGTGCACACCTTACATTTGAATGTAGCTGCCACACTGGTTAATGACCCTCTCAGACCACTACATTTTTGATGAACCCACTCAGCGCACATTGTACATTGAATGGAGTTCACTCCGACACCCTTCCTGCACACAGCACATGGCCACTTCCCAGTTCTTTCCACCTCACCACATGCTTTACCACTTGCCATCACCTTCGTCTTTCCGATATTCACCTTCAGACCTTTTGTCTCCATACATTCCTTCCATTTGTTCATCTTTTCCTTCAGTCCATCCATCCATACGATCTTCACAATACATATTACTCAATTGCTGCTGGTAAAAAAAACTCAGGCAGTGTATAAGCACAAGACCTAATCAAGGCCTGAAGGCACTGGGCTCACAAAATCACCTATCCGACATCCTGTGGCAACCAAATTTTTCTGTCGGGAAATTGAAATTTCCTTGCTAACGACCCAGCGGGAAAACATTCAGTATTTTGCACCTTGCAAATACTAAATCACACAATCATACCATTTAATTGCCCCTCCAGATTATTTTTCACTCCCATTTATAAGTCACCTTCACCCCTCTATTTGTAAGCATAATAGTTATTATTGATAAACAAATACTGCTGACTAGTGGGTATTTGAAATAACTAGGGCATGCCCGTACTATATATATATCTAAAATTATATCCCCCCCCCTATTTACATGAAATGGTTTGGTCCAAAGCGAACGGCTTGCGAGTGGTGACAATCCCCCCCCTCTATTTACATGCAATGGTTCGGTCCAAAGCGAACGGCTTCCGGAGTTTGGTAAAGAAATCGCCATCGCGTACACAAACGCGCAGGAAAGCGAATGAATCGCAAATTCGTTTTTATTAGTTGTAAAACATAATGCCCAATTATTCAATTAGCGCCAACGTATTTTGGCTGTTTGCAATTTAATCGCAAGGCAAAGTAGAAAGAGAAGAGGGAAAAAAAGAAAAGCCTTGCCTTGCTGCAAACAGCTGCTGCAAACAACAACAACAGGGAAGGCTGCACTGTCCGGAAGTTGGCATATCGCAGTTACGATTATTTTAGTGTTAATGGCCAATTATTCAATTAGCGCCAACGTATTTTGGCTGTTTGCAATTTAATCGCAAGGAAAAGTAGAAAGAGAAGAGGGAAAAAAAGAAAAGCCTTGCATTAACGCATTAACGCTTGCATTGCATTAACGGTTCGGCACACGTGATAGCTCGCTGCTCTCTGATTGGTTGAAGCGTTTTTTGGACATAGCTCGGTAGGTACTTGTCCGATTAATTTCAAACCTTGAAAAGGCACATCCTCGGGTCCCCAGCAATATACCTGGCAAGTTTCAAGTATATCGGACCCGTGGTTGTCGAGAAACAGCGGTCACAGACAAACACACAGACACACAGACACACAGACACACAGACACACAGACACACAGACACACAGACACACAGAGATTACTGGAATTATAGATAGATGTACAGATTTTCTGAGCCACTCTCGTTTTTGGTTTTGGCAGGAAGAGAAAGCGAAGAGCTGCTGGTGTGGTTCATCTTCCTCTTTGCACGAGCTGCATAGTTAACAAGGGTATGAACTGTGAAGGCTCTATTGTGCTGTGCAGTTCTGTTTTGACAAATAATAAGTGCCATGCAAGAAACCAGTCTCCTTGTCCTCTATTTACGGTGGAATATAAAATAAGTTAAAGGAAGCAAGACGGGAGAAAACTCATACATAACGTCAGCCAAAGTAAAACGGGTGTGTTATCTATATATATATCTGTGCAGTGTCTGTCCTGTCCTGTGTTGTGTTGTCATGTCTTGTCTTGTCACTGAACTACTTTCTCAAACTTTTGTGAAATCGTACCAAATTTCTGGAATGCACATATCTCTCCCGTCGGTATGTCCTAAGGGTATTGTTTTTTGAAAATTTTTTGATTTTTTAATATTTTTTTGGGGAATTTTTTGGGGGTAAAACATTTTTTTCAACTTCAATTGTTTATAAAATGTGATATCACGTATATTACAAATACATTTGTGCAAAATAATTGTTTGAATTATGATTGGTTTAAACCATGACAAAATGGCAACTCAGGTACAGTCATTTATCTATATATCTACACATCTGGGCAGTGTCTGTGTTGTCACTTAACGACTCCCTCAAACTTTTGTTTCCGTGGTTGTGAAGTGTTTTTAATAACGTTGTGGTGGTTTTGAATCACGTGGTGGTGGGGTATTTTGAATTATGTGGTGGTGAGGTGTTTTTAATTATGTGGTGGTGAGGTATTTATAATTACGTGGTGGTGAGGTGTTTTTAAATGACGTGGTGGTGAGGTGTTTTTAATTTTGTGGCTGTGAGGTGTTTTTATTACGTGTTTTATGGCTGTGAGGTGTTTTTATTTCGTGGTGGTGAGGTGTTTTTATTACGTGTTTTATGGCTGTGAGGTGTTTTTAATTTAGTGGTGGTGAGGTGCTTTTATTTCATGTTTTATGGCTGTAAGGTGTTTTTATTACGTGTTTTATGGCTGCGAGGTGTTTTTATTTCGTGTTTTATGGCTGTGAGGTGTTTTTATTACGTGATTTATGGCTGTCAGGTGTTTTTAATTTCGTCGTGGTGAGGTGTTTTTATTATGTGTTTTATGGCTGTGAGGTGTTTTCATTACGTGTTTTATGGCTGTGAGGTGTTTTTATTATGTGTTTTTTGGCTGTGAGGTGTTTTTATTACGTGTTTTATGGCTGTGAGGTGTTTTTATTTCGTGTTTTATGGCTGTGAGGTGTTTTTATTACGTGTTTTATGGCTGTGAGGTGTTTTTAATTTCATTGTGGTGAGGTGTTTTTATTTCGTGTTTTATGGCTGTGAGGTGTTTTTATTACGTGTTTTATGGCTGTGAGGTGTTTTTAATTTCGCGGCTGTGAGGTGTTTTTATTACGTGTTTTATGGCTGTGAGGTGTTTTTAATTTCGTGGTGGTGAGGTGTTTTTATTTCGTGTTTTATGGCTGTGAGGTGTTTTTTATTACGTGTTTTATGGCTGTGAGGTGTTTTTAATTTCGTGGTGGTGAGGTGTTTTTATTACGTGTTTTATGGCTGTGAGGTGTTTTAAACTACTTGGTGGTGAGGTGTTTTGAATTACTTGGTGGTGAGGTGTTTTGAATTACTTGGTGGTGAGGTGTTTTGAATTACGTGGTGGTGAGGTGTAATTGTCTCGAACTTCCAGTCTGCACCTACCCCTCCCCTATGTATGTGCTGAGGGGTTCTTTCTTGAAAAAAAAAACATTCAACCTGAATCTTCAACCTAAATTGATTATAAAAATGTAATATCACAAACACAACAAATACATTTGTGCAAAATAATTGTTTGTATTATGATTGGTGTAAATCATGACAACACAGCAACTCAGGTACAGTCTTTAGCCTCAGCTAAAATAAGCCCGTTCCTCAGTAACGACGCTTGGTGAGGGGAGCGCAACGAGCAGCCGAGCCAAGCTCGTGTATATATATGTATGTATATATATATATATATATATATATATATATATATATATATATATATGTGTGTATGTATGTATGTATGTGTATATATATATATATATATATACATATATATATATATATATATATATATATATATATATATATATATATATATATATATATATATATATATATATACAGTGGAACCTTGACTTACGAGTGCCCCAACTTACGAGTTTTTCGAGATACGAGCCGTCGCTCCGGCGGTTTATTGCTTTGAGATGCGAGCCGAGATCCGAGTTACGAGCTTTCGCCACCCGGTCACGTGGTTATCTTGCCGTTCAAGTACAGTATCTTTGTCGTATAGCGCTGCATTTTAGTTTTCGCATTTCGGTTATTTTGAGTTTTGCCGCCAGGTGGGTTCTGGTCACGTGGTTATCTTGCCTGCCGTGCACGTACAGTATCTCTATCGTATAGCGCTGCATTTTAGTTTTCGCATTTCGGCGTTGGCGCTGTGTAACGACACTTGCCTCACTCATTTTCGAAACATTTTGAAAGGGAGGAAGAAACAAACCTCGTTGGACAGGTTTTTCTTTAAACGCCCTGCAAGTGAAAGCGAGGAAAGTGTGGCGAAAAAGGCAAAAGTTATCCCCTCCACCTCCGCCAGCATCTTCGTCTGATCTTCAAGGTAAATACACTTAATAAAACCAGTTTATTTCTTTACATTGTCTTTTATTATGTACAGTATATACGAGGTCGTGCTTGTTTATACATTATTTGTTATTTATAAAGTACATTTTTCTTATTTAAAAACACGTAACAAAAAAAATTGGTGTGGTTTTTTGGGGGCTGGAACGGATTAATAGCATTTCAATGCATTTCAATGGGGAAATTTGATTTGAGATACGAGCAATTTGAGTTACGAGCTCGGTCACGGAACGAATTAAACTCGTAAGTCAAGGTTCCACTGTATATATATATATATATATATATATATATATATATATATATATATATATATATATATATATATATATATATATATATATATATATATATATATACATATATATACACATACATATACATACATACGGGTGTGTGGGTCAAGTTTGCACACTATTTGCTGAAAAAAGGTATAGTCTGTGTTTTGCAAGACGACTATAGATGTTTGTGTTGTGTGTATTTAAAAGGTTCTAGATGGTCTGAAGAGTACATTCCAATTGTAGTCAGTGTCTAGGGGGTAAAAAGGGTCTAATCTCTCAAACATGTAAAAAGGGTCCAAAAAGGTAGGTCCAAGTAGTGTAAAGCTCTCAATAGCCAAGCGTCCAAACTGTCTAATCTGTTTGAAGGGTGTAAAGAGTCTAAATGGTGTTCAGGTCTAAGGGGTGTAAATGCCTAAGGGTTCTGGGGGTATAAAGGGGATAAAAGGTCTAAAGGGTGAAGAGATCTAAAGGTGTCTAAAGGGTCTTAAAGGTAAAATGGGTCTTAAGGGTCTTCAAGGTCTTAAAAGGTCTTTGAGGTCTTCTGGGTCTTAGAGGTATGAAAGAGTCTTAGGAGTCTTAAGGGTTTGATGGGTCTAATCTCTCAAGCAGTCTTCTCTCAAGCATGTAAAAAGCATGTAAAGATGGGTCTTAGGATTCTTTAAAGGCTGAGATGGTGGATGAAAATACCCTTGGGACAATCCCCAGGTCGGACTTTGTCTGTGTCAAATTTGGTGGTTGTCGCCCAACTGTCTTTGCAAAAAAAAAAACACCAACACACAGACAGACGACAAATTGTATCTATTAGATATGCAAAAAAAATGTATGGGTAGGGGAAATTTGAGAAAAAATTGCAGAAGCTAGAGAGAAGGAGCAAAAACGAAAGGAATGAGAGGACAGAGCAAGAAGGGAGGATATGGAAACATTATATTTATGACAAATCATATCAATGTGACTTCATTTGCCGAAACAATATGTAGCCAGCCACCAGGAAGTGGACCATATATCTGTCAATAAACTACTCCACTCAGAAACCCCTTCCACACTTCATGCTGCACAAACACTCAAACAAATAGTGCACAATGTCATTCTTCATCCACTCTTATGTCCCTCTGTTAATTCTGGTTTCACTAAAACATACTCGTAACAATTGTTGAATCTACACATACATTTAAAAAGCATGATATTCTTTCGAGCACTCTGCAATTACTGAAGTGCAAGAGCAATGGACTTGGCATCGTGCGAACATGCTTCTCTAAACACCATATTATCCAGACTTGTCAAACAAGCAAAGCCAGAGTACCATCCAATGGTCATGGTGTGATGGATTATACTTTTGCAACAACACAATAACAAATGAGACAGCTGTAATAATCATGAGATCAGACAATGTTTTTCCTTTTTTTTCCTACCCGGTGTGTACCCGGGTTTAGAATAGGTACACCGTTTCCCTGCGTGTCGTAAGAGGTGACTAAAAGGGTTGGCGTCAGGAAGGGCATCCGGCCATAAAACATTGCCTCGAAAAGGGAACCATGACAATTACATATGGGCAGGGTACAGCCCGAAGTACCCCGTGGGGGACCTCACCCCCTCTAGTCAAAACTCAAGGTGGGGAACCCGATCGAAGCAAGGGTGGAAATCATGCCATTTATGACGACGGAACGTCTGATGCCCGACGTGGAGATTGGTTTCTGAGGTTTGGGACATGGAATGTCGGGACAATGACGGGGAGATCAGGAGAAGTGGTGGAAGTATTGGTCAGAAGAAGAGTGGACATATGTTGTGTGCAGGAGACGAGATGGAAGGGATGTGGTGTGAGAATGGTGAAGGGTATGCAGGGACAGAAATATAAGTTTGTGTGGCAAGGGTGCCCGGAGGGCGTGAATGGTGTTGGTGTCCTGTTTTCTGAGGAGTTTGTAGACAGTGTGGTGAGTGTGACTAGAGTGAGTGATAGGTTGATGATGGTGAAAATGATGATTGGAAAGCTCTTGGTGAACGTCATCTCGGGATATGCTCCGCAGATCGGTCGGAGCGATGAAGAGAAGGACAAGTTCTGGTGTGCAATAGAGAAGCTGATGGAAAACGTGAAAGATGAGGAGGTTGTTGTGGTAGGAGGAGACCTAAATGGACATGTGGGAAGGAGTATAGACGGTTTTGAGAGAGTCCATGGGGTTTACGGATATGGTGTGAGGAATAGAGAAGATGAAAAGATTTTGAAGTTTGCTGATGGAGCTGGTTTGTTGATTTATAAAACTCAGTTCCAGAAAGCGGATAATAAACTCGTTACACACACGTCAGGTGGGTCGACGACAACTGTTGACGACGTAGGCGAGACGTGCGTAGGCGAGATAAGGGGCACCTCCTGGACACAAAAGTGATCCCGGGGGAGAAGGCCGTTTCACAGCACCACTTGGTTGTCTGCTACATAAAGGTGAAAGGTGCGAGGAGAGCTCGGTGGGTAAAGTACCCACCGAGAATGAAGGTGCGGAGGTTTTGTCAAAATGGCATTGACAAAATGATTGCACCCTAGACTTAATATTTGGTAGCACATGTCATATGTACTAGGTATATTCCTACAGGTCGCACAAGATCTGCCTGCAACCCTCTTATGGTTAAACTGCCAAAATCAAGACTTCCTATTCACCTTCACTCTTTCATTCCTCTTTTCTCCCACCTCTGGAACAAACTCCCTCACTCTGTTCAACCCCACTCCTCCCTCCACGTCTTTAAAACAGCTGTTCACCACCATCTCTTATCTCCTCCATCACTTCAATCCATCTCCATCATCACTTCATCATCTTACCTCCATCTCCTCCATCATGGGGTGTTCACTGTTAATATATTCACCACTCCTCCCCCATCCAAAACCTTGATCTTTTCTATCCCCGTTAATTCACCCCAGATCCAGTTCACCAAGAGCTTTCCAATCATCATATTTTGAAATACCAACTTCTTTTCTGGAAGTCCGAGCTGTGTCCATGTGTTGTTTTTTTACCTCTTTCACCCTCCCCCCCCCAGCTCTCAAATGTTGTACTTGTGTGCCTCCCTCTCTCTCCCCATCTTGTCTCCCGCTCCCTTTATCGTGCGTTTTATGTCAGTTTGTCTTTTTGTGATTAATGTTAGCTCTTAAACGAGCCTCGATCTTGTGTACAAAAAAACCAAAACAAAAAAAACAGCCTTTGTACAAAATAACTGCAGTCAAGCGCTTCCTATAGCCATGAATGAGCTTTCAACACCTCTCTACTGGCAGTTTGGCCCAGTTTTCTTGTGCAAAATGCTCCACTGCTCCAGTTCTCCCAGATTTGAATGATGCCTTCTCCAAACTGCTGTTTTCAGATCTCCCCACAGGTGTTCAATGGAATTTAGATCTGGACTCATTGCTGGCCACTTCAGAACAGTCCAGTGTTTTGTCTTGAACCATTCCTGGGTGCTTTTTGAAATGTGTTTGGGGTTATTGTCCTGCTGCAAGACACATGACCTTCAAAGGAAACCTAGCTTTCTGACACTGAGTTGAACATTGTGCTCCAAAATGCCTTTTTAATCTCCTGATTTAATGATGTTGTGCACACATTCAAGGCACCCAGTGCCAGAGGCAGCAAAGCAACCCCAAAACATCACTGAACCTCCTCCATGTTTGACTGTAGGGAAGGTGTTCTTTTCTTTGAAGGCTTCATTTTGTTTACTGTAAACATAGAGATGATGTGCTTTACAAAAAAAGCTCTAATTTGGTCATCTGTCCACAGGACATTCTCCCAGAAGGATTTTGGCTTGTTCAGAGGGTTTTGGAAAACTCCAGTCAGCTTTCTTATGTCTGTCTGTCTGTCCCGTGGGTTCCTCCTGGGTCTCCTACCACAGAACCCTCTTTCATTGAGTTGGCGATGGATGGTGCGAGTGGAAACTGTCGTACCTCGTGTCTGAAGGTCAGCTTGAATCTGTTTGGCAGTCGATTGAGGTGCTTTCTCCACCATTTGAACGTTCCTTCGCTGCAATCATTGATCAAGTTTTCTCTTGCGGCCCCGTCCAGGGATGTTGGCTACAGTGCCATGTGCCTTAAACTTCTTGATAACATTGTGTACAGTGGACACAAAAACATCAAGGTCTCTGGAGATGGACTTGTAGCCTTTAGATTGTCCATACTTGGCTACAGTCTTGTGTCTGACCTCTTCAGACAATTCTCTGGTTTTCTTTCTTTTCTCCATGTGCATTGCAGTACACACAGTGACACAAAACAGCAGAATGACTCCTTTTCTCCATTCAAACTGGTTGAATGAGTGATTTTATATTGTAGGCACCTGCAACTCACGATGGGTGAGTTCAATTCCAGTAAAGGAGAATCACCTGATTGAAATCCAATTATTTCTCACAACTTCTAAGAGGTGCCAATAATATTGCCCGGGCCATTTTAGGATTTCTGTGTGGAATAAGCTAACATTTAGTATTTTTTCAGCTTTTTTTGTTTTGTGCCACTGCAACCCAAAGAAATACATAGTCACGTGAAAAAGTAAGTACAGCCCATGTAAAGTTTTGACTTTTTCAACATATTTCAACATACAGCTATTTAATCTTCATTTCAACAATATTGATAGATAAAGGTGATATAATATAACAAATATCATGAAACATTTACATTTTGTAGTCCATTGTATAAGTTAAATAAACATAAATGCAAATTTCGCATGTGGAAAAAGTAAGTACACCCTTGGCTCTAATTGCCCCCTTTGGCAGAAACAACCTCAAGTAGGCGTTTCTTATAACTGACTACCAGTCTCTGACATCGACTGGGAGAAATTTTTGCCCACTCCTCCGTGCATAATTCATTCAGCTGTGCGATGTTTGAGGGGTTTCTTGCATGCACAGCTCGTTTCAAATCCCCCCACATTATCTCGATGGGATTTAGATCCGGGCTTTGACTTGGCCATTCCAGAACCCTCCATTTCTTTATTTTCAGCCATTCCTTGGTGGATTTACTGGTACGTTTAGGGTCATTGTCATGTTGCAAGGTCCACCTTCGGTTGAGCTTCAACTTTCCGACAGACGGCCTCACATTATCCTCAAGCACCCTCTGGTACAATGAAGAATTCATAGTGGATTATATGATGGTGAGCTGCCCAGGCCCTGATGCAGCAAAGCTGCCCCAAACCATAATATTTCCACCACCATGCTTTACAGTTGGTATCAGGTTCTTGTGGTCAAATGCTGTCTTTGGTTTTCGCCAAACATGTCTTCTGGTACTGTGGCCAAATAGCTCTACCTTTGACTCATCTGTCCAGAGCACATTGTTCCAGAAGTGCTCGTCTTTGCCTCGGTGTTCATTGGCAAACTTTAATCTTGCCCTGATGTTCTTTCTGGACAGCAAAGGTTTCCTCCTGGCACACCTCCCATGTAGATCAAATTTGTGCAGCCTCTTTCTCATGGTAGACTCGTGCACTTTGACATCAACAGTGGCAAGAGCTACCTGTAGGTCCCGTGATGACATTCTGGGGTTCTTATAGACTTCTTTCAGCATCTTGCGGTCTGCTCTCGGGCTGAACTTGCTGGGGCGGCCTGGCCTGAACAAGTTGGCAGTTGTTTGGAATCTTCTCCACTTGTCGATGATCTTCCGGACAGTCGAATGATTGATTTCAAATTGTTTGCAGATCTTTTTCAATCCCTTCCCAGACTCGTAGGCATCTACAGTGGGGAGAACAAGTATTTGATACACTGCCGATTTTGCAGGTTTTCCCACTTACAAAGCACGTAAAGGTCTGTAATTTTTATCATAGGTACACTTCAACTGTGGAAGACGGAATCTAAAACAAAAATCCTGAAAATCACATTGTATGATTTTTAAGTAATTAATTTGCATTTTATTGCATGAAATAAGTATTTGATCACCTACCAACCAGTAAGAATTCCGGCTCTCACAGACCTGTTAGTTTTTTCTTTAAGAAGCCCTCCCATTCTCCACTCATTACCTGTATTAACTGCACCTGTTTGAACTCGTTATCTGCATAAAAGACGTCTCCAGACCGTCTCCGACCACAAAGACCGCAAAGACCGACCGCAAAGCCGTCTCCAGACCTGTCCACACTCAATCAGACTCCAACCTCTCCACAATGGGCAAGACCAGAGAGCTGTCTAAGGACATCAGGGACAAATTTGTAGACTTGCACAAGGCTGGGATGGGCTACAGGACAATAGGCAAGCAGCTTGGTGAGAAGGCAACAACTGTTGGCGCAATTATTAGAAAATGGAAGAAGTTCAAGATGACAGTCAATCTCCCTCGGTCTGGGGCTCCATGCAAGATCTCACCTCGTGGAGCCTCAATGATCATGAGAAAGGTGAGGGATCAGCCCAGAACTACACGGCAGGACCTGGTCAATGACCTGAAGAGAGCTGGGACCACAGTATCAAAGAAAACCATAAGTAACACACTACGCCGTCATGGATTAAAATCCTGCAGCGCACGCAAGGTCCCTCTGCTCAAGCCAGCGCATGTCCAGGCCCGTCTGAAGTTTGCCAATGACCATCTGGATGATCCAGAGGAGGAATGGGAGAAGGTCATGTGGTCTGATGAGACCAAAATAGAGCTTTTTGGTTTAAACTCCACTCGCCGTGTTTGGAGGAAGAAGAAGGATGAGTACAACCCCAAGAACACCATCCCAACCGTGAAGCATGGAGGTGGAAACATCATTCTTTGGGGATGCTTTTCTGCAAAGGGGACAGGACGACTGCACCGTATTGAGGGGAGGATGGATGGGGCCATGTATCGCGAGATCTTGGCCAACAATCTCCTTCCCTCAATAAGAGCATTGAAGATGGGGCGTGGTTGGGTCTTCCAGCATGACAACGACCCGAAACACACAGCCAGGGCAACTAAGGAGTGGCTCCGTACGAAGCATCTCAAGGTCCTGGAGTGGCCTAGCCAGTCTCCAGACCTGAACCCAATAGAAAATCTTTGGAGGGAGCTGAAAGTCTGTGTTGCGCAGCGACAGCCCCGAAACCTGAAGGATCTGGTGAAGATCTGTATGGAGGAGTGGGCCAAAATCCCTGCTGCAGTGTGTGCAAACCTGGTTAAGAACTACAGGAAACGTCTGATCTCTGTAATTGCAAACAAAGGTTTCTGTACCAAATATTAAGTTCTGTTTTTCTGATGTATCAAATACTTATTTCATGCAATAAAATGCAAATTAATTACTTAAAAATCATACAATGTGATTTTCAGGATTTTTGTTTTAGATTCCGTCTTCCACAGTTGAAGTGTACCTATGATAAAAAATTACAGACCTTGTCGTGCTTTGTAAGTGGGAAAACCTGCAAAATCGGCAGTGTATCAAATACTTGTTCTCCCCACTGTATAACCTTCTTTCTGAAGGCCTCAGAGAGCTCTTTCGATCTGGGCCTGGTGACACCGCACACTTCAACAACAAAGAGCAAACCAACCTAAATGTCTGAGGTTTAAATAAGACAGGTTCGTCCAAGATCCTCTCTAACGATGTTCTAATCATTTGCACCTGAGCTGGTGCACCTGATTCTAATTTTAGGTATTTGAAGTAGTGATAAATGTCGGGGTGTACTTACTTTTTCCACATGTGAAATTTTCATTTATGTTTATTTAAAATACACAATGGACTACAAAATGTAAATGTAACATGATATTTGTTATATTATATCACCTTTATCTTTCAATATTGTTGAAATGAAGATCAAATAGCTGTATGTTGAAATATGTTGAAAAAGTCAGAACATTACATGGGGTGTACTTACTTTTTCACGTGACTGTATGTGGATACCAAAAGATTTTTAAATTTCAACAATTTTCTTGAAGAAATGGTGCATTATTTGAAAAAAGTGGAAGGGTGATGACAGTATATATACACACACACATGTATTCACACCTTGACTTTTTCTCATTTTGTTGTGTTACAGCCTGAATTTAAAATGGATTAAATTTAAATTTGTCACTGATCTACACAAAATACCCCATAATGACAAAGTGAAAATGTGTTTTTACAAATTTATTGAAAATGAAATACTCGAATGGAGTGTTTGCTTGAATGCTTAAACCACTTGGCGAGCGCTCGGCATTAAACTTGTTAAATAAACACACCCCTGATGTTCTTGAGACCCCACCTTAGATCTACTATAATCTATATACCTCAGAGAGGAATATAGACCCTTCCTGCCCCTCCCGTAGGGAACGGGTGTACTACTATATATAAAATTAACATTTAAATTTAAAGTGAAATGTCGACCCAGCTATTAACTGTCATCCCTGTGTTTCACAGGCAGGGTGATTCATCAATGTCCGTCCGTTCCTTGGATGGACATTGAACTACGCATCCATCTGCTGGCATTAGTTGGTGGACATTACGTGAAGAAATTCTTCATTAAGTGAAGAAATCCTACAATGTCCTACGTGAAGAGTAGGCGATATATCGCCAACAGCATGGCCAAATTACAACTTCCTGCTCTAACCTACAGGGTGCACTGCATCGGTGGCACAGCTGTGCCCCAGCAAATGATGCTACCCGCAGCAATGTGTTGCACATGAAAGAAGATGATCTTCAGAGATCTTCTTCTTCTTCAGAAGATGATCATGAGTGATGCACATGTCATGCTGAAGTCCCTTTCCCCTCCTGGTATGCTTATAACTAACTCCCACCGACCGTCCCCACCCCTTTTCCAAGCACACATTAAATTGCCCTTTCCTCTTCCCGTAACTTACCTCACCATGTTCTTATCGATCGAATCACTTGTGAGAACTTGAAATGAATGGCATTAGCTGGTAAATTTGAGAATTTTTTTTTTTGCCAAATGACAAAATAATTAGTCAAAAGAACACAGTGGAAGACCTTACAAAGAAAAATTTATTTCGTATTTTATGAAGTAAAAATGTGTTTTTTACAATTTAATTACAAAACCTTTTGTGAGGAAAGGTTAGTCAGGAACAATTAAAATTTTAACGCCTATGGTGGTGGCACAAAACAAGTCGTTGGTGAAGTAAAATGCTACTGATACAGTTCGACAAAAAGTGGTTGTTCCATTTGTATTTCAAACCCGTGACACACTTTAAAAAAAAAAAAGAATAAGCTAATATTAATATCAACAGGAGCCAATGGTGATCAAGTGCCATCAGAACGTAAACATGAAGAGCCCATTTCCAAGTGTTGGTCAGCCATTAGCATGGAACCAAGAGAATGAATGCAAACTAGTCCGGTCTGAATCTCAATACCACCAACCGCTTTGAGGAAACGGAAAACCATGTGCAGATTATGGAGTACAGCAGATAAAAGTCCAAGCCTGAGAAACACTGTAGGAAGCGAATGGCAACACAGGAAACCTTCCTCTTGCTCAGCTTCACGCAGCACGTTCCGCATTTGCAATATGTTGTGCATACAGCCAAATGCAGAAACCATGGGATAGATACACTTGGCCCTGAATTCCGTCACGGGCCCAAATAAATTGTGCGCTTTCCATTATCTGTCACACTACCTCAAATGTAATTGGTTTTTTAGAAATCAATTATATAGGAATAAGATATTAGAATACAGCTACAGCAAGTTTTTCACTGCCCATCTGACCTCCACATACTCTATGAACCAAGAAAAATAATAGTCTTTTTCATTATTGAGGCCCAGAGGCAGTGAAATCTACAGAGTAAATCATAATGACCATATCTGCTTTGGTTCACTGTAAATGGTTAGGCAAAACATTGAACAAATTAGTTTTGGCAAATGCCAGCAGCACCCCGAGGCATAAATAAAAGAACAACTAAATCCACATGGAGAAGGAAGAAAAAAGAAAACAATAAAATTCATATGAAACCAGTCCGAGTCGATCCTTGGAAAACTGAGTCAACCCTCTAATGTGTATCCCAAATGCTGCCGCAGCAAAATTGTCAAAGTACAAACTTTCATCCTAAAATCTGCAACTTCAGCTATACGGGCTCAAACATGACTCCATAATACCAATATAAAACAAACTAGAGCAATGCGACTGTGCCGCCAATATGCCTCCGCATAGTCCCACAACGGGTAGGTGCCCTCGTTCACTGTTCTAAAAATAAACAAGTTTGATTTAAACCCCTTCAGCTGTTTTCAAGTATCACATTTTCACCAGCCATGACAGGTTTCACATCGATCGGTGAAGCGGTTTCAGAGAAGGGATTTTTTTAATTATTGGCTTTCAAGCTAATATGACTGCCATACCACATGACATATGACCTTAAAAATGTACTCTGCAGTGCCCCACAAAGGTTGTTAACATCCACAGTACTAGCAGATGGGACAGATGGGCTCCATCCCCAATCCAAAGAAATGGCACACTTTATGCAAATAGTACACGCACTCACTACAGGGGCGGCAGAAAAGGTCATTCTTCTCTGGGATATATAGATTACAGTAGATCTACGGTCAGGCCTCAAGAACATTGGGGGGTGGAGAGGAAGGGATGTATTCTGTTTCCAAGTTTCTTGTGGAGCAAGCACTCCATTCAAAACCGTTGATAAGGAACATATAAAGGAAATGTTCATATAAAGGGGCGCCAATTTTATTCATACAGCTGCATGAATAAGTTAATGTATTTTAACCGATATATGTAGGGTGCCCCTTCATATGAACTTTTCTAGAGCATTACTTGGTCCCTCCGAAGAACACAAGGGTAGTCCAGCATGCACACGTGATTTTTTGAATGTCCCTTATTTTCTATTGTTTGGCATTTTGTAAAAGCTATGGAATGTCCCTTCTTTTCTTTACTTTGCCACATGGCACATACCCTTATATAAAGGGGCATTTTCTCTGCTCCTGGCATTTTCCCCAAGAATAATATTTTTACCTCTGGTGGAGGTGCTCCCACGAAAGGGCACAATAAGCTAATTATAAACGTTAACGCGGCGTTTGTTCAAGGAGGAAACACTCAAGAAATCCTACAATGGTGGGATATTAGTATTAATTTTGTTTTGTAATAACATTAATATTATGGGAGGTGGGATATTAGTATTAATTTTGTTTTGTAATAACATTAATATTATGCTTTTGTTATTAGAAGCGTCCTTGGAAAAATGTCATGATAAAGCTATCTCAACAAAGATATACACCTCAACACACAACCCCATTGGTGGGGAAAACCCCCTTGGCAGAGAAAACACCCTTGGGGAAGGGGAGAAAACACCATTGGGGAAGGGTGGAAATTAATTTGCTACAACCTTCATTGTGTGAAGGCTACAACCTATCCCTGGTGTTGGGCTAGCGGCTAGGGTGCCGGCTTAGGATCCTAGGATCCTGGGTTCGAATCCCGGTCGATTGCTGAATTAACGCCAGGGGGGTTGACTCAGCCTGTCATCCTTCCGAGGTCGGCTAATTGAGTACCAGTTCACTGGTAATTCCCTGTTTGTCGTTAAAGGCGGCAAAAAGGGTTGGCGTCAGGAAGGGCATCCAGCCGTAAAACATTGCTTCAAAAAGGGGACCGAAAAACAACAACAACCACGGTTCCCGAAAAAGGCCAAACCCCGCTTTGCGGGGAAAAATGGCCTCTAAAGGTGGTTTTTATAACCTTCATTGTGTGATCCTTATTCATCCTGTCAGGTTTGGTTGAGATTGGATAAGTAACGACCAAATGTATCACTGTCAAAAATCAGACAGACAGACAGACAGAGACAGACAGACACCAAATTACATATTTTAGTATGACTAGTACACCCGCTCACTACCGGAGCGGCAGGAAGGGGCATTCCTCTTTGCGGTATATAGATTACAGATGATCGATGGTGGGGTCTCAAGAACATTGGGTGTGTGTTCATTTACCAAGTTTCTTGTGGAGAGATCGCCAAGTGGTTTAAGCATTCGAACAAGCACTCCATTCAAAACCATTAAGGAACGGCTGGCTTGGCAAGCGCAAGCTAGCTGCCTGGTAAATGATCACACCCTGGTCTTCCTCCCTTACAGTTTCGTGTTAAACAGCAGGGGCGAGTTTCAAAAGTTCGCTACGAAAAATTCCACGGTAGCGGCAGAAATGGCCATGTTATTAACCCAATATTGTGGGTTATATAGAATACAGTAGATCTAGAATACAGTAGTACAGCAGACAGACAGACACCAAATTGCGTACTTTAGTATGATGATGTCCTATCTGAAAAGGACCCGATTATGTTTGGACTGATTTGGACAAAACTTGGTGGCCCGGTTGGGTGTCTGACAAGGACGATTCGATTTGATTTTGGTGAAGATCTGAATATGTATTCGGATATGAGAGTTATTTAATTTTTAAGTGATTCTTCACCATTGGGAGATAGGGTCAAAAACGCTACATAGCAGGATATCTCAAAAAGTTATGGATGGATTTGGACGAAACTTGGTGGACAGGTTGTGTGTGTGACGAGGAAGAATCGATTCAATTTCTGTGAAGATCCGGATCCTGATCCAGCTAGTAGAATTTATTAAGCGATTCTTCACCATTGAGTGATATGGCCAACCAGGCGGAGGTATGCTCTCTACTGATTGCCGTTCTAGTGTTTGGAATGTAATATTGATTAGATGGCTACAAAGAAGAGCTGGAGCTGACTGAAAATTTGAGAAATCCCTTTTTAAAACCAATAACTGGTAATGTTTGCATGGCCTTGGGGATTATCACCTGATCTCTGATTCAATGGTTTCAAATCTAGGTGTCACTATGGACCCAAGTCTTTTGAATATATTCTGCATGCTCTTTTATATTTCCCCTTGTTGCTCATTTTTTTGTAAATATTATTTTTCTTGTTCATTACGTAAGTAACTGTCCTTTCCCCCTTTTCCTATCACTATGAAACCTTTTATTAACGGTGCACAGTTTCCTTGGACTTTTAATCTTTGATACCGGATTTGGTATCGTAGACCTTTGGTCTTTACTCCAGACACTTAAATCTAAGAACACAGACTCTGACTCGCGATCCATTTCTATTTACGAGAAAAACCCATCCCTCCACCCACATTTTCCAATGTTGCTCTCACAAAAGAGCAAGCAGTCGTAACATCAGCTGCACCTTGCTTCTCATGGTGGTCAACATACCCATTGCAGTTTAGAGTTGATAAAATCCATCGTCATGGATTTTAAAAGATTGCTGATAAGCAAAAGCCAAGCATAAATTGGTTCCTGCTTACATTTCTGACCTATTTGCAACTTGCACCTTGACACCCAAGAATGCTCTAGTCCAAAAAGAGGAATCTCCTGGTGGATCCTCACACTTACACGAATACTTTTTGTGAAGGTATTTTTCCAATATGCTGAACTGTGGAAGTCTCCACTTTTTAAAAATGTGTACAGCCTCAACAATCCCACTTTTTTTTAACTACCAAAACCTTCTTCTTCTTTTTTAGTTACCCTTTTTGAACTTCTTACTTTTGTTATCACTTCCTTCTTTGTATTAAAGCTCTTTGCATTTACTTTGACTTAAAATCGCTAGATAGAAGATCGATTGATCAATCTGTGAAGTATGAATTACTCAGAAAGACATCCTACCTCACAACAACTATCTCAAACATAAAACATGAATGATAAGCTATTTGTCCTGTGGTTCATGTTCATTTCCACATACAGTAAACAATTGCATCACCTTTACAACTAGAGTTTATCTTATGATAAGCACCTTCCTGGAGACACCTTCCACCACCCAGTCTTGAGAAAAAGACACAAGAAGGGTCTTTTCAACTCTTTCTTTGCGATTCCGAGCACGATCCATATTTCCTACTCGGCACGAATGTTGACCGATTCTTGATATTCCCCAACACTGAGAGCGCGAGCAGCAAATTTGATTTGTAAAGATGGTATAACATTTTGTCCAAATAATGCTAAACTGGAAGGTTTATGGAAGTGCCAACAAGGTGATTTGTCTTCTACAGTGTACAGGTATATAATTCAATTGACATAAAATGAAAGTTTAAAAGGCTGTAGAAATTAATTTTTTTCAGAAAACAATTACCTTACTACACTTTGCACATGCGCGATCGGGACAAGATTCCGTACAGTTTGCCAATTTCAGAGCCAAAGTACTACTAAACTGCAGGTTCGTGTTCCAATTCATATTCTAGTGTTCAAATTTGGAATCAAATTCAAATTGGAAAATTGTTGTTCCTCGATCATAGACTGACTGTAGACAGACAATGTGAGCCAATTGCTTAACCCCATTTTGCGCTTCGGGCACGGGGTAATTGTTAAAGCTAACCAATTTGTACCGTCAAAAGATACATTTCTTTTAAATTCTCCCCTGGGCGATTGGAGAGAAAACCGTGCTCTAGGAAAATGTTTCATGCTCTGTTCATTGTTGTTTTAGAGTACAGTGGAAGGTGAAATATTTCTCCTGATCTCTCCTTTTCTTGTCCTGACTGTTTAGAATATAAGACCCGTCGCTTCGCTGACAGAAACACCAATCTTTGCTGCGATGGCCAATCTATGGGGGAAGAAATAAAAAAAGGATTCCTGGGAGATCCTGCTCTACGTGCAGGGATAACCAACGTCACGTGTTGGCATGTGCAGTTTTCACACGCGTGTCCATATATGTGTACCCATAAAAAAAGAAAAAGAAATATATATATATATATATTAAAAAAAAATTGGCCTCACAAACACTCCCGGGAGTTACCCAAATCCACCATCGTTTGATTTATTGAAATCCGTTAATCCTGTTCTCAAGTTACAACACGACAAACAAACAAAACAAACAGACACAGACACGGCTCCTTTTATAATACAGATAGATAATATATTTAGTCACACAGGTTGTTTCTCAAAATTTCTTTAAAGCAATGATAGCTTGGGTTTGCTACCATTAAAATTTTTCTTCTTTTTTTTTTTTTTTTTAAGTGGCATACCCAATTTTGAGGAGACAGGTAAGTACATTATAAACAATACAAGTTATATTTGTTAAGTACACAGCTATTCCCGACGATGTACAGCATGGTGGCCCTTTGCAACATGGTGGCCCTGAGCCCTTTGCTCAGGTGGCCCTTTGCAACAAGCTTGAAATCAACAAGAACACAAAGGCTTTGACAAATTTCAGCAATGGTTTATAGAATGGCCGTCCACATGGAGGGCCGTTGTTTCAGCAAAGTGCAACTCGAGGCTCAAGTAAAACATACTGGCATGTCGAGTAGAAATAAGGCCAATTTGCTTTTAAGTCACATTTATTGGTACACCCGATGAAGGAATACTGCAAGATAATGACAGAGGATTATATGAGTAACAGCCAGAATGCCAATAAAACCACAAAGCAAACTGACACACCACGCATCCGCCAGAGAACGCAATATTGCCTGATTACAAGTATTTTATTTTGAACAAAAATTGACCTTCTTGAAATTACCAGCACAATAATAATCACACAATATATGCAATTAAGGAAACAGACAGGTCTTACAAGGCAAGTATATAGTCATTTAGCAAGACTAATATGATGGATTTAAATAAAGCAAAAGTAATATTTTCAAGTTTTATATTAATTTATTTTCCACTAACTATTCCCTCACCACCCCCATCCTTCAAACTCTATTTTCCCCTTCTGTAACAAAAAAAAATTAAAAAGAAAAAAAACTGCTTTTCAATAATGCAATTGAAAATCAAGTTTGTTTTCTTACCTCTGCCACCGTAGGTGGACGGAGGTTACGTTTTCGCCCCCGTCTGTCTGTCTTTGAGCAGTGTGACTCAAAAGGTGAGATGGATTTGGCCAAAACTTGGTGGACAGGTTGGGTGTGTGACAAGGATGAATCGATTCGATTTTGGTAAAGATCCGAATCCTATTCCAGCCTATCAGTGGGATCCAAAACATAAACTGTTCAACCTGGTGGAGGTGTTGCGCTACCGAGTACCATTCTAGGTAGCTCTGCATTACTAGGTTTAGGTAGCTCAGTATTCAACTGAACAGGTTTAAAAAAACAATGACATTTCATCAACCACAGAATAAATTGTGCAATCAAGAAATGAACAACCCAGAATTTTCAATATTCATTATTATTATTATTATTATTATTATTATATTATATTATACAAGGCAAAAGGCTTTTTCATTTCGACCAAAATGTAAATAAAATCATGTCGGCTGCTTTATCTCCATGTAATTTTCTCCCAAAGTGGGTAAACTGGAGAAACAATTTCCCCCAGGTACAATTAATTTTCACACCCAAGAAGGGTATCACGATCAAGAAGTTCTGATGCAAAAAGGAAACAGAAGCGCATACTGTATGTACATAAACGTTCAAACCCCTTGTCGATTGCGTTTTTTTTCACAACATTTTCATCTCCAGGATATAGATAGAGTTCATCAAAACAAGATCTTAGAGAAAAGGCACTTGTGCCCATCTCACCTGTGCCACGTCTCCAAATCAATAATACACCTTTTGTGATCCAAAATTGAAACACCTATCGCAGTCAACTAGAAATGCATAACGCACAAGCTTACAGCACCTGGTCCCACAGGTGTACATTCAGACAGACCCAAGCTGTTTGTATACGGTATATTTTTGCAACCTCCAAATATTTCTCTAATTATCTTTTGAACTGTTTGACTCTTCTTACATCGACAACTCTTCCCAGCAAATTATTATACATTACACTCAAAAGTTAAAAGAATCAAATAATCCTGCCTTTGCCCTTATCTTAAAATCAATCCCCTGCCAAATAATCTTCCTTCAAAAAAAAAAAAAAATTACTTGCAAACAATTGCTCGGTCACTCCCTTAAAATAATTTGAACACTTTTATCATACATTTCCTCTTTTTTACTGTTAAAAAGCCCTATTCAAATTTTCCCTTATGCTAAGAACCCTCTGTCCTTGTATCCATCTTGGGTCGAATTCCCTCTTCGGCAGCTCATCCTCCTTAGAACAAGGTTCACAAAACTGAACTCGATATTCAAACGACACAAACACGCAAACTTTGCCCTATCATGGAGTGTGGCGATGCTACTCCATATGGAGGCATCTCAATGGTACTCGTTGAGGTAGTATGCCATAAGATAAGTAGGGGGGGTGGGGAGGGTGGGAAGGGTAACTGGGGTCGCGGCAGTGTGGGGAGGGCAGAGAGGGGAGGAGCTCGTGGTAGTACACCATATGGGGTAATGGGGTCGAGGTAGTACACCATATGGGCCAATGGGGTCGTGGCAGTACACCATTTGGGGGAATGGGGTCATGGTAGTGCACCATATGGGAGGACTGTGTCGTGGTAGTACGCCATATGCCGTAATGCAGTCGGGGTAGTGCACAATATGGGGTAATGGGGTCGTGGTAGTACGCCATTTGGGGGAATGGGGTCATGGTAGTACACCATATGGGGGGGACTGTGTCGTGGTAGTACGCCATATGCCGTAATGGCGTCGTGGTAGTACGCCATATGGGGGAATGGGGTCGTGGTAGTACGCCACATGGGGGAATGGTAGTCTGCCATTTGGGGTGACGAGGTCATGGTAGTATGCCATTTGGGGTAATGGGGTCGTGGTAGTATACCATATGGGGTAATGGGGTCGTGGTAGTATACAGAAAGGGGTAGGTCGTGGTAGTATACAGAAAGGGGTAGGTCGTGGTAGTATGCCATATGGGGTAATGGGGTCATGGTAGTACGCCATATGGGGTCATGGTAGTACGCCATATGGGGTAATGGGGTCGTGGTAGTATGCCATATGGGGTAATGGTAGTATGCCATATGGGGTAATGGGGTCGTGGTAGTATGCCATATGGGGTAATGGGGTCATGGTAGTATGCCATATGGGGTAATGGTAGTATGCCATATAGGGTAATGGGGTCATGGTAGTATGCCATATGGGGTAATGGGGTCGTGGTAGTACACCATATGGGGTAATGGGGTCATGGTAGTACGCCATATGGGGTCGTGGTCGTATGCCATATGGGGTAATGGGGTCGTCGTAGTATGCCATATGGGTTAATGGGGTCGTGGTAGTATGCCACATGGGGTAATGGTAGTATGCCATATGGGGTAATGGGGTCATGGTAGTACGCCATATGAGGTAATGGGGTCGTGGTAGTACACCATATGGGGTAATGGGGTCGTGGTAGTACGCCATATGGGGTAATGGGGTCATGGTAGTACGCCATATGGGGTCATGGTAGTACGCCATATAGGGTCATGGTAGTACGCCATATAGGGTCATGGGGTCATGGTAGTACGCCATATGGGGTAATGGGGTCGTGGTAGTACGCCATATGGGGTAATGGGGTCATGGTAGTACGTCATATGGGGTAATGGTAGTATGCCATATAGGGTAATGGGGTCATGGTAGTACGCCATATGGGGTAATGGGGTCGTGGTAGTACGCCATATGGGGTAATGGGGTCGTGGTACTGGTAGTACGCCATATATATTTGAGTGTGACAGTGTGTTGTTGGAGCGTGAGCGTCACATCGATTTGGAATTTTGATCGAGTGTGAACTTGATATTTGAGGGTGACATCGATTCCATCTACAATTATCGAAAAATGTTTTTTACTGAAACACTCACTGCAATATTTCCCGTCAGTAAAATAATCCCTGAAGTACCATTTATTCTTTCCACTACCGACAACCATACTTCCTGTTTCCTTTCCTCCTTGAAATTCCATCTGTCACTAACATCCCCTTGAAACAACCAAAATGTTCGGCAACTGAAAAAGATCATTTTTCTCACCCTCTGGAATTTGTATAATCTGCATATTTACAAATTTAAAACTCCTCGTAAACCAACGATGAATGATCCTTCGGTTCCTCTTCTTCTTCACCGGTGGGTATCACCTCCGATGTGTTCCTTGTTTATCAAAGGTTTTCGGAAAATCGAGACGAACGAAGCGCCTCACACGACCGCCGACTCCAGATACCTCGTCAACCAAACAAACCACACGAGGATTCTATAAAGTATAAATCCGTGCATCACGTGATCGTAATATGGTTTGTAAACGCCGCTTCGCGCTCACCAAGTCCATGATTTATTGATTACGGTTTGGAATAATTTCCTTACAAAGGCAATTGAACTTACAGGCCTATCAATTCCTGCCTCGTCCCTTGTGTTCAGGTCACTGTATCACTCACCACAACACAACGAATTGAACAAAATGCCTCGAAAACGACATTATTCCAAGGTTTGTTTGTTTTTCTCTCATCTATCATTTTATAATAACGGCACCGGGAAGAAATACGGAGGAAAAACCTCAGGAGAACATCGACTGGAAAAATAAAGATTAGCATTACATGCCGACCGAGTTAATGGGCGCAGAACACGTGCAAACGGGACTCAAAATGAAGCACAAGGTGCCGTACCTGGTCCAGCAAGCGCAGAATAACCATTTCGCAGCGCGGCGAGCCGGCGCACCGGCCCGCCATGAAAGCCCTCAGCAAAGCGCGTCGCCATTGGCCGAGAGCTCCGCAAGCTGCTCTGCTATTGGTCAATCGCCTCATCCGCCAGGCACGTCTGTTTGGACTCTGTCAATGTATCAATTGGTGTTCGGTTGTGGGGTTTTCGTTCGGTTCACCACTTGCTCTGTAAATAATTGCGTTTCCGGTGATTGATTGATCGGTTTATACGATGCAAGAAAGAAAAACTTTCGTTTTGGAGGCTAATTTATTTCGCAATCAAAACTTATATTTTTGGGGAAATATTTGCTCTGGTTAAGTTCCTCTCCTCAATCACAGTCCATAGATTCAAAAAACTTCAATGATGTTTTATTTTGAGGATTGGACATGCACTATCTTGCTGCAGATCAAACACCTGAAGCATACAGTGCATTCAGAAAGTATTCAGACCCCTTCACTTTTTTCACATTTTGTTATGTTGCAGCCTTATGCTGAAATCGTTTAAATTCATTTTTTCCCTCATCAATCTACACTCAATACCCCGGAATGACAAAGAGAAAACAGGATTTTAGAAAGTTTTGCAAATTTATTAAAAAGAAAAAACTGAAATATCACATCGACATAAGTATTCATACCCTTTGCTATGACACTTGAAATTTAGCTCAGGTGCCTCCCATTTCTCTTGATCATCTTTGAGATGTTTCTACACCTTGATTGGAGTCCACCTGTGGTAAATTCAATTGATTGGACATGATTTGGAAAGGCACACACCTGTCTATATAAGGTCTCACAACTGACAATGCATATCGGAGCAAAAACCAAGCCATGAGGTCGAAGTAACTGCCTGCAGAGCTCAGAGACAGGATTGTGTCGAGGCACAGATCTGGGGAAGCCGACAAAAAAATCTCTGCTGCATTGAAGGTTCCCAAGAGCACAGTGGCCTCCATAATTCTTAAATGGAAGAAGTTTGGAACAACCAGGACTCTTCCTAGAGCTGGCCACCGGCCAAACTGAGCAATCGGGGGAGAAGGGCCTTGGTAAGAGAGGTGACCAAGAACCCAATGGTCACTTTGGCTGAGCTCCAGAGATCCTGTGTGGAGATGGGAGAAACTTCCAGAAGGACAACCATCACTGCAACACTCCACCGATCTGGGCTTTATGGCAGAGTGGCCAGACGGAAGCCTCTCCTCGGTGAAAGACACATGAAAGCCGCTTGGAGTTTGCAAAAAAGCACCTAAAGGACACTGACTGTGAGAAACAAGATTCTGTTGGCCTATCAATGTGGGTACATTTCACTGAGGAGAGGCTTCCGTCTGGCCACTCTGCCATAAAGCCCAGATCGGTGGAGTGGTGCAGTGATGGTTGTCCTTCTGGAAGTATCTCCCATCTCCACACAGGATCTATGGAGCTCAGCCAGAGTGACCATTGGGTTCTTGGTCACCTCTCTTACCAATGCCCTTCTCCCCCGATTGCTCAGTTTGGCCAGGCGGCCAGCTTTAGTAAGAGTCCTGGTTGTTCCAAACTTCTTCCATTTAAGAATTATGGAGGCCACTGTGCTCTTGGGAACTTTCAATGCAACAGACATTTTTTGGAGGCTTCCCCAGATCTGTGCCTTGACACAATCCTGTCTCTGAGCTCTGCAGGCAGTTCCTTCGACCTCATGGCTTGGTTTTTGCTCTGATATGCATTGTCAGCTGTGAGACGTTATATAGACAGGTGTGTGCCTTTCCAGATCATGTCCAATCAATTGAATTTACCACAGGTGGACTCCAATCAAGGTGTAGAAACATCTCAAAGATGATCAAGAGAAATGGGAGGCACCTGAGCTAAATTTTAAGTGTCATAGCAAAGGGTATGAATACTTATGTCAATGTGATATTTCAGTTTTTTCTTTTTAATAAATTTGCAAAACTTTCTAAAATCCTGTTTTCTCTTTGTCATTATGGGGTATTGAGTGTCGATTGATGAGGGAAAAAATGAATTTAAACGATTTCAGCATCAGGCTGCAACATAACAAAATGTGAAAAAGTGAAGGGGTCTGAATACTTTCTGAATGCACTGTCGATGCACCCTTGCTGTGCTTACCTGCTTTCATCTCAGGTAAACAACAATACAATATACCTGGAATTAATAATGATAACAACAATATATATATACAAAGAGCAATCAAACATTGCAGACCCTTGCCGGGACTTGTGGTGTTTGTGTGGTTTTTAGTACGTATTTTAGAGACGTACTGGTACTCACATTCTAACTGCACATACTTTAGAGACGTACTCACATTCTAACTGTACATACTTTAGAGACGTACTCACATTCTAACTGTACATACTTTATAAACGTACTCACATTCTAGCTATACATACTTTATAGACGTACTCACATTCTAATCTATCTTCTATATATATAAAATAAAGTTTTTGTTTGTTTGTTTGTTTGTCTGCACGAGCTAATCTCCTGAACGGTGAAAGATAGGAGGAAACCTCTGAAACCAAAAAATGTCGGGACGGGCCCCGGGAAGGTTATAGGCTCGGTGGCGAGGCCAGTCGAGGCCACCTCGGCCGGGCTGGGCGCATTTCGCAATTAAAAGCTGAGTTGAATTATAGTAGTCAATCTTCTAAGGCCGCAAGTAAAAGCTGAAGTATAGTAGTAAATTCATTGAAAAAGAACCCGGGCAACACCGGGTGCATTCAGCTAGTTGAACATACTTTCTAGATGTACTCACAGTCTCATTGCACATACTTTATAGATGTACTCACATTCTAATTGTGCATACTTTATGGACGTACTCATATTCTCATTGTACATACTTTATAGACGTATTCACATTCTAATTGTACATACTTTATAGACGTACTCACATTCTAATTGTATATACTTTATAGATGCACTCACATTCTAGTTGTACATACTTTATAGATGTACTCACATTCTAATTGTGCGTACTGTTACGTTTGTGGGGGGGGAGGGGCGGGAAGGTAATGAAATACCTTCGTCCAGGTAGAATTGTGTAGGTCGCGGCTCAGTATGCCGTGTAGAAACCTTGATGTAACTATTTAGGGCCGGATGTCCACGTAAAAGTATATTTGTCTCCATGTGAGGGACTAATTATGCTATGCTAATTAGTTAGGGTATAAGGGTAGATTCCCTGTGTGTAGTTGCCTCTGTGGTTTTCCCTTCGTTCCTTAAAGCACACTTGACCAGCCATGCACTCGGCACATAATTACGAACAACATAATCGCGACGATTCCCCGACGCGGCTACACCACCGAGCCAAATATGCCCGATGGGCAACGGGTGTGGCCGTGAGGCCTCGCCCCGAAGAAGAATTGTTGGAGCGATGCGATGGCGTGGCACGATTGGTGAGAGTGTGACGTCATCAAAGAACGTTTTTTTTTTGTTTTGTTTTTTATACAAGATCAAGGCTCGTGAAAGAGCGTACTGTTACGTTTGGAGTGATGATGATGATTAATCACACAAAAAGTCAAACCGACACAAACCGACACATAAAAGACAAAATAAGGGGAGCGGTTGACAATGATGGGGATAGAGAGTGAAGGACACAAACACAACATTTGAGAGCAGGGACATCGAGAGAACTGTTGGAGGGAGAGGGCTTGGGGGGAGGTGGGAGAGGTATAAAACATATGGACACTGCAAGGACTTCCAGGAAAGAAGTTGGAATTTCGAAAAAATGTATCTGGGGTGAATTAGCGGAGGTAGAAAAGATCAAGGTTTTGGATGGGGGAAGATAAGAGATGGTGGTGAACAGCTGTTTTAAAGACCTGGAGGGAGGAATGGGATTGAAGGGAGTGGGGGGGTTTGTTCCAGACGTGGGAGAAAAGGGGAATGGAAGAGTGAAGGTGAGCAGAGAGCCTAGATTTTGGCAGTTTAACCATAAGAGGCTTGCTGGCAGATCTTTTGCGACCTGTAGGAATATTTGGGGGACAGAGCACAGAGAGAGTTGGGGGAGCAAGGCCAGAGAGGAGTCGGTAGAAGACAGAAAGACCACCAACCTGCCTGCGGTGAGTGAGTGAAAGGCCCTCGGAGTTAGCTTCATCGCAGGAGATTCCAATGATTCTGAAAGCTTTGGCTTCAACAGCGTGAAGCCGAGCTAGGTGTGAGGCAGGAGCACCGGCCCAGAGGGGGGAACAGTATTCCATTGAGCTGCAGATGAAAGCCTTGTATGTGGTGAGGAGCTCAGGTGTGCCAAGGAAGAGCTTCGTGTGACGGAGGATGCCCAGTCGGCGACTGGCTTTGGAGGCCAGCTTGGAAATGTGGTTTTCCAAAGAAAGATCATGGCAGATAGTGAGACCCAAAAGCTTGAGCGACAGAACTTCTTGGAGAGGATTGTTGAGAAAGTAGATGGGAGGGTTTCCGAGTCGGTCTTTTCGGAGAGACATAGTAAGAGTGTGAGATTTGTCAGGATTGAAAGACATGTTCCACTTGTTTGACCAGTCTGTGATTTTGTCCAGGTCTTCAGAGAGTGAGGAGGCTGCAGGCTGCCGATCTGAGGGATGAGGAATGGAGCGGCAGAGAGTGGAGTCATCAGCAAAGAGATAGAGGGGATTTTCCAGAGAGTCGGAGAGATCATTGATGAAGACCAGAAAAAGCACAGGGCCCAGAACACTACCTTGGGGAACTCCAGCCATAACAGGAAGGGGCGATGAGAGAAATCCATTCAGGGCGACACGTTGACTACGACCAGAGAGGAAGTCCGCAAGCCAAGCATGAAGATTTCCATGGATACCATAGGAGGAGAGTTTGGTGAGCAGAGCTGGGTGCCAGACCGTATCGAAGGCATGTGATATGTCAAATTTGACGTGATATGTCAAACGTTCCAGCAGGAGGGACAAAAAGGCAGAGCACCGCCATTTTCCCTCTCTTGGTTCGGGGTTTCATAACAAGCAGTCGCAATTACTCTCTCTTGTGCTGGGTTTTATTACTGGCGGACGCACATTTACCCTACTCTGTCCTGGCCTTCATTGCGAGCGGATGCATCCTTCTCTTTCCTCTCCTTGGTGTTGGCTCGTGACGGCTGCATTTCGTGCCGTGTGCACCTGGGAAGTTCGGGACGGACGGAGCTTAGTGCAGTCGAGCGAGTAGGACATGGGAGGAGCTCGGGCCTGTTCGCTTCGTGTCGGTGGCTGGCGGTGAACGCGATTTCGCGTTCGCAGGGACGCAGGACATTTGACGACCCCGGACAGTCAAGGAGACCAGAACGGAGTCCCAGCTAACATTACACACATTTTTACTTTCGTTATTTTATCATCACCTTGTGTGTAATTGTGTCTGATGGAGGATCCTCAATATAGGAATTTTAGTTTTACCGCACATTCTTTGTTATCCTGGCATTGCTTTCATTAAATCATTATTTGTTGCATTTTACATTCCTTGTGATATGAAAAGTCGACATGAAGCCAGTTGTTCGCCTGAAACACATTACTGTCTGGTGGGGGCGGTCCCTGTGGAGATTGGCGTTGTTGCATATATAACCTGCTGTGAGAGTGGTAGACGGTTATACTCGTTTCCATGATTCTATGAGAGCTAGGTACGGATTTGCTGCTTCGTAGTAGTTGCTTCATTTAAAATCTATTGCAATGTTTTCCTTGTGTCATGTAGACTAATGTTATGCTTATGGTGTTATGTTTTTAGATGCACCAGGTCGATTGCATTAAAGCCTCCTTTCTTTCACGAGGTCTCTGGCTCTAATTTTACAACAATTTAATGCAATCTTCCTTCCTTGAGACGACCTCTGAAGGATGGAGAAGCTGATCCGCCTAGAGCAATTCTTGGGAGATCCGAATGCACCTGATGCCGCTGCTCAGCTGAATCATTGGTTAAACTCTCTTCGACATTTTTACGGAACTGGTCCCGGAGATTACAGAGGCACAGAAACGCAACGTATTGTCTAGCAATGTCTCTCATGTCATCTATAGATACATCGCTTGATGCCCGACGTACGACGAAGCAGTGGCTACCTTGAAAGCATTCTTCATAAAACTGCGTAGCACCATTTATGTAAGGCACTTGCTGGCGACGCGCAGGCTGGACAGCTCAGAGTCCATGCATCAGTATGGCCAGGCTTTACAACAGCTGGCTCAGGATTGCGCTATTCAGGACAGCACGGCTCTGCAGTACACGGATGATCTGCTCCGTGACGCATTTATTACCGGTCTGCAGTCTTCTGCCATCAGACAATGCTTGCTCGAGAAAGAGACGCTAACCTACCAAATGGCCTTCGACCAGGCTCGGGTTCTACAGTCGGCTCCAGCCATATCCAACACTTATGGTCGACCCTTCACGGCTGCTCGTACTACTGCTCACAACACGACTCGTACGCACAGTCACGGCGACCCAGAAGCTGATGCCGGGCAAGCGCCTGCTCGAGCGGCCACTCAACGCGCAGTACGTGAGAAGAGCTCTGATGAGGAAGTGAACGATCCCCGTACAGCTCGCCCGCTGGTCCGCCCAGCAAATGCTTTTTCTGCGGCAATCGTCGCCACCCTCGCGCGAGTTACCCCACCAGGGAATCGGTGTGCCATGATTGCGGGAAGCACGGTCATCTTGCTAAATTATGTCACGCACCCAAGGCTAAACACGTGATGCTCGCTGGCGCGCGCTTGTCGACGGGAACCCAGCGAGCTCCGAGCAGCCTTGCTTGTGCCTTGGTGCCAGTCAAAATCAACGGACAGATGGTGGAAGCGTTGGTTGATACGGGGAGCGATCGGAGTTACATCAGCCCTCGTCTCGTGGAGCGATTCGGGTGGACTCCCGCCGCCTCGACTCAGCACGTGTACATGGCCTCGGGAGCCCTATGGCAGCGGGCGCGCGGAGTGTGTGTGGTTGAGCTGGTTGCTAAAGATGTTGCTTACCGTGATGTTAAGTTGCTTGTGCTCCCTAACCTCTGCTCTGACATCCTCCTGGGTCACGATTTTTTGAATCGGCACAAATGTTTTGAGATGCAGTTCGGCGGCACTCACACGCTATCCGTGCGCTCAGAGCTGGGCCCTGTTTGCACCCTTGTCGAGATAGCTGTCGAAACGCCTCGACTATTCCCGAGCTTGACTGCTAATTGTCATCCGGTTGCCGTGAAATCTAGAAGGTATTCCCAGCCGGATGCTATCTTCATAGCCGCTGAAATTAAACGCCTTTTGTACGAAGGCATTATCGAACACAGCCGGTCGCCTTGGTGCGCACAAGTCCTGGTCGTCGACACCCTGACCCATAGGAAACACATGTTCATTGACTACTCCTAAACTATTAACTGGTTCACCCAGCTCAATGCGTATCCTTTACCCAAAATGGAGGACACGGTGCGAGCGGTATCTAAGTATAGAGTCTTCAGTACGCTAGACCTAAAAAGCGCATATCATCAGATTTCGATATGCGCTGCCGCCGATCGACCTTACAGGGCTTTCAAGTCAGGCCAGCGGTTGTATCAAGTCCATATAATCCCGTTCGGAGTTACGAATGGAGTGGCGTGTTTCCAGAGGGATATAGATGAGGTTTTGGCAAAAGAACAAGTGAAAGATGTATTCGGCTACGTTGATAACGTGACCGTTGGCAGCTGGAATCAAACAGACCATGACTCGAACTTGCGTCGGTTCTTGGAAGTGGCTCGTAAATACCGACTGACCTTCAATGAATCGAAATGTAGCTATTCTGTGAGTACCATAAATCTGTTGGGGTACACGGTGTCTGGAGGGGAGATAAGGCCCGATCCCGCGCACCTCCAGGCCCTACACGACCTTGCCCCTCCCATTGACCGTGCGACTTTAAGACGCACAATGGGATTATTTGCCCATTACAGCATGTGGGTCTCACGCTTCTCAGAGAAGATAAGGCCGCTTGTGGAATGCAAAACATTCCCCATGACCTTGGCCGCGCTGACGGCATTTCAACAAATAAAGGGAGACGCCACCAGCTCGGTCATAACTTCAATCGATGAGACAATTCCTTTCATGATTGAAACGGATGCGTCCGATTGCACAATCGCAGCGACTCTGAGTCAGGGAGGCTGACCAGTAGCATTCTTCTCACGGACTCTAACTGATAGCAAGCGACGCCACTCCTCTATCGAAAAGGAGGCGTATGCCATGGTTGAATCAATCCACCGATGGAGGCATCTCCTTCTTGGACAACGCTTTATAGTCATAACTGATCAACCATTTGTTTCATTCATGTATGACAGGAAGCATTCTCAAAAGATAAAGAACGAGAAGATTGCTCGTTGGTGCATAGAACTGGCTGACTATCGTTTTGAAATTAAGTACAGGCCGGGTATGCTCAACCTCGCTGCTGATGTGCTATCATGGCCCATCTGCGCGGGGATGACCCTTTGGGGACCTGCGTAATATCCACGCGGCGCTCTGTCACCCGGGCGTGACACGGATGGTTCACTTTGTTAGGAATAATAACTTACCTTTCTCTGTGGAGGAGATACGACAGTTATGCAAGACCTGCAGGGTTTGCGCGGAACTAAAACCGAGTTTCTACCAGCCGGCGGTGGTACCCTCATACATGCCGGTAAACCATGGGAGCACCTGAATGTCGATTTCAAGGGGCCTCTGCCCGGCAATCGGTACATGCTGACGATAGTGGACAGGTACTCGCGATTCCCATTCGCATTTCCATGTGCTGACGTGTCTGCCCTAACAGTGATCCGTTGCTTTATGCAGCTGTTCCTGATGTTCGGATATCTTGCTTTCATACACAGTAACCATGGGACTGCTTTTATGTCTCGGGAGCTTAAGCAGTTTCTCCTTGAATGTGGCATCGCCTCTGGTCATACCACCGCCTATAACCCCCGAGGGAACGGACAAATCGAAAAAGACAACGGTGTTATCTGGAGGGCGGTCACGATGGCTTTGCGGACCCGCAGCTTAGCCCCGACCATGTGGGAACGGGTGCTCCCGGAGGCATTGCACGCGATCCGTTCCCTGTTGTGCACCTCCACTAATTCCACTCCTCATGAGAGACTCTTCCGATACCAACGTCGCGGTTATAGTGCTCATCCCTTACCCTCGTGGCTAGCCTGGACCCGCACTTCTAAAACACATGGTTCGTCAAAGCAAATATGAGCCTGCTGACCGGGTAGACATACTGGAAGCAAATCGGCAATATGTGCATGTTTGATTGACCGACGGCAGGCAAACTACGGTGCCACTGCGTCACCCAGCACCTTGTGGTGAAATGGACGAAACGGAAGCTGACTCGACTACCCCTGTCTTGCCCGACTCGAGCCCTGCCAAGGCTACGGGAGGTGACGCTGCCTCGCCAAACGAAATCATGTCTCCCTTGCCTCCAGCTGTGGACTCGCCCGGTTCCGATAGGAGATCGCCGGGTGATGGCGAGCGGTTTATGCCCAGCGCCAGGGGCTTTGGGGACGATGGTGTGTATCGCACTCGCGGCGGTCGACTGTGTCAACCTCCGACTCGCTTCGGTTTTGATTATTCCTATTAGTGGTATTCTTAAGACAGGGAGAATGATATGAAAAGTCGACATAAAGCCAGTTGTTGGCCTGATACACATTACTGTCTGGGGGGGGGGGGAGGGGGGGGGGGAGAGGCGGTCCCTGTAGAGATGGGCGTTGTTGCATATGTAACCTTCTGTGAGAGTGTTAGACAGTTATACTCATTTCCATGATTCTATGAGAGCTCGGTAAGGATTTGCTGCTGAGGAGTAGTTGCTTCATTTAAAATGTATTGCAATGTTTTTATTGTATCATGCAGACTAATGGTATGCTTATGGTGTTATGTTTTTAGATGCACGAGGTCGATTGCATTAAAGCCTCCTTTCTTTCATGAGGTCTCTGGCTCTAATTTTACAACACCTTGTCTGTCCTGTTTATTTGTTGGTGGTTCGGAAAAACCCCCGTGCCGCGTCCGTCCGTTCAGGTAAGCTCTCGCTGCCCTCCACTATCCCCGCGCGTGTCACTACCGCCATAGTACAACATTTGAGAGCAGGGACATCGGGAGATCTGTGGGAGGGAGAGGGCTTGGGGGGAGGCAGCGGCACGGGAAGGAGGGGTGGGGTGGGAGAGGTATAAAACACATGGACACTGCTAGGACTTCCAGGAAAGAAGTCGTAATTTCAAAAAAGTGCATCTGGGGTGAATTAACGGGGATAGAAAAGATCAAGGTTTTGGATGGGGGAAGCCAAGAGATGGTGGTGAACAGCTGTTTTAAAGACCTGGAGGGAGGAGTGGGATTGAATAGAGTGAGGAAGTTTGTTCCACAGGTGAGAGAAAAGAGGAATGAAAGAGTGAACGTGAATAGAGAGTCTTGATTTTGGCAGTTTAACCATAACAGGGTTGCAGGCAGATATTGTGCAACCTGTAGGAATATTTGGGGGACAGAGCACAGACAGAGCTGGGGGAGCTAGGCCGGAGAGGAGTCGGTAGAAGACAGAAAGACAACCAATCTGCCTGCGGTGAGTGAGTGAAAGGCCCTCGGAGTTAGCTTTATCGCAAGAGATTCCAATGATTTTGAAGGCATTGGTTTCAACAGCGTGAAGCCGAGCTAGGTGTGAGGAAGGAACACCAGCCCAGAGGGGAGAACAGTTTTCCATTGAGCTGCGGATGAAAGCCTTGTATGTGGTGAGGAGCTCAGGTTTGCCAAGGAAGGACTTCGCATGACGGATGATGCCCATTCGGCGACTGGCTTTGGAGGCCAGCTTGGAAATGTGGTTTTCCCAGGAAAGATCATGGCAGATAGTGAGACCCAAAAGCTTGAGTGACAGAACTTCTTGGAGAGAATTGTTCAGAAAGTAGATGGGAGGGTTGTCCAGTTCGTATTTTCGGAGAGACATCGTGAGAGTGTGAGATTTGTCAGGATTGAAAGGCATGTTCCACTTGTTTGACCAGTCTGTGATTTTGTCCAGGTCTGCAGAGAGTGAGGAGGCTGCAGACTGCCGATCTGAGGGATGAGGTATGGAGCAGCAGAGAGTGGAGTCATCAGCAAAGAGATAGAGAGGATTTTCCAGAGAGTCAGAGAGATCATTGATGAAGACCAGAAAAAGTACAAGGCCCAGAACACTGCCTTGGGGAACTCCAGCCTGAACAGGAAGCGGAGATGAGAGAAATCCATTCAGGGCCACACGTTGACTCCAACCAGAGAGGAAGTCTGCAAGCCATGCGTGGAGATTTCCATGGATACCATAGGAGGAGAGTTTGGAGAGCAGAGCGGGGTGCCAGACCGTATCGAAGGCACGTGATATGTCAAGGGAGACAGCTCTGAAGTGTTCATTAGAAGTGTTCATGACAAGTGTTCCTAGAAGTGTTCATTTGCTTTGTACCGTGTACCCCCCTGCGCCCCCCCGCACCCCACTCTTCTGTTATTGTGCTTGTGTACTTCCCTCTCTCCCCCTCTTGTCTCCCACTCCCTTCATTGCATGTTTTGTGTGTCTGTGCATGTTTTCATGTTCAATGTGTTAGCTCTTACACGAGCCTCGATTCTGTGTGCAAAAATTTTTTAAAAGACCACTTCGCATTGATTCTGAAGTTGTACCACCACATCTCTTTTGAATCAGAAACACGAGAAATTCCCACACCAACTAGGCCAGTTGGTCAAAGGTAGTTGTAAGTCAGTTCAGGGAAAATGCACAAACCCTTCTACCTGGTGCACATGATGCCCAAAAGGTGATGAGTCCTTTTGGTATGTCCCACCTACCAAATCAGGAAGAATCTGTTTCTGTCTCTCGTCATCACCCTGTTCAGCCTGCATGGCTCAGAAAGTGTCCTCAGCATTTGGAGGATTTTGTCTGTTAACTTCAGCCATTTAGAGGGAGAGGAAGTGTGTTGTATGTAGATTAGTGTTTGATATATGCTTGAGCGCCACCTGCCGAGCTGTTTAGGGCGAAGAATATAGAATACTGACCACACACTATCCCTTGACCAAACCCTCTCACAGACATCACAATCAGCACAGATGTACACAATCACCCATCCATACTCAAGTTACCCACAATTCCTGCCAGTATCCATCTCCAATGTATTATATAGGTACCTATCGAATTAAAATTTAAACTTATCTGCTATTTCTGTTGCAACTACCCTTTCAGAGAGACCATTCCATCATTAATTACTTTGAGTGAAAGACCCCTGCCTTACTTCCATCTTAACGCTCCGCCTCTTTACTCTCAGGCTATGGCACCTGGTCCGATCACTGTCTATTCTGCTGAATAACTCAACTCTTCTCTACTTATTTTGTCTCAACCTTGTATTATGTTAAACATGTCTATCAAAGCCTCCCTTAACCTCCTTCTTTGTGATGAAATAGCACATTACCATCCACAGAAGATGGCGGCGAGGTAGAGGTGGCCTGGGACGGAGAGGACCAAGGGCTGCATCAAATACATCCGTTTAGAAGGCAGTGAAGACCGACCCGAAAACGGCAGCGAGATGATGAGACAAGATGCGCATGAGGTGCCCGGTATCACCCTGTTCAACGTTTGTGAATTGGCCTGGCCCCGCAGCTTGTTGGGACTTGTAGACCCCGTGCTGCCGGGTGGGAAGGCCAAAGCTTTGGCGAACTCCATCTTGCAAAGTTTTCACCGTTGAGGATGAGAGACTGAGGTTTGTGCGATCAAAGACCATGTCAAATACAACGGCTTTGATGGGAATGAGAACCGAGCTGTGCACTGCAGCTTTGGTGAAGCAGATGGCTGTGCACATTGCGCCCAGTCATATGGATTGTTTGGGACGCGGCCTGGCCTTGCAGCTTGTTGAGTTTTACCGACCCCATCATGATGAGAATGAAAACCCGAGCTTTGGTCACTCAAGTTATGCCTGCATGGGACCAAGCTTCGTAGGATCCAGGATCGTGCTCAATACAACAGCTTAGACGGCAGTGAGAACCAAGCTGGGGGTGACAGCTTTGGTGGGGGCGCGTGTGGTTTGTAGTTGCGCCGATCCACATGGATTTGGAACGTGGCCTGGTGAACTTGGCCTTGCCTTGCGACTTGCTGGGTTTTTCCGACTCTATCCCATCAGGTCGGGATGAGACCGAGATCGGGTTACCCGGAGGAACACGAACACACACACACACACACACACACACACAAACACACTTCAAAAATGAGGTCAAGAGATCTTGGAAGCTGAAGTGGATCGAAATTGTACCAGTGATAATTTGACCAACAGGAATGATGAAGAAGAACCGCACTGATGTTTTTTGAAAACCTTCCCCGGGAATATTACCACAAATGAACTACAACTGGAGGCAATCCAGGGTTCGGTGACTATCCTGAAAAGAGCCCTTGGAACAAAACTCTGAAAATGTTGAACAGCTTGGTCCATGAACCATGATCCCTTCCCGAAGTGGAGACGGATACTCTGGGTCATGGGAGGACTCCCTTCCATCTCCTGAAACCTGCAAATGGAGACAACACACATGCACGCACACACACCTCACATAGACTAGACGGATTTATGGAAAAAGGCCATGTACAAGCTTCTAGGTGCATTTTGGGGTGAAAGTTGTAAAGTTAAAGTAAAAGAGCTGCATGTATATACATGATATATAAATGCTTGTTCAAAGAAATTGTCCAAAAATGGCAATTTGGCGGCCATTTTGTTTATGCTAATTAGAAGGTCAAAAACTCAAAATTCGGCTTGGGAGCCGGGTTAATCGAATTCAGCATACCCTAATTATGTTAAAAAGTGAGGTTCCCAACTTTTACCCAAAAATGCACCGAACATTCACATTTCTCAGAAATCCGTCTTGTCTAACACACACACACACGTTTTTACTGAGTAAATTGATTTACTCTGACAAATTCTGACAACTCTTTGACAAAAAAGCCAGAGCCTCTCCCTCGCCACTATGTCTTGTATCTATCTACTATCTTGAGAAAGTCACTGAACATAGTCACGTGATGCGCACTGAATGTGGTCACGTGATTCGCACAGAACATACGAACAGAGTCTTGAGTTTGAGCCCCTGTCGTGCCGTTGAAATAACACCAGGTGGGTTGACTCGGCCTGTCATCCTTCTGAGATTAGCAAAATGAGGACCTGCTTATTGGAAACAGGGGCACTACATCAGTGGCACAACTACGCTTCCAGAAATGATGCAACCAGCAGGCTCATATGAAACAACTTCCTGTTGGGGTTAGGGGGACGGGCGTACGTGGGTATTGGCAGGACTGGTACATAGACAGCTTGGGTATCGATGGGTGAGTGATGTGTACATATGCTATGACTGTGATAGGGTCTCATCAAAAGGTAAATGTGCTGTCAATATTTGTTCATTTTTCACTCCTTCCCCAGTGTTACGCTCATGGGATTTATTGCGTAAGGATTGCTCAATAATGGAGGTACGCTCGTGGGACTGGTTGCTTGGTAACGATGGGCAGCTGAGGCCGTTAAGGTGTATCTCATGTGTAATGCCGGGTCAGCTATGGAACCAGAATAGCTGCTTTTTATATATTTTATTACAATTATATTGTAATTATTCTGTTAAAAGACCTTCCTTATCTACCTTCTTCCCTCTTTCGAGACCTCTACATAATTTCATGGGTGAGAACCATGGGAGTGTCTGTGAAGTAAATGAAGTGAGGAAGAGAAACGCATGTGGCCGAGGAAAAAGGCAGGCTCGTCGGAGAGAGGAAAGTGGGAACAAAAATGCAAGACGCACGCCCCGTTTTTGCGACGAGTAACTCGGCCTGTGAGGGCTCGTGGAAGAGTTCAGCGATCCCCCTGAGGGCTGTAAGTTGGAGGCACCACCGACTGCGTGGAAAGGACGGGTGTGGAACTGGTGTGGAAGAGAGCCTATTGGGGCACAGTGCATTTGGTGTCGTAGAGCGAAGCAGGAGTGAGCAGAAGCGTGTGCTCCTCGTCGAGTATCGTCTTGGCAAACCTGAGGCAATGTGCTGTTTTCTGGTGTTAAGAAAGAATTGCTCTGATCCATTGGTTCATGAATTTTGAGGACACGTCCCGAGAGAATGAATGAATGAATGATCGTTTTAAGGCAATTTTCCCCGCTAGTGCAGGGGTTAGCCTTGCGGGCCCCATGACAATCATGGTTCCCTGTTTTGAAGCAATGTTTTTATGGCCGGATGCCCTTCCTGACGCCAAGAGAGACGAGAGTCCCGAGACGGGACGTCCCGAGAGAGAGAGAGAGAGAAATGTGGTGAGGCGACATCTTTGGGGCCTGCGGCTGGATGGGGCCGCTGGAAGTCATCTCAAACAGGCCTGAATTGCCCCACTCCCCCAACCCCCACTTTTTCTTTTCATTATTATTTTGTTATTTTGCTTCCCTCCCCTCCTCCCCGGGATTAGATAGGGATATCAGGTGGGGCATTTGATTGTCTTGGCGCCCGTCCGTCTTTATTTAATTACTTATACTTTACCCCCACATAGCCGTGGGATTTTCCTATGGTTTTTGTATTGCTTGGTTGTATATCTTGTGTTTTGATTTATCCTGAGTAAAGCATTTGCATTCATCCCACTGTTTTGAACCTGCATTGCATTATTGGATTGGCATACATTTGCATACTGTGTATCGGTGAGTGGTGGTGTAAAGTTGTGTCAGCATTCGGATGATAGCTTAGCTCGGTCACATCTGACTGCTTAAACGGCACGACCCACACACGGGGAACATATTGACCTCCCGAGTACGTCAATTAGGACCGCCGGAGCAATGGGCCGTTCCCCGAGCCCTCTACCCAAGGGCCAGGTCGTAACACCACCACTGCAAAGAACAATTATTTAATTCATTTATATAAAACGAGCAGAAGTACGCGGCATTGCCGGGCGGGGGAGGGGAAGGCGGGGGAGGAGGGGAAGAGGGCGGGAGGGGGGATAGGGGTAAAGGGGGGGGGGGAAGCGGGGGAAGTGGAGGGGGGGGAAGTGGAGGGGAGGGGGGAAAGTGGAGGGGAGGGGGAGGGAGGCAGGAGAGGAAGGGGGTTCGTATATATGCTGGTGGGTGAATGTGGCGTTCATCACGTTTGAGTCAAGCGTGATGCCGAACAGGAAGAAGAAGAAGCCGTACTACCAACTTTGTACACATGGAATTGTTTGATTTATTTGTATTCAAATGTCTGGTGATTGTTTTGTATTTATTTGTGCGAATGTGTACTTGTGTATAACTGGCATTAATTAAAAAAGGCTGAGGCACTATAGAGTGATTTTTTTTTAACTCCAAAAAAACACACCTTTTTTTTTTCAATTTTATTTTTGGCCCAAAACACTCCCAGGCACTCAGTGATGAACCTCTGAAAGTTTGACGAAGATCCGTTTAGCCATCTCTGAGAAAAATGGCGACACACAGACCAACATCTGTCTTATATAGTCGATGTGCATGTTTTTGTGTGCTTGTGTGTATGTATATATATGTATATATATATATGTATATACACATGTATATATGTATATATATATATCATGTATATATGTATATACACATATGTATATGTATATACACATACGCAAGGTCATCATGTGAAACCTTGACATTTTAGAACAAGACCAAGTCTAACAACGGCATAGCCAGGCTTGCATGGGTCTGTGAGTGGAGGATCTGCTGTCCCCCTGTCATGTTACCAGATCCTCAGCTCTCAACCCGCACTTGTTTGATGGATGTGGAAAATGCTGTCGCAAGCATCGTTCCAGAATATCCCAAAAATGCTCCATTAGGTTCAAATCTGGTGACTGAGAAGACCATGACATATGAATAACATCAATCATGCTCATCAAACCATTGGGAAACCACATGTGCTTTGTGGACGGGGTCTCCTCTTGCAGCCATAATTTAGGCAACCAGGCCTGTGCAGCATTTTTATACGTGACCCAAAGCATGCTGGGATGTTATTTGCTTAATTAACACATGGGCCACACCAATGTGGAAGCTGTTGCTTGGTGTGCCTCATTTACCCAAGCATTTCCATTTATTTGTCTCCTACCTGTAGATGGCTTTTAAAAGAGAGAAAGAAAAAAAATTAATTACGGTACATTGCAAAAAGCTGATTTTTCTGATTTACATTTCCTTGTACATTTTCCCCCAATGATCACGGTGTGTACCCCGATTTAGAATAGGTACACCGTATCCCTGCGCATCGTAAGAGCGTGACCAAGGGTTGGCGTCAGGAAGGGCATCCGGCCATAAAAACATTGCCTCAAACAGGAAACCATGATCGTCATGGGGCCCGCAAGGCTAACCACTGCTCTAGCGGGGGAAATGGCCTTAAAACGATCATTCATATTCATTTTCCCCCAATCACTTCTATTTTAAGCGGCAAAGCCACTTCAATATTTGGCTTTCCTTGCTTCTATCTGTCAAAAAGAAAGAACCTATAACTTGTTCCAATAACTTTCGTTCTCTGTTTTCCCAGTCTTTTCACCCCAAAGCCTACTTCCTTATGTAAATCTCAACTTAAAAAGAGAAAAAAAAAAAAAGACTACCTTCTCTGTGCTCATTCGTTTATTCATTCATATTCGTTCGTTCGTTCTTCGACCACGTGTTTCTCTCCCATTTCCCCAGATAGATTGTCAAATTTCAACTCGTTATTTTATCGTCCATGCGTTGTTGTTTGATTATAGTTACTTTTGGTTTGAATTTCCTGTAACTTGTAATTATTTAATCGTGTTCTGCTCCTCGTGTGTGGCCTTGTAGTTGTACCCCCGTCGGTGTTTTGTTAACTTAAGCGTGTTTTGCTTGGCTCTTAGTTTTTTCCCTTCTACCCCGAACATAATACTCTGTCTAACGTTCTAAATCCCCACCCCCCCACCCCCAAAAAAAACAACCAAAAAAAAAACCAAAAACATTTATTTTCCTTTCTCCACGTGTACTGTTGACTCATCCTGTATTTTCTGTCCAGGTGTGCTGTTCGCCCCGCCCCCATTAACTCCTTGCCATCCACCGTTTGCCCTTCACGTGACTCGTGGTGGTCCCTCTCGGCTCTCCCCCCCCCGTTGGTATTTTTGTGCACATAAGATTGTTCACAGTTCTGTTTAAATATTATTTAAATATGTTTAACCTTTCCCCTTCTGTGTTTTATTCAGTGGTATATTACAACACGCTGTTTTTCTTCCTATTTAAAAGGCTTTTCTCAATTTCCTCTCCAACTCATTCCACTTCAAAAAAAAGAAATTCAATATCTTATACGTCTCCCTCACTACATGGTCTAAATTCACATTCATTCCATCCCTCCTCCATCGTTCTGAATCGGATTGCTAACGTGAAAATCACAACAAACCCAATTTGTTATCAATGTTCTTCTTTAATTAATCATCCACTTTCTAAACTCCCCTCTTGCCCCTCCCATCCAAATCCCCCCCGTTGCACCTACACTCCTAAACTCCCCCCTTGCCCCTCCACTCTTAAACTCCCCCCTTGCCCCTCCACTCCTGAACTCCCCCCTTGCCATTCCCCTCCTAAACTCCCCCCTTGCCCCTCCCCTCCAAATCCCCCCCTTGCCCCTCCACTCCTGAACTCCCCCCTTGCCCTTCCCCTCCAAATCCCCCCCCTTGCCCCTACACTCCTAAACTCCCCCCTTGCCCCTCCACTTCTAAACTTCCCCCTTGCCCCTCCACTTCTAAACTTCCCCCTTGCCCCTTCCCTCCAAAACTCCCCCCTTGCCCCTCCCCTTCAAAACTCCCCCCCAACCCCTCCCATTCAATTCTCCCCCCATACCATTCCTCTCCAATTCTCCCTCCTCCTCCTCCAAGCTGCCTCCTCCCCACTTCATCTCCCTTCTATCTCATACCTCCACCCCCCCAAACCTTCTACTTTCCTCTGCCCCCCCCGCAAACAACCCCTCACTGTGCCTCATCCCTTCACCATCAAACCTTTCATCCTCCTCATCCTTCCCTTTCTTGGAACTCTTCTGCAATATCTGACACACTATCAACTGCTCTCCCTACCTCCCCCTCTCATCCTTCATCTTACCCTACTCCTCCCCTTCCCTGTCCTGTACCCGATGCTCCCCCTCTCTCTTCATTAACGGTATGGACCTCAAACATCTGGGGCCTTCGCTCAAGCCTGACTGATCTCTCCATACAGGTTGCTTCTGACAATCCAGACTTGATCTGCTTAACAGAGACTTTCCTCCTTCAAGATGTCTCTGATTCCTTAATATCTCTTCTTGGTTACTCCCTCCTCCGGTATGATAGACCTGAGCCTCGGCCTGGTGGTGGGGTGGCTATCTTTATCAAAAACTCTCTTCCTCACTCTCCTTGCACTGCCCTCTTTCCTCCTCACCCCCAGGAGTACCTCTGGCTACGGCTTCCTCTCCGCTCCCACCTTTTGTTCATATGTGTTCTGTACCGTCCCCCAAACAGTGATGACTCCATCTACATTTCACTGTCTGACAACATGGACCAACTTCTATCCACTCATCCCAACTCTCTCTTCCTCATATGTGGTGACTTCAACTGTCATCATGCCACCTGGTTGGGTGTGGGTTCCTCTCTCACCAGTCATGGCACCTCAGCAAAGGACTTCTGTGACTCACTGGGATTGACACAATCTGTCAATTTCCCGACCCTGATCTCAGCCAATGGAGTATCTTCTCTTCTAGACTTGGTTATGACAAACTTCCCTGCTAATGGCTGCTGCTCTTCTTCTGCTCCAATCGGTTCTTCTGATCATGTGCTTGTCAAAGTGGACATCTCTCTGGCCATTCTCAGAGAGCCTCCTCAGCGTCGACAAGTCTGGCATTTCACTCAGGCCGACTGGGACGGTCTTCAAGCAGCCATCAATCGTCTGGATTGGTCTCCCATCTCCACTGCCTCTGACATCAATTCTTCCTGGGAATTCTTCCAAAGCAAACTGATCTCTCTCATGCACAGATTTATCCCATCTCGCCTTCAGTTGTCTTGCCCTTCCTCCCGTCCATGGTACACTGAATCTTGTGGTGAGGCAGTTGCCCTGAAACAACTTGCCTTTGCCTCTTGGAAGGCTAATCCAACTGAAGGCAATCTCAGTTCCTTCCACCAAGCTCGGAACAAGTGTGTGTCTACCCTCAGGAGTGCCAGGAAGCACTATCTCTCCTCACTCAAGAATGAACTCTCAAACCTGTCTCCTTCCTCCAAATCCTGGTGGCGTCTGGTCAAATCCGTTTCTGGTGTTTGTTCCCCCTCCATCCCCTCCCTTACCTCAAATGGCCACACAGTTGACATCACACGTGACAAAGCCGAATGCCTCAACTCTGTGTTTGCCTCAAAATCCTTAGTCCCAAACCCATCTCTCTCTGTTCCCACCTTTCCCAGTCGAACCCAACTGCTCCTGGAATCTGTGTCCTTCTCTCCTGACAAGGTGGAGGAGTTTTTGTCAAACCTCGACTCTGATTCTGCAACTGGACCAGACGGCATCAGCCCACGGGTCCTAAAATCCTGCTCTGCCGCTCTGTCTCACCCTCTCTCTGTTCTTTTCACCCTATCTTTTGCTCAAGGTCATCTGCCAGCATCCTGGAAATCAGCTAACATTACCGCTTCACACAAAAAAGGTGCAAAAACAGATCCTTGCAACTACAGACCAATCAGCCTGCTCCCAATTATCAGCAAAGTCATGGAATCCATCATTGCTTCGGATATGAAATCTTTCCTCTTCTCCAATGGCTTGATCTCTGATCATCAATTTGGCTTCAGACCAGGTCACTCTACTCTGGACATGCTGCTTCTGCTGTCTCAACAATGGATGGAGGTCCTCAATGCCAAACAGGAAATCAGAGATGTCTCCCTTGACATATCACGTGCCTTCGATACGGTCTGGCACCCAGCTCTGCTCACCAAACTCTCCTCCTATGGTATCCATGGAAATCTCCATGCATGGCTTGCGGACTTCCTCTCTGGTCGTAGTCAACGTGTGACCCTGAATGGATTTCTCTCATCTCCCCTTCCTGTTCAGGCTGGAGTTCCCCAAGGCAGTGTGCTGGGCCCTGTGCTTTTTCTGGTCTTTATCAATGATCTCTCCGACTCTCTGGAAAATCCTCTCTATCTCTTTGCTGATGACTCCACTCTCTGCCGCTCCATTCCTCTTCCCTCAGATCGGCAGTCTGCAGCCTCCTCTCTCTCTGAAGACCTGGACAAAATCACAGACTGGTCAAACAAGTGGAACATGTCTTTCAATCCTGACAAATCTCACTCTCTTACTACGTCTCTCCGAAAAGATCGACTGGACAACCCTCCCATCTACTTTCTCAACAGTCCTCTCCAAGAAGTTCTGTCACTCAAGCTTTTGGGTCTCACTATCTGCCATGATCTTTCTTGGGAAAACCACATTTCCAAGCTGGCCTCCAAAGCCAGTCGCCGACTGGGCATCCTCCGTCGTGCGAAGTCCTTCCTCGGCACACCTGAGCTCCTCACCACATACAAGGCTTTCATCCGCAGCTCAATGGAATACTGTTCTCCCCTATGGGCTGGTGCTCCTGCCTCACACCTGGCTCGGCTTCACGCTGTTGAATCCAAAGCTTTCAAAATCATTGGAATCTCCCGCGATGAAGCTATCTCTGAGGGCCTTTCACTCACTCACCGCAGGCAGGTAGGTGGTGTTTCTGTCTTCTACCGACTCCTCTCCGGCCTTGCTCCCCCAGCTCTCTCTGTGCTGTCCCTCAAATATTCCTACAGGTCGCACAAGATCTGCCAGCAACCCTCTGATGGTTAAACTGCCGAAATATCGGCTCTCTGCTCGCCTTCACTCTTTCATTCCTCTTTTCTCCCGCCTCTGGAACAAACTCCCACACTCCCTTCAATCCCACTCCTCCCTCCAGGTCTTTAAAACAGCTGTTCACCACCATCTCTTATCTTCCCCCATCCAAAACCTTGATCTTTTCTACCCCCACTAATTCACCCCTGATCCACCTTGTTTGAAATTCCAACTTCCTTCCTGGAAGTCCTGGCAGTGTACATATGTTTAGACCTCTCCCACCCCCTCCCCCCCCCCCTTCACATGCCTCCCCCCCAAAGCCCTCTCCCTCCCACAAATCTCTCGATGTCTCCATGTCTCTCGGTCCCTGCTCTCAAATGTTTTGTTTGTGTCCTTCCCCCTCTCTCCCCATCTTGTCTACTGCTCCCGATGTTATTTGTTGTATGTGTCTGTTTGTCTTTCTGTGTGATTAATGTTCGCTCTTTCACGAGCCTCGATCTTGTATGCAAAAAAAAAAAACAAAAAAAAAAAACAACCTCTCCAACCCACCATATTTAATTCTAGAGGATTTTAAAGTGGATTTCTAAAGGCTTCTAAAAGGTAATTATAATGGGTTTCCTTTGTTTCTAGGCTTTGTCCATTTCATGTTAAAATGCCAAACTAAACCGTTTCCTTCGGCCATGGGTTAGGTTTTTGTTTTTTTTCTTCTTCACTTGACTCACTCTGAATATCAACTTTGCAAATGCAATATTTTAATTGTTTGAAAGCATTTCAGAAAAAAAAAAAAAGATTACTTTTAATTCCACTTATGAAAAACCATTAACATAAGCATACAAATTTTATGGATAATCAAAAACACTGAAAGGGTTATTGGGTTGGAGGATAGTGATAGCACGGATGATGTGAATGACGTGAATGCCATGACGAGGAAATAAAACATTCCAAAACTGCGTCTCACAGACATCTGCTTCACAGCACGATAAAATGCACACATTTAACGTGTCCAGCAGGTATGAAATGTACTGTACTTTCAAATAAATAATAAAATAAAAAGAACGATACAATTCATTGTCGTAACCAGAATGCTTTATTCGAGTTCTTACGTGCACTATCAATATTTAGCTTGGCTCCATAGAACAGCTTTGCAATGATCACGGGTGGGTTGAGCAGTGATTTTGAAATAAAGACGAGGTGAGAAACTGCAGAGAATAGCATACATCAGATGCAAAAAACAAAAAACAAACCCCAAACAAACTTGTTTTGTAATGTACATTCAGTGAGCACATCAAACCACACAGGCTCTCTCTAGTACATAACATAAGTCTCACCACAAAGCGAGGGACAGTCAATGGAGAATTCGTATTTTCATTCTTCTTTTTTTAATGCACTGTTTTTTTTTTTGTCTGCATCGATTTAGACCATAGGATATTAAAAAAGAATTTAGAAAAAAAAGAAGTAGTGTTCAGCACTCAATCTTCAAACTTCCCAAGAATGTCCCCATCACGGAACATGAAATACTCCTGGAACATAAACGGGATAGAGGGGAGATCACAGAGTACAATAAAATAAAGGTGAGATGAAGTTCGGAATATTTTTTCCTGTTGAAAATTAATAAAGGTACAAAATTACAAATAAACTAGAATGGAACTCTTGGACGTCGCCCGAAATGCCTCTGCCCACATTACTACATACTTGTACCGAGTTTGATTTAAATCCCTTTCAGCTGTTCTCGGGAATCACATTTTTACCTGACATGAACTCTGACCTTCGATGCCAAAAATTTAATTGGTTCATCTTTTCATCATGTCCTGTTGGGTAAAAATTATGTTACTGCGCCAATTGTAAACCAGTGATGGGATTTTGACCAAAATTGGTACATGTATATATACCCGTGTACCAATTTTGGTCAAAATCCCATCACTGGTTCACAAGTTAGTGCAGTAACATATTTTTTACCCAACGGGACTTCTGACCTCTTGACCCCATAATCTAATTAGTTCATCTTTACATCATTGTACATACCTGTACAAAGTTTTACTTTGATCCCTTCAGCCGTTCTCAAGTTATCACGGTAACGAAAACCTATCACGGACGGACAACCCAAAAATATAATGCCTCCAACGTCGGCATAAATCCATAGAAAAACAAACAAACAAACAAAACCAAAGGAGGTTGGCCTAAGGTGTGGGCGTATGAGACTGCAGGTGTAATGGAATTAGGGTGAGAAGGTACCAGGCAGAGTTCAAGTGCAAAAAGGCAAAGCAACAGAAGAAAGGAGGAACCGAGGAAAGGAGGAACCGAGGAAAGGAGGAAAGGACTTTGAGCTACAAGTTAAGAGTGGTAATGGGTTGTCATTTGGTACAGCGGAGACACAAGGTATAAGATGCGGTGGCAAAGGGATAAGAAAGTTGAATATCGATGGAGCTATCCCAAAAAGTGCAATATAAAATTTACCTGCTCCTCAAGCACCACCTTGGTTCCACCGTACTCTGGCAGAAGTACCTTTTCTCCGACGGCAACACTCATTTGTTTCACAAACCCCTTCTGTTAAAATCACACGAAAGTACCAAAAGGGGGTGACCACACTCGATGTGCCAGCAATTCCGCAATTCCACAATGCAAGTCAAGAGACATTGGAAGATATTAATTTCAGTTCTAGCCAAATGCAAATTTCAGAATTTCAAAATCTCAGCACAGAAATCCATATATTGTTCATTTTGCAGGTTGAGATACGCGAACCAAAAGGAACAGGCAAATCAGTGGGGTGGGGGTGGGGGGGGGACATTGCTTACATCAGTACGTGCTCCTGGTCCAACTGCAACTATGGTGGCCTTTAGGACTCGTTCCTGTGCCTTCTCAGGAATCATTATCCCACCCTTGGTCGTTTTCTCTGCTGCAAAACGCTCCACCAGTACACGGTCAAATAGCGGCAGGAACTTCTTAAAAGCTTTGGTTGCCTGGGGGGGTTTGGGGAGTAGGAAGAGTGGAAGATAAGGGAGGGGTGGGGGGAGGTTAAGGAGGTGGATGAATTAACATGGAAGCTCACTTTTTCTTGACTGTAATAATACTGCCACTTTATAACTGCTGGCAATGATGACTGGTTTCCTCCGCCTTCCCGATTTGATACAACCCCGTTTTCATCGGACACGCGTGACACGTGGCATCCTATTTATAAAACTGAATTCAGTCTTGTACTTTTAACATTTAAAAAATGAGGGGTCCTCAGGGTCTTTTGTGTCATTGGGGTGTTACGAGTCGTCGGGGTCATTTGTGTCCTCAAGGTCTTCGTTGTATTTAAGGGTGTTCTGCGTATTTTGGGGTCTTGGAGAACGTAATTGTTCTTCAAAGGTCTAATGGGTCTTCGCAGTCCAAAGGGTCAAAAAGTACATAATAGACGTATGTAATTAGAGAGGATGCCACCGACTTAAAACAGCACATCATTCATAAATACACTGAAAAGTCAAATGGCTGGATAAGATAATAATGCAGAGTTTCTTCTTCTTCACACAATAACTTCTAGCTTCCAGACCGTACAACCAATTATGTTGAAATTTTATAAACTTGTTCCCCTTCAGGACTTCTACTTTATTATAAAATTTCACGTCAATCAATGAAGCGGTTGAAGAGAAATAAATTTTTTAAAGGTTTTCATTGAATTATTGATCGCTGCCAAACTATTACTTATCACAAATTCCAACAGACTATTTTAGCTTCCAGACATGGGGAACATTTGTTAAGTTTCCACTCGATATGTTCAAAAATAAGGGAGGAGATAGGTTTTAAAGGTTTATGCTTCAAATCAATCATAGCTCCTAAATCATATGACCTATGACGTCATGGTAGCAGAACATTTTGTTCGTCATGGTTACGTGATCATGCATGCAAAGTTTTGGCTCGATCTGCTCAGCCGTTTTGGAGAAAAAGTGTTTTTAGCCTTTTTAACGAAAAATAATATGGTGGCCGGCCACCTGACCTATGACGGCAAAATTTTTGGGTTTCTGTATTTATTTTTCCTTAAATGATGCAAAAAAAATAAATTCACATTTGTGGGATCAAGGGTTCTATTTGTCACAATGCAGAGTTCTTTAGAATGAGCCATGAATCAATTTTTCCATCGAGCCATTTAAGATAGAGTGACAAACTTGAAGGTTTTTTTTCTAAGGTGGCACCCGTACCACGTGACTTATAACATCATAAGTAGCAGTAAGAAATTCTGCAGGTCTAGCCAATCACTTGGTAAAAATTGTCAATCGGACCAACAGTTGCAGAGAACATTGATTTTTAAAAAAAAGTTTTCGGACATGAAAAATGGGGGAGGGGCGGGGAATTTGCACAGCAATATGTAAAATCTGCACAGTTTCTCCTCATAACTACATATCTGGAATCGCAAAGCGATCGCCAGGGGTGAGCCTCCCCCGGCTTGCCTTTGTCAATCGCCTGCAACGTACGCTTGGCCCACAATTGAATGATGACATTTTTCAGACTGCCATATTACCTTAACTTTCAACATTTAGGAAAAAGAGTTTTTATTGCTCTTTAACAGCCACTATTATCCCACCTTGTGGGATCGGCCAGGGGGAAGTTTGGCCCAAGTCTTTCATGAACCAGTCTGGCCAGGCCTGACGTTCACCTAGTTGGGGCAGGAATTTGGCCATGGTGTCGGCGATACGAGCCTACTCTTTGCCAAGGACAGCATGGGATCTTTATCATCCACCAACCCATGCTGGCAGACGGGACCCCGAGTTTAAAGTCCATCCGAGGGACGACACACATATTGATGAATCACCCTGCATGTTAAACACCAAACTGACAGTTTATAGCCGAGTCGGGATTTCAACGCGAGATATATATATATATATATATATATATATATATATATATATATATATATATATATATATTGTTACGGACACGACTTTGATGTTATGGTGGGCCGAGCGGAATGGCCGCCGTGTTCGCACAAGTTACCCGATTACACTCGAACGTTGACTAAGTCGCGCTACGCTAGATCAATGAAGGAAAGGACACAACGGCTGGGTTAAATGACACGACACCAGGGGTACAGTTCTCAAGACCTCCGGAGGAGGTTATAATATGGGTTTGCAGAATGTTTAGACTACACGGACAAGAGGTACAGCACAGAAAGGCGGGCACTTAGACACGGTCTTATCTTATTCCCGACAGACCACAGACAAACGGGACAAGACTGACTCACACAGGGATTGATGGCAAGGAGGGGCAGGCAGTCGATGGCTCAAGGTGCACCTTGGCTCAGGGGCAGAATCGACTCGGTCCGGTCCAAAGATGCGGGGAGGTATTCAGCGCTTGGAGGTGGCGACTTCTCTCTCCAAGCTGGGGGCGCATCTTACGTCACCTCCGGTAAGTGGCTGCGTATATCCAGCGGGGAGTGACACGCCCTCGGCTCGTTAGCTCCGCCCCAGATGGAATCGGCCCGCCGCTTCTTATTGGGTGCGGGGGGTTACCGGGCTCCGCCCTTGACGAGGAGCTGACAGTCAGCCCCTTCGTGGTAACCCCGTCGGAACACATGGGCAATGGCGGCTAACCAAGCCGGAGTGAGGACGCCCACTCCCCGCGCCGCCGCCGCGCCGCCCCCGCTGTTGTTGTAGTTGTTGTTGTAGTTCCATGAGATGATGGGAGGATGCGGAGACGAGATTGTGGGGAGGTATTGGGAGGTCCTAAACTTACTACTGGTGCCATACAATCACATTCTGGTGCAACGAAGAGTCATCATTAATGGAAACGAGTCCTTAACTGACATAGACTAAGAATAACTAGCAAGATGTCCTATAGTTGTCTACGTGAGATGCGGTGAACCTGGGCACGACATTTAATGGGGGAAAAAGGGGAAGGTCGGGGCTACAGAGTGTTGTTTACAGACAATGGGACTAGGGAATGGGGGATTGGGGATAGTTGGGGAGTATTGGGGAAATAGGGGAATATTTACAAGCGGATATGGATGGAGGCCAAATCCCATATCCGCAACAATATATATATATATATATATATAAATGTGTGTGTGTGTGTGTGTGTGTGTGTGTGTGTGTGTGTGTGTGTGTGTGTGTGTGTATCGTTACGGTTTTTAGAACCTTCACATGTAAATTTAGTAGTAAATTCCCTTATAGATGACCCCTGTGTACATTTCCCCTTAATTGGCTGTTAATTGAAACAAGCGTTACGCCTAGGTCCCCCGTCGGGGAAGTGATGTGAGTTGACAAAGTGGAACACGCAGAAAACATGCTATGATATGATATTTCGCTCACCAGGGTCAGACAAACATGGAGGCGGCCATCTTGGATTTTGACGTGGCGACCCAATTTTCAATAGCGTTCTTCCTTATGCCTAGATACACCCACACACCAGAAGGTACTTCGCTTATTTTTCAAGATATTTCGCTCACAAGATTCAGACATACATGGCGGCGGCCATCTTGGATTTTGACATGGCGACCCAATTTTCAATAGCGTTCTTCCTTATGCCTAGATACACCCACACACCAGATTAGAAGTTTGTACTTCGCTTATTTTTCAAGATATTTCGCTCACAAGGGTCAGACATATATATGGTGGCGGCCATCTTGGATTTTGACGTGGCGACCCAATTTCCAATAGCCTTCTTCCTTATGCCGAGATACACCCAAACACCAGATTAGAAGTTGGTACTTCGCTTATTTTTCAAGATATTCATCTCAAAAGGTTCAGACATACATGGCGGTGGCCATCTTGGATTTTGACGTGGCGACCCAATTTTCAATAGCGTTCTTCCTTATGCCTAGATACACCCACACACCAGATTAGAAGTTGGTACTTCGCTTATTTTTCAAGATATGCAGGTTACAAGGTTCAGACATATATATGGTGGCGGCCATCTTGGATTTTGACGTGGCGACCCAATTTTCAAAAGCGTTCTTCCTTATGCCGAGATACACCCACACACCAAATTAGAAGTTGGTACTTTGCTTATTTTTCAAGATATTCATCTCACAAGTTTCAGACATACATGGCGGTGGCTATCTTGGCTTTTGACGTGGGTTGCACCCGCACACCAAATTCGAATGCGGTCCTTCGCTTACGCACGCCCGCACGTACGCACGGACGGACACACGGACGGAGGGGAAAGCCATAGTCCCCCTTTCGCTCCGCTGAGCGACGGGGGACAATAATTGCACCTTAATTAGTCCACATTGCAACACGTAGCGAATCACAGGCCCTTTTCATAGTTATATCATTATTATGTGTTCCAGGTAAGGCTGTGTTTCCAATAGTTGACTCTACGTTGCATCAATCAAATGAGATAGATCCCTTTCAATATCCCCAACGGCCTCCTAAAAGTGCCAGTAAGTTGCATGGGGCTGTGTTTACTGGCTCCACATCGCCCCAAACTCCATTGCCCACGAGGCCAGGATCGGAGAAGAAGGGCGTGGCCCCACCTCGTCATGAAGAGGTGAGCATGGCTTGAGAGGGCGTGGCTTGAGAGGGCGTGGCAAGAGAGGGTTCCAAAGGGGTGGTTATAAAACCCTGGGCGCGAGGCCCCCACCAGGACGAGACGTGCAGATGAGTTGGACAAAGAAGGTACGAATTGGAGTTGAGAGAGACGCACATGAGGAGGTTCCAGAGAGTCGGTGAGAAGGCAGGAGAGACCAGCTGCGTGAAGCTCCGAGACGCTGTTTCAAGCAGCCCTGCCGCGTGAAGCTGACGCGCTGCTTCGAGCAGCCCTGCCGCGTGAAGCTGACGCGCTGCTTCGAGCAGTCCTGCCGTGTGAACCCGAGTGCGGGGAGTCGGCGGCCGCTCGCTTCCAGCCCTGCCGTTCTGCACGGACCCTTCTCATCCTTCGTCCAGCCATTCCTGCCTGCAATCCCCTTTTGTGTACGTGTTTGTTCTATTTGTCTTGTCCCTGGGTATAAGTAAGCTTGTATAAGGATTTGCGCTGTGTCCTCTTCTTCTTCTGTAAATTACTTTCGTTTCTTCTTTGGTTTTGGTTTTTGTGTATAGTAATTAATAAATACCTGTTCCTCCTTATTCTTTGGTTTTCATTCTTGTCCGATCGTCTTCGTGTTTTCCCTATTGAATATCTGTGGCACGATTTTGGCAGAACCTCTTTATAATCGGGTTTAGTAATCTGTTAACGGCCCGTGTCGCGGCTCGCTTCGCTCGGCGCAATCCATCCATTACGCTGCGGCCCGGGCGGGAGTATTTCCTCGCGTACCGGAAGGCGCTGGTACTTAGGTCATAGGAAGGATTGGCCTAATACCCTATTCAACGCTGACCGGGCGTGACGTCATACCCCCAGGACCGGTCAGACGGCCAGCTTAAAAAGGCGAGGGGATTAAACCCCCCATCGGTAAGGGCAGTGCCGCCCCCTGGATCCGTAACAATATATAAATAAATAAATAAATAAATATATATATATATATATATATATATATATATATATATACACACACACACACACACACACACACACACACACACACACACACACACACACACACACACACACACACACACACACACACACACACACACACACACACACACACACACACACACACACACACACACACAACATTAGGGTGGTCCACAGATATATGTAATATTTAATACTATTAAAAATCCATGCTCCACAAGGCCACCCTTGTTCCTATGTTTATAAATATCATATGAACAAAATATGAGGTCAATTGGAACTTATTTCGAGGTTGCTCAAAAAATAACATTTTTAATTTATCCTGTTTTTTCAGATGGCAGAAACTCGCAGCTCTTCCACAGTTTGGTTGCTGGGCAAGTCTGAAAAGGAAATAATGTGGGGAACTACCAACCAAAGGGATATAGGGATATAGGGATATATATATATATCCACCCCCAACCCTATTCCCATTGATTTTTGGCACATTTGCTCCCACCCCCACTCCCATAGATTTTTGGCGTGTTTGTTCCAACCCTCCCCTCACCCCCACCCCCCCCCCCCCCCCATTCATTTTATTTATTTATATATATATATATTACAGATTTTTGAATCATATTTGAATTCGTCGTTGCCCGGATTGTGTTCTCAAACAGGTTTAATCGCCAACCCCAAAAGGTTAAAGTCCTTTCGTGAAAGGATGCTGGCCGCATATCGGCAAATCAGTAATACAACGGTCAAACGTCCATGTCGGCAATGTCAAACAACCCGAATCCATCGCCCATCGACCCAAACTGCGGTGGTACGAACGTTGCACCAAATGGATAAATTAATTAAATAACACGTTAAACATCAAATTAATAACATGTAAATGACCAAGCCCAAGGTATTAACTCGATGTGAACAAATTTCATATTTGTGAGGTTGGAACAACAAACGAAACGTCCACGAACGCAACCACAAACGGTAGTTGTCAATCCTTGTTCAAAACGGCGACTTACCATAATGCACCTTCCAAGCGAAGACCTCACGCTGCTCAGTGCTCAGCAAATGTCCTTGCTATCCACGAGCAGAACCGACGAGAAAGACCACATGTGCGCAGCGCGTTTAGTGCGCATGCGCATCGCGCTCTCAAAATCGGAGTTCAAGAAAATACACGAACCTGGTCTCTCCTTCTTGTTAATAACTCGTCCTGTGTGTGGAATACGATGGTCAATTGGAAAAAAAATACTGTTATAAAATATCGGAAGTCTTAGGTGACGTCAGGACGTCATGACCTCTCAGGGTTGAAAGGTGACGAAACTTCTGGAAAATTAGGGCCCTGGAAGCTGCATATATCATTGAATTAGATGCAAAATAACACACTTTGCACTCGCGACTCACACACTTCAACCGACGTCGGCTTACTGATGTTGTTGAGGAAAACATGTCCGTTGTTCGATGGTTAATGCAAAGATAAATGGAATATTCCATTCGAAATTCTTTTATACAGAGTACAGGGCCCTGCCCGCAGTTCCCGGATGTTGGCGCACATGTTCGCGGCTAGGGGCGCTCTGAGTCTGACTTCGTTTTTCCCCGTACGGTCGTGCTTTGTGCACCACGCTGTCGTTCCTCCGCTAGTTTACCACAATCAAGGTCTCAAGGTCCGTGTTCTTCTCTTCGCACTCCTCTGAATGATCAAACAGCTACAACCTCTGAGTTTTCGTTTTCAGTGTTGTAATATATTGTTACTGTACGTGTGGATTTATTATTTATTTTTTGAGTCTGAATTTCAATCCATCCCTTGGATGTTTCTGGAATGACACGTGTGTGGGGTCGTCTTGGGGGGGGTTTCGCATTCGGTTGATTTGGTTGTTTTATTTATTCATACTTTTGGGGTTGACGTTTCGCATTTTATTTTCCCGTGATGTGAATCTTGAGTTGCTTTCACTTTCAGCGTTTCGTTATCCGCCTTGACATTCCAGTTGTCTTGTGAGACCAGGTGGTTCGGTGGGGAAATGGAGGGAGGACGACTACGAGGTTGTGACGTAATGAGTATATGAGGGTTTCTTATGCTTTGACCTTCGAAATAGCTCGTGGAACCTCAGAGGGTGAACCGACCCTCCCTCCGTCATGATCGGCATTGCTGTCGTGGCGATACCGATTACCGACCCTTGCCCCCATTTTCAGTGGATTCGCTTTCACCCCCTCCCCATGAACTTTTGGCGCATTTTGCTCCCACTCCCATCCCCATTCCCATTGATTTTTTTTTTGCGCATTTGCTCCCACCCCCACCCTCATTCCCATTGATTTTTGGTGCATTTTCTCCCACCCCCACCCCCATTCCCTTTGATTTTTGGTGCATTTGCTCCCACCCCCACCCCCATCCCCATTGATTTTTGGTGCATTTGCTCCCACCCCCACACCCACCCCCACCCCCATTCCCATTGATTTTTGGTGCATTTGCTCCCACCCCCATTCCCTTTGATTTTTGGTGCATTTGCTCCCACCCCCACCCCCATTCCCATTGATTTTTGGCGCATTTGCTCCTACCCCACCCCCCATTCCCATTGATTTTTGGTGCATTTGCTCCCACCCCCACCCCCATTCCCATTGATTTTTGGTGCATTTGCTCCCACCCCCACCCCCATTCCCATTTATTTTTGGTGCATTTGCTCCCACCCCCCATTCCCATTGATTTTTGGTGCATTTGCTCCCACCCCCACCCCCATTCCCATTGATTTTTGGCGCATTCGCTCCCACCCCCACCCCCATTCCCATTGATTTTTGGTGCATTTGCTCCCACCCCCATTCCCTTTGATTTTTGGTGCATTTGCTCCCACCCCCACCCCCATTCCCATTGATTTTTGGCGCATTTGCTCCCACCCCACCCCCCATTCCCATTGATTTTTGGTGCATTTGCTCCCACCCCCACCCCCATTCCCATTGATTTTTGGTGCATTTGCTCCCACCCCCACCCCCATTCCCATTTATTTTTGGTGCATTTGCTCCCACCCCCCATTCCCATTGATTTTTGGCGCATTTGCTCCCACCCCCACCCCCATTCCCATTGATTTTTGGCGCATTCGCTCCCACCCCCACCCCCATTCCCATTGATTTTTGGTGCATTTGCTCCCACCCCACCCCCATTCCCATTGATTTTTGGTGCATTTGCTCCCACCCCCACCCCCATTCCCATTGATTTTTGGCGCATTTGCTCCCACCCCCACCCCCATTCCCATTGAATTTTTGGCGCATTTGCTCCCACCCCCACCCCCATTCCCATTGATTTTTGGCGCATTTGCTCCCACCCCCACCCCCATTCCCATTGATTTTTGGCGCATTTGCTCCCACCCCCACCCCCCCCCCATTCCCATTGATTTTTGGCGCATTTGCTCCCACCCCCACCCCCCCCCCCCATTCCCATTGATTTTTGGCGCATTTGCTCCCACCCCCACCCCCATTCCCATTGATTTTTGGCGCATTTGCTCCCACCCCCACCCCCATTCCCATTGATTTTTGGCGCATTTGCTCCCACCCCCACCCCCATTCCCATTGATTTTTGGCACATTTGCTCCCACCCCCACCCCCACCCCCATTCCCATTGATTTTTGGCACATTTGCTCCCACCCCCACCCCCATTCCCATTGATTTTTGGTGCATTTGCTGCCACCCCCCATTCCCATTGATTTTTGGTCCATTTGCTCCCACCCCACCCCCATTCCCATTGATTTTTGGTGCATTTGCTCCCACCCCTACCCCCATTCCCATTGATTTTTGGTGCATTTGCTCCCACCCCCACTCCCATTCCCATTGATTTTTGGTGCATTTGCTCCCACCCCCCATTCCCATTGATTTTTGGTGCATTTGCTCCCACCCCCACTCCCATTCCCATTGATTTTTGGTGCATTTGCTCCCACCCCCCATTCCCATTGATTTTTGGTGCATTTGCTCCCACCCCCACCCCCATTCCCATTGATTTTTTTCGCTCAGCGGAGCGAAAGGGTATGGCTTTCCCCTCCGTGTGTGTGTGTGTGTGTGTGTGTGTGTGTGTGTGTGTGTGTGTGTGTGTGTGTGTGTGTGTGTGTGTGTGTGTGTGTGTGTGTGTGTGTGTGTGTGTGTGTGTGTGTGTGTGTGTGTGTGTGTGTGTGTGTGTGTGTGTGTGTGTGTGCGTGCGTGCGGCGTGTGTGTGTGCGGGCGTGCGTAAGCGAAGGCCCGCATTCGAATTTAGTGTGGGTGCAACCCACGTCAAAATCCAAGATGACCGCCGCCAAGTATGTCTGATGCCATGTATGTCTGATGCCATGTATGTCTGAACCTTGTAACCTGCATATCTTGAAAAATAAGCGAAGTACCAACTTCTAATCTGGTGTGTGGGTGTATCTTGGCATAAGGAAGAACGCTATTGAAAATTGGGTCGCCACGTCAAAATCCAAGATGGCCGCCACCATATACATGTCTGAACCTTGAGCGAAATATCTTGAAAAATAAACGAACTACTAACATCTAATCTGGTGTGTGGGTGTATCTCAGCATAAGGAAGAACGCTATTGAAAATTGGGTCGCCACGTCAAAATCCAAGATGGCCGCCACGATGTATGTCCGACACTTGTGAGATGAATATCTTGAAAAATAAGCGAAGTACCAACTTCTGATTTGGTGTGTGGGTGTATCTCGGCATAAGGAAGAACGCTATTGAAAATTGGGTCGCCATGTCAAAATCAAAGATGGCCGCCGCCATGTATGTCCGAACCTTGTGAGATGAATATCTTGACAAATAAGCGAAGTACCAACTTCTAATTTGGTGTGTGGGTGTATCTCGGCATAAGGAAGACCGCTATTGTAAAGTGGGTCGCCACGTCAAAATCCAGGACGGCCGCCACCATATATATATGTCTGAACCTTGTGAGCGAAATATTTTGAAAAATAAGCGAAGTACCTTCTGGTGTGTGGGTGCATCTCGGCATAAGGAAGAACGCTATTGAAAATTGGGTCGCCACGTCAAAATCCAAGATGGCCGCCTCCATGTTTGTCTGACCCTTGTGAGCGAAATATCATATCATAGCATGTTTTCTGCGTGTTCCACTTTGTCAACTCGCATCACTTCCCCGACGGGGGACCTAGGCGTAACGCTTGTTGGTGCATTTGCTCCCACCCCCACCCCCATTCCCATTGATTTTTGGCACATTTGCTCCCACCCCCACCCCCATTCCCATTGATTTTTGGCACATTTGCTCCCACCCCCATTCCCATTCCCATTGATTTTTGGCACATTTGCTCCCACCCCCACCCCCATTCCCATTGATTTTTGGCGCATTTGCTCCCACCCCCACCCCCATTCCCATTGATTTTTGGTGCATTTGCTCCCACCCCCACCCCCATTCCCATTGATTTTTGGCGCATTTGCTCCCACCCCCACCCCCATTCCCATTGATTTTTGGCGCATTTGCTCCCACCCCACCCCCTTTCCCATTGATTTTTGGCACATTTGCTCCCACCCCCACCCCCATTCCCATTGATTTTTGGCGCATTTGCTCCCACCCCCACCCCCATTCCCAATGATTTTTGGCGCATTTGCTCCCACCCCCACCCCCACCCCCATTCCCATTGATTTTTGGCACATTTGCTCCCACCCCCACCCCCACCCCCATTCCCATTGATTTTTGGCACATTTGCTCCCACCCCCACCCCCATTCCCATTGATTTTTGGTGCATTTGCTCCCACCCCCACCCCCATTCCCATTGATTTTTGGCGCATTTGCTCCCACCCCCACCCCCATTCCCATTGATTTTTGGTGCATTTGCTCCCACCCCCACCCCCATTCCCATTGATTTTTGGCGCATTTGCTCCCACTCCCACCCCCACCCCCATTCCCATTGATTTTTGGCGCATTTGCTCCCACCCCCACCCCCATTCCCATTGATTTTTGGTGCATTTGCTCCCACCCCCACCCCCATTCCCATTGATTTTTGGCACATTTGCTCCCACCCCCACCCCCATTCCCATTGATTTTTGGCGCATTTGCTCCCACCCCCACCCCCATTCCCATTGATTTTTGGTGCATTTGCTCCCACCCCCACCCCCATTCCCATTGATTTTTGGCGCATTTGCTCCACCCCCACCCCCATTCCCATTGATTTTTGGCACATTTGCTCCCACCCCTACCCCCATTCCCATTGATTTTTGGCACATTTGCTCCAACCCTCCCCTCCCCTCCCCCCCCCCCGTTTCCCTTTTTTCTGTGCGTTCGCTGCTACCCCACTCCCCCCCCCCCCCATTCATTTTATTTATTTATTTTCGGTGTGTTTACCCCCAAACCCCAACTTCCAGGCCACCCCCATTGATTTAGTGGGTTTGCTTCCAACCCTCTCCCATTGATTTTTGGTCTGTTTGCTGTCAACCCTCTCCCATGGATTTTTGGTCTGTTTGCTTCCAACCCTCTCCCATTGATTTTTGGTCTGTTTGCTGTCAACCCTCTCCCATTGATTTTGGTCTGTTTGCCGTCAACCCTCTCCCATTGATTTTTGGTCTGTTTGCTTCCAACCCTCTCCCATTGATTTTTGGTCTGTTTGCTGTCAACCCTCTCCCATTGATTTTGGTCTGTTTGCCGTCAAACCTCTCCCATTGATTTTTGGTCTGTTTGCTTCCAACCCTCTCCCATGGATTTTTGGTCTGTTTGCTTCCAACCCTCTCCCATGGATTTTTGGTCTGTTTGCTTCCAACCCTCTCCCATTGATTTTGGTCTGTTTGCCGTCAAACCTCTCCCATTGATTTTTGGTCTGTTTGCTTCCAACCCTCTCCCATTGATTTTGGTCTGTTTGCCGTCAAACCTCTCCCATTGATTTTTGGTCTGTTTGCTTCCAACCCTCTCCCATGGATTTTTGGTCTGTTTGCTTCCAACCCTCTCCCATGGATTTTTGGTCTGTTTGCTTCCAACCCTCTCCCATTGATTTTGGTCTGTTTGCCGTCAAACCTCTCCCATTGATTTTTGGTCTGTTTGCTTCCAACCCTCTCCCATTGATTTTGGTCTGTTTGCTTCCAACCCTCTCCCATGGATTTTTGGTCTGTTTGCTTCCAACCCTCTCCCATTGATTTTGGTCTGTTTGCCGTCAAACCTCTCCCATTGATTTTTGGTCTGTTTGCTTCCAACCCTCTCCCATTGATTTTGGTCTGTTTGCCGTCAACCCTCTCCCATGGATTTTTTTCCCCTTGATGTGAGTTTGTGTGTGCATGGATGTGTGTCTGAGTTTGCTTCAAATGTCCATCCCTTGATTTTCCTGTGTTCACTCCCAGTCCCATTACCTTGATTTAAGGATATAAGTGATGGTTAGGATCTGGGAGAGGGGAGAGGGGAGAGGGGAAGGAGGGGGGGGGGGGGGGGGGTGGTGGTGGGGTGGGGGGATGGACGGAAAGTACCTATCCGGTGAAGCTTCTACTTCAAATATGTATCGTATGCTTTAATTTTGTCTTCTGTGTGCTCCGACCTGTTTCTATCGGTTTATTTATATTTACTTATTCTTGCAGATGCTTCGAGTCCCATCTATGCTTCGGCGGGCTGCTCCATTTACCCGGGCATTGCCCCAGTTTATGCCAAATACCCGGTTTTATGCCAAGGACGTGCGCTTCGGTGCTGAAGCTCGAGCACTGATGCTGCAAGGAGTGGACCTGTTGGCTGATGCAGTGGCCATCACAATGGGACCAAAGGTGAACAACACACCTGTTTGGTCCCTTTTTTTTCATTCTCAACATGCTTCACATTATATATTTAATATATTTTTAAAAAGCCCCGAGTGGGCTGAAGGCCATCTCTTGAGGTTGTAGTCCAGACCTCTGCTGATTTAGGGGCCCCCTCTGAGAGCACTGCTGATCCCTCGATACTAAATCGGAAAATCTAAGATTGAATAGAGGGGCTGCCTCAATCTGTTGGTAAATAAGGAAGAGTAAGGAACAAAAAAAAAATTCAGGAGGTAACTTCCCCCCCCCCCCCCCCCCCACTCCCTCAACTACACCCTCCCACCCCACCTTCACACCACCCCCCACCTAGACCACCCGTGATCCGAAATCGGAGAATGTAAGACTGAGCGATCCCGTGGACCATCGAGTCGAAGGGCTATCTATATCAGGTTTCATAGTAATCGTCAGTTGGTAAATAAGGGACGAGTTTGGATCCAAAGTTTGGGGGGGGAGGGAGCAACACCCCATGTGAGCCCCCTTGTTCCAAAATCGAAACCCGAGCAATTGTATCTCGTATTGTCTTGTATGAATGTGTCAAGTTTCAGAACAATCAGCTGGACGATAAGGGAGGAGTTGCAAAAATAGCAAAACGTTCACGGATGGACAGACAGCCGCACATCACGACCTATTTTATAAGAGTTCGTCTTTGAGAATCCAGATGAGATAACTTAAATAATGTCGTTTTTCTGACTGCATGTTACTTGAGCTTTTCGGGAATACTGATGGGAAGGCAATGGCAAACCACCCAGTATCAACCCATGCCAGAAACTACTTCAGCAGCATTGACACTCCAGAGTGTAGATTATGGTACGTCAGAGAGAACTGTCCAACATGGACTTTTAAGCTCTTGCTTGTCACCTTTCTGTTTTTAATTACTGGCTGCAAACTGCCGGTATTAAAAACACTGGTTTGTTGATTAGGTGAGGATTTTATTACCCAACAAAACGAGCATTTTTTGGATGACATGCTGCTTTTGTTGCAGGGACGAACAGTGATTCTCGAGCAGAGCTGGGGCAGCCCCAAGGTCACCAAGGATGGTGTGACCGTGGCGAAGGCCATTGAGCTGAAGGACAAGATCAAGAATTTGGGAGCACGCCTAGTGCAGGATGTTGCTAATAACACCAATGAGGAGGCTGGTGATGGGACGACCACTGCCACCGTTTTGGCCAGTTCCATTGCTAAAGAGGGCTTTGAAAAGATCAGCAAGGGTGCCAATCCCATCGAAATTCGACGAGGTGCTCTTTCCATAAGCACTGAAAATATTGCAACTTGGCGTTGGTTTTAGACTTTTATTGTTTTTTTTTTTATGCCTGGTGTTGGCTTAGCGGTTAGGGTGCCGGCTTGGGATCCTAGGATCCTGGGTTCGAATCCCGGTCGATCGCTGAATTAACGCCAGTGGGGTTGACTCAGCCTGTCATCGTTCCGAGGTCGGCAAATTGAGTACCAGCTTGCTGGGATGAATGATCCCGGTGTGTACCCCGGTTTAGAATAGGTACACCGTATCCCTGCGCATCGTAAGAGCGTGACCAAGGGTTGGCGTCAGGAAGGGCATCCGGCCATAAAAACATTGCCTCAAACAGGGAACCATGATTGTCATGGGGCCCGCAAGGCTAACCCCCACCCCAGCGGGGAAAATGGCCTTAAAACGATCATTCATTCATTCATTTTTCATTCATTGTTATTTTTTTTGGTAAAATGTTAATTTCAATTTTTTTTTTTTTTTTTTTTTTTTAAGAATTGCATTGTATTCAATTATTTTGTTTTGGTTTTTGTTTCATGTTGAAGGCTCTACTCACGGACTATATAGTCGTCATCAAGGCCAGGCCTTAAATAAAATAAAAATTGTTTTGCACAGCCTTTAAGATGAGCCCTGAGCATTGTGGTGATTTATTATTATTATTATTTCGCCTTTTCCTTTTCTACCAGGTGTTATGATGGCTGTCGATGTAGTAGTGGAAGAGCTCAAGAGAATCTCCAAGCCGGTGACCACACCAGAAGAGATTTCTCAGGCAAGTCCAAGCCAAACGTTTTTTTTTTTTTTTTTTTTTTTTTTGGGCATCCTTTTGTTTTGGCAATTAATTTTGTTACTCGCACATGGGTGAAACTCATTCTGTATAGCACGGAACTCCGTATTTTTGTAACGACCCATAAGGAGGTTTCTGTATTTTTGGGGGATGTACAGTAGGTGGTATTCTGATTTGCGGATTCGTTTCTCAACAGTGTAGATTTGCGTCAAAGTTATCCGGGTACAAAAGCTTGCAAGTGCATTACTGTGATCACATGTCCGCTCGGCAGGAGAACGTCTGTCTGTGTCGGTAAATACGGAAATAGCATCCATTGTTGGAGTTTCGCATCGTCCTTCCCTCCTTTGAACTTCACGGGAAATACCGAAGTGCCGTCTTTACATTACGTGAAGTAAAGACGGTATTATACTGCACACCGAGCCCGATAATGTCTGTTGGTTTGTGAGCACTTCGATACGAGACCAATAAATCTTAAGGAACAGTTGACGCAGGACGAGGTGGTGAGAATTGTTAATTCCACCTGTCTCTTTTTAGAGAATATTACCAATTTAACCTCCTCTGTGGATTTGTCATTAACCCGAGGTGGCATGGCATGGATCCGGCCTGGAGACCCGGCATGGTTTGTGTTGTGCTATAACTTGTTTTGGAAATGTTTATTTGCATGACCTTCATGGTATACGCCTAAAAGGTGTTGACAAATATTTCTGTCATATAATTTTTTTCCGTTCAAGTGTAAGATCAAGAAATAATTAATTATTTAAAAAAAAATTTTGCCCTGACTTTCCATGAGCGGTCCTGTGTCCCGAGCTCTATTTCGCATGTGCATGTAATTTACATGTGATTAGTTTGAATGAAGGTTTCTAATACGCTGCGCTATTTCGTGACTCATCTGTGATGTATTCACGTCATTTTCAAAGCTTCGTGTGCTTCCTGCTTCTCGTTATCTCAGGTGCTTCCAGATTTTTTTTAAACTTCTTATTTATTATTTTACCATACTTTAAATCGGATCAGCCCTTCGATGTTTTTGACAAATCTAAGCATTTTCTTTTTATTAACCATTAATTATTAATTATTTATTTATTAATTATTAACCATTAATTAACCTTGTTACAACCCTGGTGTTGGGCTAGCGGCTAGGGTGTCAGCTTAGGATCCTAGGATCCTGGGTTTGAAACCCGGTCGATCGCTGAATTAACGCCAGGGGGGTTGACTCAGCCTGTCATCCTTCCGAGGTCGGCTAATTGAGTACCAGTTCACTGGTAATTCCCTGCTTGTCGTTAAAGGCGGCAAAAAGGGTTGGCGTCAGGAAGGGCATCCGGCCGTAAAACATTGCTTCAAAATGGGGACCGAAAAACAACAACTACCACGGTTCCCGAAAAAGGCCAACCCCCGCTTGCGGGGAAAAATGGCCTCTAAAGGTGTTTTTTTATATTTTTTATTCACATGATTGAAAAGTTTACTAATTAATTATTTTCTTCCGTTCAAAATATCACGTGGTCTGTGAGGTTCGTACTTCTACGTTTTGTGTCGTGCAACCTTTCGCGTCCATCCGCGACATGCATCTGTGGTGTTTTGTGATTTTTATTTTTTTTGTTATTTTCCCATCTTTGAGATTCCTCACTACTGTGTTTCTCCCTTTGACAAAGGTAAGTTTATTTTTATTCTCATAATCTATACTGTAAGGTGTGCATGTGTGCTCGCTTGTTTCTTATATGGGTTTCAGAAGGTGAAAGGTGTTGGTGTGGGGAATGTTTTTTTGGAGTTCTACTGGAGCTTTCTGATGTGGAATGTGATGCACCAAGATGACGTAATCCGAAAGAATTTCCATGTTTTGATCGCACACCATGTTATGGTGTATGAGCAGTTTAATGGGTCCTTCCATGGGATGGAATTACAAAATATATGACAAAAAGAAAGATAACATTGTAACAAGGCATTAATTAATAAACAACAATAATAAGAGTATGTAACATCATTTGGAAATGATAATAACGAAGTATAATTCCCCACCAACCACCCAGGCCCAAACGCATTTGGGCTTAGTGAAAGGTAAGCTAATACTAAATAAAAGGTAAGCTTAGTGAAAGGTAGCAGGCAGGCCATACTACACGGCCCATGAAGACAAATGAAAATTTGGACCAACAGGCCTACAAGTGTATCAAAAGTCCTGGAAAGGTATGTGGTATTCAGTATTCATTTATTTTATGATAATAAAATGCTTACCGACTGAAAATAATCTTCCCAGCAATGGCTGTTCAGGTGAAAAAAAAATTCCCACCAAATATCACTTTTATTTGCATAGCTTTTTAACTCAACTGGACTATGTCCAGCTGAGTTTTTGTCGACACCGTGTCCGTCGTCTCGTCCGTCTGTCGTCCGTCTCGTCTGTCGTCCGTCTGTCGTCTGTAAACAATTCGACGTCTATGCTCTAAAAGTCACAAATATTGATGGTTTGCTGAAACTTGTTATGCAGCATCTTTAAGACATAAACTAGTTTGGGATTGCATTTGGGCGTTGCACGCCCCAAAAATGGGCGTGGCAGGGCAGCCATATTGAAAAGCCATTTTTGTCATATATTTTTAGCACATATGAACTATATAGCTTGTGGTTCTATTATGCATATTCTAACCATATTGATATAGACCAGTTGAGCTCAGGTTCCCTGGAACCTCTCTAGTTTTTGTTTGTTACAATTTGGACAAGATCGCCCCCCCCCCCCCCAAATTCCTATTTTGACATCAATATTTCAAAATTTTCCAGGGGCGCATGTCCCCAGACCCCTCTACAAATGAGTAATTTCCCTTTTTTCAAAACTTCTGCAGTTTCACCCATTTACTTGCCAAGTAATTTTGTGAAGCTGGTTCATCCCTGGATGGCTTTGAGGAATCATTTGGCGGATGCACAATGCGCAGACATCCGTTATCTGTTCCATTTTCCCTGTGCATGTGAAGCAAAAAAGCCAGGTTAAGCAATTGGTTCCCTTCATTATCAAGGAACAACTTGATTTAGATTAAATGTTATTTTGGCACGAAAAATAAACCTGTAATTTAGCAGTACTTTGCCTCTGAATTTGTCCCAATCGCACATGTGCAGAGGAGTAAGATCATTTTTTTTTCTGCTTGTCTGGCAGTCAAACAAAATTGAAGATCATTCCAAACAGGAAACTTGCTGTTTTTAAGGATGTTATAAAGGACACAAACACAGACGAATAACTAATGTAAAATGTTAAATAAGGTGGCACAAACGACAGTGCATCAACGGCGGTAAACTTGGAATTTTTTTTCCACGCCATGACTTTTAAAATCTTTTTTTTTTTCACTTGAATTATGTACTTGAGCACTAGACCACCAATCGCCTTTTTGGCACTTTCAAAACCCTTCCGTTAAGTATGAGGGCCAGTCAATAAGTTACCTTAAAATGGCGATATAAATTTGAGAATGTAATGTGTGTAGTTGTAGACGACATATGTTATATCTATGGGTAAGAGTCATGTTTTGCCTGTTTTAGATCTGGCAACATTGAGCCTATGACGTCAGTAGAGCAGTTCCAAGATGGTAGCTCCATTGAGCTACCATCTTGGAACTGCTCTACTGACGTCATAGGCTCAATGTTGCCAGATCTAAAACAGGCAAAACATGACTCTTACCCATAGATATAACATATGTCGTCTACAACTACACACATTACATTCTCAAATTTATATCGCCATTTTAAGGTAACTTATTGACTGGCCCTCATACTTAACGGAAGGGTTTTGAAAGTGCCAAAAGGCGATTGGTGGTCTAGTGCTCAAGTACATAATTCAAGTGAAAAAAAAAAAGATTTTAAAAGTCATGGCGTGGAAAAAAAATTCCAAAGTTTACCGCCGTTGATGCACTGTCGTTTGTGCCACCTTATTTAACATTTTACATTAGTTATTCGTCTGTGTTTGTGTCCTTTATAACATCCTTAAAAACAGCAAGTTTCCTGTTTGGAATGATCTTCAATTTTGTTTGACTGCCAGACAAGCAGAAAAAAAAATGATCTTACTCCTCTGCACATGTGCGATTGGGACAAATTCAGAGGCAAAGTACTGCTAAATTACAGGTTTATTTTCGTGCCAAAATAACATTTAATCTAAATCAAGTTGTTCCTTGATAATGAAGGGAACCAATTGCTTAACCTGGCTTTTTTGCTTCACATGCACAGGGAAATGGAACAGATAACGGATGTCTGCGCATTGTGCATCCGCCAAATGATTCCTCAAAGCCATCCAGGGATGAACCAGCTTCACAAAATTACTTGGCAAGTAAATGGGTGAAACTGCAGAAGTTTTGAAAAAGGGAAATTACTCATTTGTAGAGGGGTCTGGGGACATGCGCCCCTGGAAAATTTTGAAATATTGATGTCAAAATAGGAATTTGGGGGGGGGGGGGGCGATCTTGTCCAAATTGTAACAAACAAAAACTAGAGAGGTTCCAGGGAACCTGAGCTCAACTGGTCTATATCAATATGGTTAGAATATGCATAATAGAACCACAAGCTATATAGTTCATATGTGCTAAAAATATATGACAAAATGGCTTTTCAATATGGCTGCCCTGCCACGCCATTTTTGGGCGTGCAACGCCCAAATGCAATCCCAAACTAGTTTATGTCTTAAAGATGCTGCATAACAAGTTTCAGCAAACCATCAATATTTGTGACTTTTAGAGCATAGACGTCGAATTGTTTACAGACGACAGACGGACGACAGACGAGACGGACGACAGACGGACGAGACGACGGACACGGTGTCGACAAAAACTCAGCTGGACATAGTCCAGTTGAGTTAAAAAGCTATGCAAATAAAAGTGATATTTGGTGGGAATTTTTTTTTTCACCTGAACAGCCATTGCTGGGAAGATTATTTTCAGTCGGTAAGCATTTTATTATCATAAAATAAATGAATACTGAATACCACATACCTTTCCAGGACTTTTGATACACTTGTAGGCCTGTTGGTCCAAATTTTCATTTGTCTTCATGGCCGTGTAGTATGGCCTGCCTGCTACCTTTCACTAAGCTTACCTTTTATTTAGTATTAGCTTACCTTTCACTAAGCCCAAATGCGTTTGGGCCTGGGTGGTTGGTGGGGAATTATACTTCGTTATTATCATTTCCAAATGATGTTACATACTCTTATTATTGTTGTTTATTAATTAATGCCTTGTTACAATGTTATCTTTCTTTTTGTCATATATTTTGTAATTCCATCCCATGGAAGGACCCATTAAACTGCTCATACACCATAACATGGTGTGCGATCAAAACATGGAAATTCTTTCGGATTACGTCATCTTGGTGCATCACATTCCACATCAGAAAGCTCCAGTAGAACTCCAAAAAAAACATTCCCCACACCAACACCTTTCACCTTCTGAAACCCATATAAGAAACAAGCGAGCACACATGCACACCTTACAGTATAGATTATGAGAATAAAAATAAACTTACCTTTGTCAAAGGGAGAAACACAGTAGTGAGGAATCTCAAAGATGGGAAAATAACAAAAAAAATAAAAATCACAAAACACCACAGATGCATGTCGCGGATGGACGCGAAAGGTTGCACGACACAAAACGTAGAAGTACGAACCTCACAGACCACGTGATATTTTGAACGGAAGAAAATAATTAATTAGTAAACTTTTCAATCATGTGAATAAAAAATATAAAAAAACACCTTTAGAGGCCATTTTTCCCCGCAAGCGGGGGTTGGCCTTTTTCGGGAACCGTGGTAGTTGTTGTTTTTCGGTCCCCATTTTGAAGCAATGTTTTACGGCCGGATGCCCTTCCTGACGCCAACCCTTTTTGCCGCCTTTAACGACAAGCAGGGAATTACCAGTGAACTGGTACTCAATTAGCCGACCTCGGAAGGATGACAGGCTGAGTCAACCCCCCTGGCGTTAATTCAGCGATCGACCGGGTTTCAAACCCAGGATCCTAGGATCCTAAGCTGACACCCTAGCCGCTAGCCCAACACCAGGGTTGTAACAAGGTTAATTAATGGTTAATAATTAATAAATAAATAATTAATAATTAATGGTTAATAAAAAGAAAATGCTTAGATTTGTCAAAAACATCGAAGGGCTGATCCGATTTAAAGTATGGTAAAATAATAAATAAGAAGTTTAAAAAAATCTGGAAGCACCTGAGATAACGAGAAGCAGGAAGCACACGAAGCTTTGAAAATGACGTGAATACATCACAGATGAGTCACGAAATAGCGCAGCGTATTAGAAACCTTCATTCAAACTAATCACATGTAAATTACATGCACATGCGAAATAGAGCTCGGGACACAGGACCGCTCATGGAAAGTCAGGGCAAAATTTTTTTTTAAATAATTAATTATTTCTTGATCTTACACTTGAACGGAAAAAAATTATATGACAGAAATATTTGTCAACACCTTTTAGGCGTATACCATGAAGGTCATGCAAATAAACATTTCCAAAACAAGTTATAGCACAACACAAACCATGCCGGGTCTCCAGGCCGGATCCATGCCATGCCACCTCGGGTTAATGACAAATCCACAGAGGAGGTTAAATTGGTAATATTCTCTAAAAAGAGACAGGTGGAATTAACAATTCTCACCACCTCGTCCTGCGTCAACTGTTCCTTAAGATTTATTGGTCTCGTATCGAAGTGCTCACAAACCAACAGACATTATCGGGCTCGGTGTGCAGTATAATACCGTCTTTACTTCACGTAATGTAAAGACGGCACTTCGGTATTTCCCGTGAAGTTCAAAGGAGGAAGGACGATGCGAAACTCCAACAATGGATGCTATTTCCGTATTTACCGACACAGACAGACGTTCTCCTGCCGAGCGGACATGTGATCACAGTAATGCACTTGCAAGCTTTTGTACCCGGATAACTTTGACGCAAATCTACACTGTTGAGAAACGAATCCGCAAATCAGAATACCACCTACTGTACATCCCCCAAAAATACAGAAACCTCCTTATGGGTCGTTACAAAAATACGGAGTTCCGTGCTATACAGAATGAGTTTCACCCATGTGCGAGTAACAAAATTAATTGCCAAAACAAAAGGATGCCCAAAAAAAAAAAAAAAAAAAAAAAAACGTTTGGCTTGGACTTGCCTGAGAAATCTCTTCTGGTGTGGTCACCGGCTTGGAGATTCTCTTGAGCTCTTCCACTACTACATCGACAGCCATCATAACACCTGGTAGAAAAGGAAAAGGCGAAATAATAATAATAATAATAATCACCACAATGCTCAGGGCTCATCTTAAAGGCTGTGCAAAACAATTTTTATTTTATTTAAGGCCTGGCCTTGATGACGACTATATAGTCCGTGAGTAGAGCCTTCAACATGAAACAAAAACCAAAACAAAATAATTGAATACAATGCAATTCTTAAAAAAAAAAAAAAAAAAAAAAAAATTGAAATTAACATTTTACCAAAAAAATAACAATGAATGAAAAATGAATGAATGAATGATCGTTTTAAGGCCATTTTCCCCGCTGGGGTGGGGGTTAGCCTTGCGGGCCCCATGACAATCATGGTTCCCTGTTTGAGGCAATGTTTTTATGGCCGGATGCCCTTCCTGACGCCAACCCTTGGTCACGCTCTTACGATGCGCAGGGATACGGTGTACCTATTCTAAACCGGGGTACACACCGGGATCATTCATCCCAGCAAGCTGGTACTCAATTTGCCGACCTCGGAACGATGACAGGCTGAGTCAACCCCACTGGCGTTAATTCAGCGATCGACCGGGATTCGAACCCAGGATCCTAGGATCCCAAGCCGGCACCCTAACCGCTAAGCCAACACCAGGCATAAAAAAAAAAACAATAAAAGTCTAAAACCAACGCCAAGTTGCAATATTTTCAGTGCTTATGGAAAGAGCACCTCGTCGAATTTCGATGGGATTGGCACCCTTGCTGATCTTTTCAAAGCCCTCTTTAGCAATGGAACTGGCCAAAACGGTGGCAGTGGTCGTCCCATCACCAGCCTCCTCATTGGTGTTATTAGCAACATCCTGCACTAGGCGTGCTCCCAAATTCTTGATCTTGTCCTTCAGCTCAATGGCCTTCGCCACGGTCACACCATCCTTGGTGACCTTGGGGCTGCCCCAGCTCTGCTCGAGAATCACTGTTCGTCCCTGCAACAAAAGCAGCATGTCATCCAAAAAATGCTCGTTTTGTTGGGTAATAAAATCCTCACCTAATCAACAAACCAGTGTTTTTAATACCGGCAGTTTGCAAGCAGTAATTAAAAACAGAAAGGTGACAAGCAAGAGCTTAAAAGTCCATGTTGGACAGTTCTCTCTGACGTACCATAATCTACACTCTGAGTGTCAATGCTGCTGAAGTAGTTTCTGGCATGGGTGATACTGGGTGGTTTGCCATTGCCTTCCCATCAGTATTCCCGAAAAGCTCAAGTAACATGCAGTCAGAAAAACGACATTATTTAAGTTATCTCATCTGGATTCTCAAAGACGAACTCTTATAAAATAGGTCGTGATGTGCGGCTGTCTGTCCATCCGTGAACGTTTTGCTATTTTTGCAACTCCTCCCTTATCGTCCAGCTGATTGTTCTGAAACTTGACACATTCATACAAGACAATACGAGATACAATTGCTCGGGTTTCGATTTTGGAACAAGGGGGCTCACATGGGTGTTGCTCCCTCCCCCCCCAAACTTTGGATCCAAACTCGTCCCTTATTTACCAACTGACGATTACTATGAAACCTGATATAGATAGCCCTTCGACTCGATGGTCCACGGGATCGCTCAGTCTTACATTCTCCGATTTCGGATCACGGGTGGTCTAGGTGGGGGGTGGTGTGAAGGTGGGGTGGGAGGGTGTAGTTGAGGGAGTGGGGGGGGGGGGGGGGGGAAGTTACCTCCTGAATTTTTTTTTTGTTCCTTACTCTTCCTTATTTACCAACAGATTGAGGCAGCCCCCTCTATTCAATCTTAGATTTTCCGATTTAGTATCGAGGGATCAGCAGTGCTCTCAGAGGGGGCCCCCTAAATCAGCAGAGGTCTGGACTACAACCTCAAGAGATGGCCTTCAGCCCACTCGGGGCTTTTTAAAAATATATTAAATATATAATGTGAAGCATGTTGAGAATGAAAAAAAAAGGGACCAAACAGGTGTGTTGTTCACCTTTGGTCCCATTGTGATGGCCACTGCATCAGCCAACAGGTCCACTCCTTGCAGCATCAGTGCTCGAGCTTCAGCACCGAAGCGCACGTCCTTGGCATAAAACCGGGTATTTGGCATAAACTGGGGCAATGCCCGGGTAAATGGAGCAGCCCGCCGAAGCATAGATGGGACTCGAAGCATCTGCAAGAATAAGTAAATATAAATAAACCGATAGAAACAGGTCGGAGCACACAGAAGACAAAATTAAAGCATACGATACATATTTGAAGTAGAAGCTTCACCGGATAGGTACTTTCCGTCCATCCCCCACCCCCACACCCCACCACCCCCCCCCCCCCCCTCCTTCCCCTCTCCCCTCTCCCCTCTCCCAGATCCTAACCATCACTTATATCCTTAAATCAAGGTAATGGGACTGGGAGTGAACACAGGAAAATCAAGGGATGGACATTTGAAGCAAACTCAGACACACATCCATGCACACACAAACTCACATCAAGGGGAAAAAAATCCATGGGAGAGGGTTGACGGCAAACAGACCAAAATCAATGGGAGAGGGTTGGAAGCAAACAGACCAAAAATCAATGGAGAGGTTTGACGGCAAACAGACCAAAATCAATGGGGAGAGGGTTGGAAGCAAACAGACCAAAAATCCATGGGAGAGGGTTGGAAGCAAACAGACCAAAATCAATGGGAGAGGGTTGGAAGCAAACAGACCAAAAATCAATGGGAGAGGTTTGACGGCAAACAGACCAAAATCAATGGGAGAGGGTTGGAAGCAAACAGACCAAAAAATCCATGGGAGAGGGTTGGAAGCAAACAGACCAAAAATCCATGGAGAGGGTTGGAAGCAAACAGACCAAAAATCAATGGGAGAGGTTTGACGGCAAACAGACCAAAATCAATGGGAGAGGGTTGGAAGCAAACAGACCAAAAATCAATGGGAGAGGTTTGACGGCAAACAGACCAAAATCAATGGGAGAGGGTTGGAAGCAAACAGACCAAAAATCCATGGGAGAGGGTTGGAAGCAAACAGACCAAAAATCCATGGGAGAGGGTTGGAAGCAAACAGACCAAAAATCAATGGGAGAGGTTTGACGGCAAACAGACCAAAATCAATGGGAGAGGGTTGACAGCAACAGACCAAAAATCAATGGGAGAGGGTTGGAAGCAAACAGACCAAAAATCAATGGAGAGGGTTGACGGCAAACAGACCAAATCAATGGGAGAGGGTTGACAGCAAACAGACCAAAAATCAATGGGAGAGGGTTGGAAGCAAACAGACCAAAAATCCATGGGAGAGGGTTGACAGCAAACAGACCAAAAATCAATGGGAGAGGGTTGGAAGCAAACCCACTAAATCAATGGGGGTGGCCTGGAAGTTGGGGTTTGGGGTAAACACACCGAAAATAAATAAATAAAATGAATGGGGGGGGGGGGGAGTGGGGTAGCAGCGAACGCACAGAAAAAAGGGAAACGGGGGGGGGGGAGGGGAGGGGAGGGTTGGAGCAAATGTGCCAAAAATCAATGGGAATGGGGTAGGGGTGGGAGCAAATGTGCCAAAAATCAATGGGAATGGGGGTGGGGGTGGAGCAAATGCGCCAAAAATCAATGGGAATGGGGGTGGGGGTGGGAGCAAATGCACCAAAAATCAATGGGAATGGGGGTGGGGGTGGAGCAAATGCGCCAAAATCAATGGGAATGGGGGTGGGGGTGGGAGCAAATGTGCCAAAAATCAATGGGAATGGGGGTGGGGGTGGGAGCAAATGCACCAAAAATCAATGGGAATGGGGTGGGGGTGGAGCAATGCGCCAAAAATCAATGGGAATGGGGGTGGGGGTGGGAGTGGGAGCAAATGCGCCAAAAATCAATGGGAATGGGGGTGGGGGTGGGAGCAAATGCACCAAAAATCAATGGGAATGGGGGTGGGGGTGGAGCAAATGCGCCAAAAATCAATGGGAATGGGGGTGGGGGGTGGGAGCAAATGCACCAAAAATCAATGGGAATGGGGGTGGGGGTGGAGCAAATGTGCCAAAAATCAATGGGAATGGGGGTGGGGGTGGGGGTGGGAGCAAATGTGCCAAAAATCAATGGGAATGGGGGTGGGGGTGGGGGTGGGAGCAAATGCGCCAAAAATCATTGGGAATGGGGGTGGGGGTGGGAGCAAATGCGCCAAAAATCAATGGGAATGGGGGTGGGGGTGGGAGCAAATGTGCCAAAAATCAATGGGAAAGGGGGTGGGGTGGGAGCAAATGCGCCAAAAATCAATGGAATGGGGGTGGGGGTGGGAGCAAATGCGCCAAAAATCAATGGGAATGGGGTGGGGGTGGGAGCAAATGCACCAAAAATCAATGGGAATGGGGGTGGGGGTGGGAGCAAATGCGCCAAAAATCAATGGGAATGGGGGTGGGGGGTGGGAGCAAATGTGCCAAAAATCAATGGGAATGGGAATGGGGGTGGGAGCAAATGTGCCAAAAATCAATGGGAATGGGGGTGGGGGTGGGAGCAAATGTGCCAAAAATCAATGGGAATGGGGGTGGGGGTGGAGCAAATGCACCAACAAGCGTTACGCCTAGGTCCCCCGTCGGGGAAGTGATGCGAGTTGACAAAGTGGAACACGCAGAAAACATGCTATGATATGATATTTCGCTCACAAGGGTCAGACAAACATGGAGGCGGCCATCTTGGATTTTGACGTGGCGACCCAATTTTCAATAGCGTTCTTCCTTATGCCGAGATGCACCCACACACCAGAAGGTACTTCGCTTATTTTTCAAAATATTTCGCTCACAAGGTTCAGACATATATATATGGTGGCGGCCGTCCTGGATTTTGACGTGGCGACCCACTTTACAATAGCGGTCTTCCTTATGCCGAGATACACCCACACACCAAATTAGAAGTTGGTACTTCGCTTATTTGTCAAGATATTCATCTCACAAGGTTCGGACATACATGGCGGCGGCCATCTTTGATTTTGACATGGCGACCCAATTTTCAATAGCGTTCTTCCTTATGCCGAGATACACCCACACACCAAATCAGAAGTTGGTACTTCGCTTATTTTTCAAGATATTCATCTCACAAGTGTCGGACATACATCGTGGCGGCCATCTTGGATTTTGACGTGGCGACCCAATTTTCAATAGCGTTCTTCCTTATGCTGAGATACACCCACACACCAGATTAGATGTTAGTAGTTCGTTTATTTTTCAAGATATTTCGCTCAAGGTTCAGACATGTATATGGTGGCGGCCATCTTGGATTTTGACGTGGCGAACCCAATTTTCAATAGCGTTCTTCCTTATGCCAAGATACACCCACACACCAGATTAGAAGTTGGTACTTCGCTTATTTTTCAAGATATGCAGGTTACAAGGTTCAGACATACATGGCATCAGACATACATGGCATCAGACATACTTGGCGGCGGTCATCTTGGATTTTGACGTGGGTTGCACCCACACTAAATTCGAATGCGGGCCTTCGCTTACGCACGCCCGCACACACACACGCCGCACGCACGCACACACACACACACACACACACACACACACACACACACACACACACACACACACACACACACACACACACACACACACACACACACACACACACACACACACACACACACACACACACACACACACACACACACACACACACACACGGAGGGGAAAGCCATACCCTTTCGCTCCGCTGAGCGAAAAAAAATCAATGGGAATGGGGGTGGGGGTGGGAGCAAATGCACCAAAAATCAATGGGAATGGGGGGTGGGAGCAAATGCACCAAAAATCAATGGGAATGGGAGTGGGGGTGGGAGCAAATGCACCAAAAATCAATGGGAATGGGGGGTGGGAGCAAATGCACCAAAAATCAATGGGAATGGGAGTGGGGGTGGGAGCAAATGCACCAAAAATCAATGGGAATGGGGGTAGGGGTGGGAGCAAATGCACCAAAAATCAATGGGAATGGGGGGTGGGGTGGGAGCAAATGGACCAAAAATCAATGGGAATGGGGGGTGGCAGCAAATGCACAAAAATCAATGGGAATGGGGGTGGGGGTGGGAGCAAATGTGCCAAAAATCAATGGGAATGGGGGTGGGGGTGGGGGTGGGAGCAAATGTGCCAAAAATCAATGGGAATGGGGGTGGGGGTGGGAGCAAATGCGCCAAAAATCAATGGGAATGGGGGTGGGGGTGGGAGCAAATGCGCCAAAAATCAATGGGAATGGGGGTGGGGGTGGGAGCAAATGCGCCAAAAATCAATGGGAATGGGGGGGGGGGTGGGGGTGGGAGCAAATGCGCCAAAAATCAATGGGAATGGGGGGGGGGGTGGGGGTGGGAGCAAATGCGCCAAAAATCAATGGGAATGGGGGTGGGGGTGGGAGCAAATGCGCCAAAAATCAATGGGAATGGGGGTGGGGGTGGGAGCAAATGCGCCAAAAATTCAATGGAATGGGGTGGGGGTGGGAGCAAATGCGCCAAAATCAATGGGAATGGGGGTGGGGGTGGGAGCAAATGCACCAAAAATCAATGGGAATGGGGGTGGGGTGGGAGCAAATGCACCAAAAAATCAATGGGAATGGGGGTGGGGGTGGGAGCGAATGCGCCAAAAATCAATGGGAATGGGGGTGGGGGTGGGAGCAAATGCGCCAAAAATCAATGGGAATGGGGGGTGGGAGCAAATGCACCAAAAATAAATGGGAATGGGGGTGGGGGTGGGAGCAAATGCACCAAAAATCAATGGGAATGGGGGTGGGGGTGGGAGCAAATGCACCAAAAATCAATGGGAATGGGGGGTGGGGTGGGAGCAAATGCGCCAAAAATCAATGGGAATGGGGGTGGGGGTGGAGCAAATGCACCAAAAATCAAAGGGAATGGGGGTGGGAGCAAATGCACCAAAAATCAATGGGAATGGGGGTGGGGGTGGGAGCGAATGCGCCAAAAATCAATGGGAATGGGGGTGGGGGTGGGAGCAAATGCACCAAAAATCAATGGGAATGGGGGGTGGGAGCAAATGCACCAAAAATAAATGGGAATGGGGGTGGGGGTGGGAGCAAATGCACCAAAAATCAATGGGAATGGGGGTGGGGGTGGGAGCAAATGCACCAAAAATCAATGGGAATGGGGGGTGGGGTAGGAGCAAATGCGCCAAAAATCAATGGGAATGGGGGTGGGGGTGGGAGCAAATGCACCAAAAATCAAAGGGAATGGGGGTGGGAGCAAATGCACCAAAAATCAATGGGAATGGGGGTGGGGGTGGGTGTGGGGGGTGGGAGCAAATGCACCAAAAATCAATGGGATGGGGGTGGGGGGTGGAGCAAATGCACCAAAAATCAAAGGGAATGGGGGTGGGGGTGGGAGAAAATGCACCAAAAATCAATGGGAATGAGGGTGGGGGTGGGAGCAAATGCGCAAAAAAAAATCAATGGGAATGGGGATGGGAGTGGGAGCAAAATGCGCCAAAAGTTCATGGGGAGGGGGTGAAAGCGAATCCACTGAAAATGGGGGCAAGGGTCGGTAATCGGTATCGCCACGACAGCAATGCCGATCATGACGGAGGGAGGGTCGGTTCACCCTCTGAGGTTCCACGAGCTATTTCGAAGGTCAAAGCATAAGAACCCTCATATACTCATTACGTCACAACCTCGTAGTCGTCCTCCCTCCATTTCCCCACCGAACCACCTGGTCTCACAAGACAACTGGAATGTCAAGGCGGATAACGAAACGCTGAAAGTGAAAGCAACTCAAGATTCACATCACGGGAAAATAAAATGCGAAACGTCAACCCCAAAAGTATGAATAAATAAAACAACCAAATCAACCGAATGCGAAACCCCCCCCAAGACGACCCCACACACGTGTCATTCCAGAAACATCCAAGGGATGGATTGAAATTCAGACTCAAAAAATAAATAATAAATCCACACGTACAGTAACAATATATTACAACACTGAAAACGAAAACTCAGAGGTTGTAGCTGTTTGATCATTCAGAGGAGTGCGAAGAGAAGAACACGGACCTTGAGACCTTGATTGTGGTAAACTAGCGGAGGAACGACAGCGTGGTGCACAAAGCACGACCGTACGGGGAAAAACGAAGTCAGACTCAGAGCGCCCCTAGCCGCGAACATGTGCGCCAACATCCGGGAACTGCGGGCAGGGCCCTGTACTCTGTATAAAAGAATTTCGAATGGAATATTCCATTTATCTTTGCATTAACCATCGAACAACGGACATGTTTTCCTCAACAACATCAGTAAGCCGACGTCGGTTGAAGTGTGTGAGTCGCGAGTGCAAAGTGTGTTATTTTGCATCTAATTCAATGATATATGCAGCTTCCAGGGCCCTAATTTTCCAGAAGTTTCGTCACCTTTCAACCCTGAGAGGTCATGACGTCCTGACGTCACCTAAGACTTCCGATATTTTATAACAGTATTTTTTTTCCAATTGACCATCGTATTCCACACACAGGACGAGTTATTAACAAGAAGGAGAGACCAGGTTCGTGTATTTTCTTGAACTCCGATTTTGAGAGCGCGATGCGCATGCGCACTAAACGCGCTGCGCACATGTGGTCTTTCTCGTCGGTTCTGCTCGTGGATAGCAAGGACATTTGCTGAGCACTGAGCAGCGTGAGGTCTTCGCTTGGAAGGTGCATTATGGTAAGTCGCCGTTTTGAACAAGGATTGACAACTACCGTTTGTGGTTGCGTTCGTGGACGTTTCGTTTGTTGTTCCAACCTCACAAATATGAAATTTGTTCACATCGAGTTAATACCTTGGGCTTGGTCATTTACATGTTATTAATTTGATGTTTAACGTGTTATTTAATTAATTTATCCATTTGGTGCAACGTTCGTACCACCGCAGTTTGGGTCGATGGGCGATGGATTCGGGTTGTTTGACATTG